>NC_043707.1:23138481-23276985 GCF_006229205.1 Suricata suricatta
GAGCTGTCAGCACAGAGCCCGATGCACGGCTCGAACCCACGAACTGTGAGATCAGGACCTGAGCCGAAGCTAGACGCTTAACCAACTGAGCCATCTAGGCACCCCTGATATGTTGTTTTAAAATTTTTTTAATGTTTATTTATTTTTTGAGAGAGAGAGAGAGAGAACATGAGTCGGGGAGGGGCAGAGACAGAGAGAGACACAGAATTCAAAACAGGCTCAGGCTCTGAGCTATCAGCCCAGAGCCCAACACGGGACTCGAACTCACAGACTGTAAGATCATGACCAGAGCTGAAGTCGAGCTGAAGTCGGATGCTTAACCTCTTAACTAACTGAGCCACCGAGACACCCCAATGATTTGTTGTATTAGAAACCACTTTGTCGGTGCTTTGGTTATTTACATCAATGCCTCACACTTCCTTGCTGCCTATGGCTTAGAATTTTTGAATTTAGCTCTTCTGGGACTGCTGGGCCTGTAAAAGCCTGGAGTATTCTGCATTTGTATTTTGCTCATTGTGTGCATGTAACTATTTTACCAGGGTGTAAACCAGGCATGAGACTGCTGCCTTGTTCACTGCTCTGTTTCCTGTGCTCCACAGGGCCTGGCATGTAGTGGGCACTCAATAAGTATGTGTCAAATTGAATGAGTATCGAATATGTGCACATTTTGTACAAGCATTTATGTACAATGTGTAAATCCTTGTCTGTGTAGGTGTTTTTGTGTGCTTGCGTGTAAAGAGAAATATTTGGATAGCCCCAAAAGAGCCATTCGAGACTATTTTAATGACTTCTAGCCATGGGTTTAGAATTCATTTAGAGAAATATTTGGAAAATTACCATTTGTGCGGAATGGAAGAAAGTACACAGGTCCTTCTGTAGTGGGTTGAATGGTGCCCCCTGAAAGATATATGTGAACCCCCAGAACCTGTGAATGTGACCTTACTTGGAAAAAAGTCTTTGCAGATGTAATCAAGTTAAGGATCTCACTTGAGATCAGCCTGGATTATCCAGTATCTGCAGCATCCTGCCTGAAATCCAATGACAAGCTTTCTATGAAAGGGGACGGGCAATGTGACCGCAGTGGCAGAAACTGGAAAATACAGCCGGGGACGCCATGGAATGCCGGCAACGACCAGAGGCTGGACAGGCTGAGGAAGGTGCCTGCCTAGAGAACCTGCTGAAGGAGTGCGTTGATTTCAGACCTTTGACCTCCAGAACTGTGGGAAAATAAATTCCTGCTGTGTTAAGCCACCGGTTTGTGGTGACCTGTTACAGCCGCAGGAAGCAAATACACCTTCAGTTGCGCATACAAGAGCATGTGGCCAATTTTTCCAGGGCCATGTGTCTCCTGTGGGTATGCACACCCATGTTCCACCTTGACTGCCAGCCCAGGGTTTTGTACAACAGCACAGCAAATATTTGTAAGGAGTGAAGCAAACAGACGGGGGGTATGTGGGGAAGCCTGGCTGGAAGGGCCAGGCAGGGCCCGGACATCAGAACACTTCAGATTCACTGGAGTCCCCAGAAATTTCTGGAAATAATGGTTCTGGGGGCATTTCCCCCTGGAAATTACCAGGGACCACCAGGGAATAAGGAAGGAAAGGATGGTTTTTCTGCTTCCTGCAGACTGGTCCCTTTCCAGAGCAGGATCCTATGAAGGGCCAGCCCCACTGTGGCAGCCCTCGGGGCCCAAAGGGCACTGAAGGGTGAGGGTTTGCCAGCCACTCGTATTTCAGTGAGCTGCAGCTCGGGTCCCTGCGTGGCATTCAGACTGCCTCTGCTTCATTTCCTGTCCTGGTGGCTTTTCCTTCTCTCTGTCCAGTCTGGCTGTGATCTCCAGAGCCTCAGCCCCTGGGCGTCAGCCAGCTCCACTTTCCTTGAATGACTGGCAAAAGCAGCAGGGCCAGGCAGGAATCCTCATCAGACAGGGAACGGGGTATATTTCCACAATCCCTGAAATACTGAGTAGTTTCAACAGATTACTTGTAAGTTACAAAAGGAAAAATGTTAACTTCACAGTGGAGAAACCTACCTTAACCAGAAGTTAACACTGACCTTGTGTGCAACATCTTTGGGGTGTCCCTGCCCCCCAAACAGCAGACGAACTAAAGTTGAAGTTATTTTACAAATAACTAGTATGCCTCAGAAGGCAGAGAAAAGGTGAAGAAAGAGACTAAAGTGACATAACTAAGTGCAACACACAGATTTGAAGGAAAAATTAGCTGTAAATGTGGCCAGGACACAGGGGTACAAGAACACCTGGTTCTGGGGTCCCAAACAGACCGGTTCAGCCACTCGCTGCTGACAAAGGTGGAGACACAAGCAGCTGAGAAACAAAACAGGGATTTATTTCAGTGAGGCTACCGCATGAGGAGAGCATACCAGAGTCTCAAACATTATCTCCAAAGTGCCAAAAATACCTCTGGGTTCAGACAAGGAAAATACGGGACAAAGGCCAGTGGGTACCTGCAGGTGGGCAGTGAAGGTCAGGTTGATCATTGTCTTGGGCTCAGTCACAGGCAGGGTCTTGCTGGTTCAGGCCCGTCTTTACTGCTCCAGCAGGTATTTTCGGTTCCCATCAGGGGATGCTTTGCCTGCAGGCTTTTTGCCCGAGTTCAGAGATAAACTGGAAAGAAAGACTTAATCAATTAGAAAGTACAGAGTGAGGTCAACATGGAGGTTGTTGAAATCTTTCATAAAGACATAATTGGGACAATTTAGAAATTTGAATATGGACTGTATATTATATAAATTGGATAAATTTCCTTCACTGGGTCAATGTATAAGACAATGTCCTTATTTTTAGGCGACCCCTATGAAGTATAAAGGAACATAAGGCACAGTGTCTGCAATTGATTATCAAATGGTTCAGTAACAACAATGATAATTACATACAGGTAGACACATATCCAACAAACATAGTAAAGGTTAACAATTGGTGAATCACCAGTTGGACATTTGGTAAAGGATATATGTATATATACTGGAGTTAATTGTACTATTCTTACCACTTTTTTCTATCTTTAAAATTAAAAAAATTAAAACAAAAAGCAATAGGGCTTTTTGTCTATAAATTAGAGATGTAGAACAAGTGAGCTGATGATTCTTTTCTTTTTAATGTTTTTTAAAATTTATTTTTTATTTTTTGAGAGACAGAGAGAGACAGCGTGAGCATGAGAGGGTCAGAGAGAGAGGGAGATACAGAATCCAAAGCAGGCTCCAGGCTCTGAGCTGTCAGCACAGAGCCCGACGTGGGGCTCGAACCCACAAACCGTAAGATCATGACCTGAGCCGAAGCCAGATGCTCAACCGACTGAGCCACCCAGGCGCCCTAGTGAGCTGATGATTCTTAAGGGAAACGCTGTCCCATCATTCAATTTAATCCATCTCACCAAACATTCCAAAGCCTCCTATGGGCCCAGAAGAGCATTGGGTGCTGTGGGGAATATGCACCCTCATCCAAGCTGCTTTCTATCTGCTAAGGGTGAGGGAGGAGAACCAGACAAATGCACAGAGAATAAAAATGCAAACTAGAACAGGAAGAGTTTCTTTTTTAAAAAATATAATTTATTGTCAAGTTGGCTAACATACAGTGTACACAGTGTGCTCTTGGTTTTAGGGGTAGATTCCTGTTATTTATCACTTATATACAACACCTAGTGTTCATCCCAACAAATGCTCTCCTCAATGTCCATCACTCATTTCCTCCCTACTGCCCCTCCATCAACCATCAGTTTTTCTCTGTATTTAAGAGTCTCTTTGCCTCCCTCTTTGTTTGAAACTATTTTCCCCCCTCCTTTCTTCCACGGTCTTTTGTTAAGTTTCTCAAGTTCCACATAGGTGTGAAAACATATAACCTGTCTTTCTCTGAGTGACTTATTTTACTTAGCATAGTACCTTCCAATTCCATCCACGTTGCTGCAAATGGCCAGATTTCATTCCTTCTCATTGCCATGTAGTATTCCATTGTATATATAAGCCA
Source organism: Suricata suricatta (assembly GCF_006229205.1). Taxonomy (NCBI): domain Eukaryota; kingdom Metazoa; phylum Chordata; class Mammalia; order Carnivora; family Herpestidae; genus Suricata; species Suricata suricatta. The sequence continues at coordinate 23,142,464 of NC_043707.1, forward strand.
CATCTTCTTTAATCATTCATCAGTTGATGGACATTTAGGCTCTTTCCATAATTTGGCTGTTGCTGAAAGCACTGCTATAAACATTGGGGTACATGTGTCCCTATGAATCAGGATTCCTGTATCTTTTAGATAAATTCCTAGTAGTGCTATTGCTGGGTCTATTTTTGATGTTTTGAGGAATCTTTACACTGTTTTCCAGAGCAGCTGCACCAGTTTGCATTCTCAGCAACAGTGAAAGAGGGTTCCTGTTTCTCCACATCCTCACCAGCATCTGTTGTTTCCTGAGTTGTTAATTTTAGCCACTCAGACTGATGTGAAGTAGTGTTTCATTGTGGTTTTGATTTGTATTTCCCTGATGATGAGTGACATTGAGCATGTGTGTGTTGGATGTCTTCTTTGGAAAATTGTCTATTCATGTCTTCTGCCCATTTCTTCACTGGATGATTTGTTTTACAGATGTTGAGTTTAGTAAGTTCTTTATAGATTTTGGATACTAATCCTTTATCTGATATGTTACTTGCAACTATCTTTTCCCAGTCTGTAGGTTGCATTTTAGTTTTGTTGATTGTTTCCTTTGCAGTGCAGAGGCCTTTTATCTTGATGAGGTCTCAATAGTTCATTTTTGCTTTTAATTCCCTTGCTTTGGAGACGTGTCAAGCAAGAAATTGGTGCGGCTGAGGTCAAGGAGGTTGTTGCCTGTCTCTTCCTCTAGGGGTTTTGATGATTTCCTATCTTACATTTAGGTCTTTCACCCACTTTGAGTTTATTTTTGTGTATGGTGTAAGAAAGTGGTCTAGTTTCATTCTTCTGCATGTTGCTGTCCAGTTCTCCCAACCCCATTTGCTAAAGAGACTGTCTTTTTTCCATTGGATTCTCTTTTTTGCTTTGTCAAAGATTAATTGGCCATACATTTGTGTGTCCATTTCTGAGTTCTCTATTCTACCCCATTTGTTGATATGCCTGTTTTTGTGCCAATATCATACTGTCTTGATGACTACAGTTTTGTAGTAGAGGCTAAAGTCTGGGATTGTGATGCCTCCCATTTTGGTTTTCTTCTTCAATACTATTTGGCCATTTGGGGTCTTTGGTGGTTACATACAAATTTTAGGACTGTTTGTTACAGCTTTAAGAAGAATGTTGGTGCAATTTTGATTGGGATTGGATTGAATGTGTAAATTGCTTTGGGTAGCTTTGACATTTTAACAATATTTGTTCTTTCAACCATGAGCATGACATATTTTTCCATTTCTTTGTGTCTTCTTCAATTTCCTTTCTATAGTTTTCAGCATACAGATCTTTTATGTCTTTGGTTAGATTTATTCCTAGGTATTTTATAGGTTTTGGTGCAATTGTAAATGGGATTGATTTCTCGATTTCTCTTTCTGTTGCTTCATTATTGATGTATAGAAACGCAACCAATTTCTGTATATTGATTTTGTATCCTGTGACTTTGCTGAATCTATGTATCAGTCCTAGCAGCCTTTTGGTGGAGTCTTTTGGGTTTTCTACGTAGAGTATCATGTCATCTGTGAAAAGCAAAAGTTTGACTTCTCTGCCATTTTGGATGCTTTTATTTCATTTTGTTGTCTGATTGCTGATGCTAGGACTTCTAGCACTATGTTAAACAACAGTGGTGAGAGTGGACATCCCTGTCATGTTCCTGATCTCAGGGGGAAAGCTCTCAGTTTTTCTCCATTGAGGATAATATTAGCTGTAGGCTTTTCATATATGGCTTTTATGATGTTAAGGTATATTCCTTCTATCTTGACTTTCTTGAAAGTTTTTATTAATAAAGCATGCTGTATTTTGTCAAATGGTTTTTCTGCATCTATTCAGGGATCATATGGTTCTTATCCTTTCTTTTATTAATGTGATGCATCACATTGATTGATTTCCGAATATTGAACCAGTCTTGAAGTCCAGGAATGAATCCCACTTGATCATGGTGAATAATTCTTTTAATATACTGTTGAATTTGATTTGCTAGTGTATTGTTGGAAATTTTTGCATCCATGTTCATCACGGATATTGGCCTGTAATTCTCTTTTTTTTGGGGGGGGGTCTCTGTCTGGTTTCAGAATCAAGGTAATGCTGGCTTCATAGAATGATTCCAGAATATTTCCTTCCATTTCTATTTTCTGGAACGGCTTGAGAAGGATAAGTATTAACTCGGCTTTAAATGTCTGGTAGAATTCCCCTGGGAAGCCATCTGGCCCAGGACTCTTATTTTTTGGGAGATTTTTTGATAACTGATTCAATGTCTTCACTGGTTACAGATCTGTTCAAATTTTCTATGTCTTCTTGCTTGAGTTTGGTAGTGTGTGGGTGCCTAGGGATTTGTCCATTTCTTCCAGGTTGTCCTGTTTGTTGACATATAATTTTTCATAATATTCTCTGATAACTGTTTTCATTTCTGTGGTGTTGGCTGTGATCTGTCCTTTTTCATTGATGATTTTATCTATTTGGGTGCTCTCTTTTTTCTTTTTGAGAAGTCTGGCCTGGGGTTTATCAATTTTGTTTATTTTTTTCAAAAAACCAGCTCTTAGATTCATGGGCTGTTCTGCTGTGTTTTTTTTTTTTTAATTCTATATTGTTTGTTTCTGCTCTGGTCTTTATTGTTTCTCGTCTTCTGCTGACCTTGGTGTTTCTTTGCCATTCTCCTTCTAGTTCCTTTAGGTGTGCTGTTAGATTTTCTATATGGGATTTTTCTTATTTCTTGAGATAGCCCTGGATTGCAATGTACTTTCCTCTTAGGACTGCCTTTGCTGCATCCCACAGGGTTTGGACTGTCGTGTTTTCATTTTCATTTGCTTCCAAATATTTTTAAATTTCTTCTTTAATTGCCTGGTTGACCCATTCATCCTTTAGTAAGATGTTCTTTAACCTCCATGCATTTGGAGATTTTTCCAAACTTTTTCCTATGCTTGATTTCATTTCATAGTATTGTGATCTGAAAATATGCATGGTATGATCTCAATTCTTTTATATTTATTAAGGGCTATTTTGTGACCCAGTATGTGATCTATCTTGGAGAATGTTTCATGTGCACTTGAGAACAATGTGTATTCTTCTGCTTTTGGATGAAAAATTCTGAATATATTTGTCAAGTTCATCTGGTCCAATGTATCATTCAGGACCATTGTTTATTGATTTTCTGCCTAGATGATCTGTCCATTGCTGTAAGTGGAGTATTAAAGCACATGCAATTACTGTATTCTTACCAATAAGATTGCTTATGTTTATGATTAACTGATTTATATATTTGTGTGTCTCCAAACTGAGGGCATAAACATTTATAATTGTTAGCTCTTCCTGATGGATAGGCCCCATAATTATGATATAATGCCCTTTGTCATCCCTTGTTACAGCCTGTAGTTTGAAATCCAGTTTGTCTGATATACGTATGGCTACTCCAGCTTTGTTTTTACTTCCAGTAGCATGATAGATGATTCTCCATCTATCCATGAACAGGAAGAGTTTCTTAAGAGAAGTGTAAAGTGGAACACAAGTCACAAAGGTCACAGAGATGAGACACTTCTGAGTGGAATTGGTGTTTGCAATGTTTGGAGATTGCCTGAATTTTCACTGGCAGAGCTGGGTTGAGGTCAATGCAGGTAGGAGAATGTGTATGAGCAAAGGACCAGAAGTGGAGACCTGGGCATATTGAGTGATGAGCAAGTCTTGAGTGCTTCTGTTAAGTACGTGTGGAAAGGCAACACAGTCATCTACCCAGTAAGGATCAGAGGCTGGGGCCTGAGGATTAAACTGACAACAGGAGAAAAGGTTCATTATTGCCCAGGCACACAGGAGCCAACACTTGGCTTCTTAAATAGTTAAAGAATTATATTCTTTTTAAAAAAAGTTTATTTATTTTGAGACAGAGAGAGACAGAGAGAGAGAGAGACAGAGAGAGAACATGAGCAAAGGAGGGGCAGAAAGAGAGGGAGAGAAGAATCCCAAGCAGGCTCCACACTGTCAGCATGGAGCCCAATGTGGGCTTGAACTCACCAACTGTGAGATCATGACCTGAGCTGAAACCAAGAGTCAGACACTTATCCAGCTGAGCTACCCAGGCACCCTTAGGTTTATATTCTTAACCTCCTAGGGGAAAAGGGGAAGATTTGGACTTCTAAGGGCAGCAAAGTGTGGTAGGTTAAATATACATGAGAAACTGATGGAAGATGAGGGTGATAGACTAAGGTGTGGTATTCAGATTCAAGAGATGAGGAGGTGATGAGTTAACTCAACCTTGTTCTCCTCTTCCTGGTAGGATGGGAGAGCATTTTTACAAATGAAAATTTCCTTCACAAAAGGAAAATGTATGCCCTGCTTCTAGCAGAAAGGAGAGGGACAAAGAACTCGTGTTTTTGTTTCTTATTTGCCTTCACCTCAAAATACCCCTCAAGCCACAGTGGCAGATTCTGAAGTGGCATTTTCTGGTCTCCTTCATATGTAATTGAATTTCAGGCTCTGCATTAAAATAGAAGCAGAATCAAGGCAGCAGGGTCTGACTTGTTCATCACTGTGTCCTCAGCAGCTGCAGCAGTGCCTGGTGGAAGACACTAGTAAACATGGGCTGGAATCCTCCAGATCCTGCAGGGAGTAGCATATCCTTCCAAGAAGCTGATTGCCCTGGGAAAGGGACCTGAGTGGATGGCAAGAAGCTGGAAGTCTCTGCAGCCTCTTTAACCGGGGAAGGAAAACCAAAGCCACAGGAGAAAATGGCCCTCTTGAATTAGGTCACAGATGCCTGAGCAAGCTGGGTGTAGGACGAGTCATTAGGCTTGGCAGATGTTCCTGGTCTGCACTGTTGTCACTAGTCAGCATCCGTGGGCACAGGACTATTTCTTGGAGCACCTCCCACTTGAGGCCCCTCTATTCCCTGGAGCTTCTCTCCCCTGAAAGTCAGAGACTTGCCCAAGAGTAGAGGCTGATCCCTGTAGCTACTCCAACCCACACCCCAAAGCACTCAGCATCTCTAGTGTAACCTAAAGTCCTCATCCTGGAGCTCTGACTCAGAGGTTCTCAAACCTGGTAGGGGAGTAGAATTTATCTGGCAGCTTTTAAAAACATGAAGTGTAACAGACAGAACAGTGCACCTGTGAGTATAGTTTGACGGATTTTCACAAAGTGAACAAACTGGGTCCTTTCCAGGTCAGGAAACAGAGTATCAGTGCCTAGCCTCTCTCAAGTACCTCTTGTGCCACCTTCTAGTCACTACTCCAGTCCCTGTCCACCCCCCAGGGTGAGGAGACCCTTCCCCCAGAGCTTCTGATTCATGTAACCCATGAGAGGCTTGGTGTCTAGTTTACAAAGCTGCACAGGTGGATTATATGGAGAGCGAGGCTTGAAAGCCACTCCTGGAAATCACATAATCTCTTTTGTCACAAGTGGGGCGAAAGGATGCTTTCCTCCCATCTTCGGCTCAGCACCAGTAGCTGTCTGGCTGGGTTTACCCATGGAGCAGTGGGCATTTCCTGTATCCAGGATTTTCAGAGCATGGCTCAGGAAGACCAGTTGGTTGGTTCCAGCCTGAGCATGTGGCCCTCTCTGCCTGGCAGGAATTCCATGAAGAGGTATTTTTGGAAGGTGCAGGAATTCTGTAGCCATTTGGAAAATGCCTGCTAATAGGCCAGGCTGGATTCTCATTTTAAAAATGATGATGTGGCTGAGGGGCCTGACCTGGCCAGTTTTCCTGGAGCTAGGGGTGGGGAAAGTTAGGAGGCATGCTCTTTTTCTTTTCCTTTTCTTTAAATCTCCGCAGCATTTTCTTTTTTGTCTCAAATCCCTCTATCTCACAAGCTTCAAGAGAATTGTGAGGTGTCTCGTGCAGCACATTGGCCCTTTGATGCTATTTGCAGGTAAGTGTTTCATCTTGTCCCAAGTCAGCCAGGGCTTTGGGGTCACTTTAGGTTGCATGAAAGTTTAATTTAACCTTCACTTCCCTTTCAAGGATCTTTGCCTCTGGAGCCCGCACCCTGAGTCTCTCTGCCCTCCCAGGGAGGACCCTGAGTGCCCTCCTGTTCTCTTCCCGTGTATCCCTCTGCTTTGCCTTGGTGGCCTTTGTTGATTGCTGCAGCTTTTGCTATTTCTATATCTATTCATTGACTCATCCATTCACTCAGTGCATGCGAGGCCCTGTGCTGGGGACAGGACAGAGGGCTGGGCAGACCCAGCCACCTCCTGTCATTACATTTCTGCCCCTACCCTTGAGACCTCCTTTTGTCCCCAGCTCTCCACTCCCCAGACTTTCTCCCACAGCCCTACGCGTGTCTCTGACAGTTCCAGGCTCCTTCACCTTGCACTGCAAAGTACCTTGTCCTCTCCATTTTGTTTCCAAACCCTTTGCTCCTGACCCTCATTTGCAGCTCCCTTGGGCACAGACAGAGGATAATAAAGTAGGACCTGGCATGCTTCTCTTCCCCAATTTTCCATTTCCAAGGGCCTCCACTTCCCTTCCACCTCTCACCTCTGCACCATTCTCTCCTCATGCCGGATTCTGGAATGGCAATGCCATGAAGGGAGATCTGCTGTACCCCAAACCAAACCAAAGCCAATAATCCCCCCCAAGTAAACGTGGTGGAGGACTGTGCTGCCTCTTTTGTCCTCCTCAAAGCCTGACCATTGCTAGGTGTGGTGCACGGGCTTTCCTTGCAGGAGGGGAGATTTCTGTGGTAAGGAGCCCTCACCCTGGCCGGGCCTTCCTGGGAGATGAATCCATGAGGCAGAAACTGTGCAAGGCTGGCCTTACAGGGCAGTGGCTTCCAGGCTGTCACTGGGGTGTCAATAGGCACCTGCCCACCTCCTCTCTTTTCTTGGGCCTGTGGGTGGAGTCTAGGCTGTCTGGAAGAAAGAAGCTCTTAGTCCTTTGATCTGTCTATGGATTGGTCAGGGGATGATGCTGTCCATGCCCTCAGGTGAGCTTATCTGAGGGAGCAGATCACCTGAAGGTGGTAAAGCTGGGAAGGGAAAATAAGTACAGCATGTTCAGAATGTGTGTACCGAGTATGTGGGTTAAAAAATTACACACAACAATATACATGTCATGTGAACCAGATGTTCCTATAGGCTTCAATGGTGAGTTTTGCAGAAGAGAGTTTTTTAAATTCTGACTTTATTTTAAATAGGTAATCCAAGCACATGACACAAAATTTCAAAAAGTGCCTAAGTGTATAGATACAGTGAAAAATAAGTCTCTTTTGGGGCACCTGGGTGGCTCACTTGGTTAAGCATCCAACTTTAGCTCAGGTCATGATCTCGCAGTCTGTGAGTTTGAGCCCCGCATCGGGCTCTGTGCTGACGGCTCAGAGCCTGCAGCCTGCTTCCGATTCTGTGTCTCCCTCTTTCTCTGTCCCTCACCTGCTCATGCTGTGTCTCTCAAGAATGAATAAGTGTTTTTAAAAAATTAGAAAAAAAAAAAGAAAATTAGAAAAATAAGTCTCTTTCTCACTCCTGTCCCCAAGTCCCACATGGTTCCAGCCAGAAACAGCCACTGCTGCAGTTCACCGTGCACCCTTCCAGAGGTTATTTCAGAAAATCAGGGTGTGTGTACTTTTAAAAATTGCAAGTGGACATTTATATACACTCTTCTTAACTTTGTTATTTTCACTTAAGAGTATATTGTGGAGCTTTTTTCTTTTTAAAGTGTACTTATTTAGACAGAGAGGGAGAGAGAGCATGAGCGAGGGAGGGGTAGACAGAGAGAGGGAGAGAGAGAATCCCAAGCAGACTCCATGCTGTCAGTGCAGAGCCCCACATGGGGCTTGATTTCATGAATTGTGACATGATGACCTGAGCTGAAATCAAGAGTCAGATGCTTAACTCACAGAGCCACCCAGGTTCCCCTGGAGTCTTTTTTCTTAACATATACTACTTGGGTTGGAGGTAGATTTAGAAAGCAGAGGGGTACCTGGGTGGCTCAGTCGGTTGAGCGTCTGATTTTGGCTCAGGTCATGATTTCACTGTTCATGAGTTCAAGCCCTGCATTGGTCTCTGTGCTCACAGCTCAGAGCCTGGGGCCTGCTTCAGATTCTGTGTCTCCCTCTCTCTCTACCCCTCCCCTGCTCATGCTCTGTCTCTCTGTCCTTTGAAAATAAATAAACATTAAAAAAATTAAAAACAAAAAGCAAAAGAAAGCAGAAAAAACTTGTTTCCAAAGGGCTCTGAGCTTTGCTTCACTTCAAATAGCTCCTTGCTTCTGGTTACTTTCTACAGTGTGACTCTTGGGTCACCTAAAGGTGTCTTGCTCAGGGAGACATCCGGTCATCTAAAAGGAAGGAAGGTCAAGAGTCCTGCCAGATTTCACTGAAGGGATTCGTGTCCCGTTCTTACCAAAGTCCTTTCTGGAATTTGTTCTCACAGTTTAATGGGTGAGATACAAGCACCATCCCTCACCTGGCTACTCAGTTTTATCATTTTTTAAAGTTCATTTATTTATTTTGAGAGAGAGAGAGAGAGAGAGAGAGAGAGAGAGCGAGCGAGCAGAAAGAGGGCAGAGAGAGTAAGAGAGAGAATCACAAGCAGGCTCCAATCTATCGATGCAGGGCTCTATCCCACAAACTGTGAGATCATGACCTGAGCTGAAATCAAGAGTTGGACGCCTAACTGAGCCACCCAGGTGCCCCTCAGTTTTTCTTCAGGTCTTGTAGTTGGGTGAAGTACTTTGGGGGCAGTATGAAGGTCGTCTCAGTTGCAATTCTGTTTTGTGGAGGGAGCTGGCAGCAGCTCCAGGTCATGGTGAATACTGTTGCTGAAAGAGTCTGGATGCAGGAAGTGGAATAGGACTTAGCCCTTAACACTGAAAGATTGGATGTGGGGGGCAGCCCTTGGGTCTGTCTATACTTTGCAGAGTGCTATCTCCTTCCTTCCATCTCCTCTTGCTCTTGGCCTGCTAATCTTGCTCATTTCTTTGGCTACCTTTGTAATCTTAGTGGTCCATTTCTTCTGCCCCAAAGCAGCTAGGGACAAATCAGATCATGTTCTTGATTAGATTTAAATGTTCCAGGGGCACCTGGGTGGCTCAGTGGGTTATGCATCTGACTCTTGGTTTTGGCTTTGGTCATGATCTCATGGTTCATTAGTTTGAGCCCCTCGTTGGGCTCTGTGCTTCATTAAAAAAAATTTTTTTTACATTTATTTGTTTTTGAGAGACAGAAGTGGGGGAGGAGCAGAGAGAGAGGGAGACACAGAATCTGAAGCAGGCTCCAGGCCCTGAGCTGTTGGCACAGAGACCGACATGGGGCTCAAACCCAAAAACCGCAAGATCATGATCTGAGCTAAAGTTGGACACTTAACTGAGCCACCCAGGCATCCCGGCTCTGTGCTGTCATTGTGGAGCCTGCTTGGGATTCTCTCTCTCTCTCTCTCTCTCTCTCTCTCTCTCTCTCTTTCTCCCAAAATAAATAAAAATAAACTTTAAAAAAGATTTTGCTAACTGAATACAGAAAAAACAGAGTTAGATATATTGAGACCTTGTTAGAGAGACACCAGAACCAGGGGCTTTCAGAGGTTTGTAATCTCATTTTATTTATTTTTGAAAGAGAGAGAGAGAGAGAGAGAGCAAGTGAGGGAAGGTCAGAGAGAGGGGCGGGACAGAAGATCTGAAGTGGGCTCCGTGCTGACAGCAGAGAGCTTGATGCGGGGCTCGAACTCAGGAACCATGAGATTATGACCTGAGCCAAAGTCAGACGCTTAGCCTACTGAGCCACCCAGGTATCCCTCACTTTATTTTTTAAAAATGCAATAGCTTTGGGGTACCTGGCTGGTTCAGTTCAGAGAGCATGTGACTCTTGATCTTGGGGTTGAGGGTTTGAGCCCCATGTTGGGTATATAGATTACTTAAAAATAAAATCTTAAAAAAAAGTAACAGCTTTACTGAGATACAACTAATCTCCTATATAAAGTACACAATCCAATGGTGTTTAGTATATGCCCAAATTTTGTAATCATCACACAATCAATTTTAGGATATTTTCATCAATTGCCCCCAAAGGAACCCCATTTTCCCCAGTCTCCTCAGCCCAAGGCATTTACTAATCTACTTGCTGTCTCTATAGATTTGCCTCTTTTGGACATTTTTCTATACATGACCTGAGCTAAAATCAAGAGTTGGACGCTTAGCCGACTGAGCCACTCAGGTGCCCCAGAACTTCATTCTTTTTTATGGTCAAATAATATTTCATTGTATGGATATACTAAATTTTGTTTATTAATTAGCTGATGGACATTTGAGTTATTGCCACTTTATCGGTTATGAATAATGTTGCTATGAGCATTCATGTACAAGTTTTTGTGTGGCCCTCACATGAACACTAATGCAACTAAGATATATATTCTATAGATCTCATTCTGCAGGTAAGAAAACATTCCAATATGGTAGACAGGAATTTTGAATAAAAAGATGTTAGATATCTGAGCCCATGCTGTTTGCAATCAAAGAAGAGGATGTAAGGCAATCAAAGCATTTATTTAAGGGAGACTTGGAGTCCACTGTAATTTAAAGTGTGCTCTGAATTTCAAGGAAGCAGATTAGGCTTATAAAGGCAAAAGCCATAACTTTATTTTTTGAAATATTACAAGTTCTGTTAGCAGACCTTAAACAAAATCTAATACATGATTGACTTTTTAGCTACAAGGTGTTAACATTTTCTTTCAGTCCAAAGTGGAAGGATGAATGGGAAGAGATGGTGGAGTTGAAACTGACAAGTTGCAATTGACAGACGTCCAAAGTTCGATGGACAAAAGTCAAGCTTAGGTATTCCCAGAATTGCAGTAGGCAAAAAATTTCCTCAATGTGCTCTAGATCTAGACTCTATTGACAATGACTCTTTGGCAATGCTTACTTCATTTTGAATCTTGTTTCAGTTTATAGATGTGAAATAATTGCTTTGACATAACCTGGTATGGATATGTCAGTTCCTGACAGAAACATGAACTGTTAATTTTCAGTTGGGCAATTTCAGCCCTCTCCCCAACGTTTCTTTTCCCTTTGCCTTTTCTCCAATCCCAGCTTTCACTTCTTTCTCTCAAGGATCAGTTCCCCACCCCTATGGTTGGGACAGAATCTATCACTCTTACACTTTTGTGTGGAATGCAATACTGTGTGAATTTGATATCTGTTCTTGAGTTATCTCCTATGAGATGAAAGCTCCTCCGCCAGCAGCGACCAGAGGGGTGGTATCTGTAGCAGTGGGCATGCAAAAAGAGGATTTCTTGGAAAAGCTCCTTTCCTTGTCCAGTGGCAGGATTTCACTGATGAAGGCCGCCCACGTGGGGGTTAAGGCGGAGCAGTCCGCACTCCAGGCGCAGCTCCTCTTCAGCCAGCTCAAGTGCGCCGTTGCTAGGGCAACAACCCGTGGGGGCAGGTGGCCGCCGGCTAGCACTCTAGCGGAGCGCGCACACGCAGGGACGCCGGGGCGCCCTTTCGGCCGCGACGTCAGACCCATTCCGCCCTTCAACGCCTGCAGGACCCGGCACTATTCCCAATACCACCTCCCGCGGGCGGCATCTAGCGAAACTCACCAATCAGAGAAGCCGATACATCGCCCGGCCCGGGCGTGCGGCAACCAATCGCAGCACTCGTGTGATCCCAGGCTCACCCGAGAGGCTGGCGGCCGGCGCTGAGACGGCGACGGCGGGAGTCGCTGCTGAGGCGGCCACGGGCGCAGGTCGCGTCGGCGCTGCTCCGCGGGCCCGGGCCGGGCTGGCAGCAGCTGGCGCCTGGCAGTGAAGACGGGCTCCTGGGGCGGGTGGAATGGCCCCCACCTAGGGCAGTGGGAGAAACCGCTGAGCGCAGGATGCTGGCGAGGCGGCGCGGCGGCTCCTCACTCATCCCAGGTAAGGGGAACGCCGCGCTCGCGGTAGCGGGGCTCGGAGCGCCGCCCCGGCCCCGCTGCCTTCCCGCCGCCGCCCACCTGGCTCTGGGCCCCGGCCGGTTCGGTCCTGGCATCCCTTGGCTCCGCGTCACCTCCTGCCCGCTCATCTCCCCATCTCGCTGCGGGCAGTTGTCCAGCCCCGCCCCCGAGGCGCGGCGCCCCGCGCCCTGGCCCGCGGGCTCCTGCACCCGCACTCGCTCCCCTTCCCCCAGCGCCTGCGTTTCCCGGGCTCCGCTTCGCCATCGCCCGCCTCGCCCCAGCCGTGGTTCCCCCTCGCCGCCCCCTCCCCTTTCGTGGCGTTGGCACCGTTTCCCGGCCCGTGCAGTCCTTCGGGGCGCCTTCCGGGGATAAGACCCTCCCCAGCCCCCCAACCCCCGCTGCCCGCCGCCCATCCCTCCGGGATCAGATCAGACTTTTGCCTTCACTGGTATCCCGGCTTCGCTTCCACAGAACCACCCTCATGCCTGCCCCTTATTGCCATGTCCTCCGTATCTTTCAGTCGCCCCCACCCCCCCTGTCCCTGGGTTTTGCCCTTTTGCTCTCAGACGCCTTCCTTTCCCAACTCGCCTCTTTTCCCCTCACTTTCATCAACCACCGTCACGAACGCTTCTTTTCCTTTACACTTAAACCTTCAGACGCTCTTGATACCCTCCTGAACGCCAGATCTGTAGTTTGAACATCATAATTCGTCTTTCAGTGACCTGCACGCCTAACATGGAAAGTGCCTTGCCCGGAGCCTGGCACACAGTAGGCCTGCCACAGAGTGGATGCGCTCGCGTGTTAGTCGCTTCCTCCTTCATTCAGGTCTCTGTATCCAGAGGGATTCTGCCCACTCCTTGAAGAGTGGTACGGGAGATGGCAGGACAAATTAGTGAACTCCAAGTGTAAGAAAGCGATTACATTGTCAATTATTTACTCACTGCATTTATTTAGGGGAAAACCCCTTGGATTCTGCTTCGTGTCAAGTGTTGTTTTATTTATTTATTAAAAATTTTAAAACATTTATTTATTATTGAGAAACAGAGAGAGACAGCATGAGCAGGGAAGGGGCAAAGAGAGAGGGAGACACAGAATCCGAAGCAGGCTCCAGGCTCTGAGCTGTCAGCGCAGAGCCGGAAGCGGGTCTTGAACCCTCAAGCTGTGAGATCATGACCTGAACTGAAGTCGGATGCTTAACCAACTGAGCCACCCAGGCGTCCCTGTCAAGTATTGTCTTATATTAATTGGCTTTGTAAAGGATTCTGAGGGAGCCTCACAATATAAATCACTCCCTTATCACCTCCCACCCTTCAGTCAGCAGAGTTTACCTATTAGCCAGAATACAACATTGTAGGTAAGAAGTATTTCACTTGTTTCTCTCTCAGTTGGATAGTCCAGTCCTGCAATGAATTTTCATCCTTTAAGAGCTCAGAGGAATCAGGTTTAGCATTTTGGGAATCAGTTCTTGAAGGGATAAAAAAAAATGCTTAGTGAAAGTTCTGACAAGTGCTGTAGGAGTGAAAGTAATTATCCTTCACTTTCCCCAGCACTCTTTCTGGTGATCCGAGAAAGTAGCTACAGCCTTGTCTTTTTTCCCCCCCTTTTTGTATTAAGAGTGAAATAAATTTAACTTTTTAAAATTATAAAAACAATGTTACTGGCCTCAAGCTATTCTTGCCGCATTTGCTCTGATGGTCTCCAAGTCAGGATGAATCAAACAGTTGGTTTTTTTCTGCTCCTGGGATCTCCAGAGCGGACTGGAGAAAATCGTGTAAGTGAGCTGCTGATGCTGTTCTAAACTTCTGGAATCTGACTTTACCCTCCCTGGCTGGAGATGCTTTGCCTTTCCCTTAGGTTAATCTTATGTACTAAAACCTAAATGGCTGTTTGTAGACTTTTACCATTTTTACCATTCTCCTCTACTCGATGTTTCTTCATTGCTTATTTTGCAATAAGCAGAAAATTCACAGAAGAAATTGGTGGGCTTCAGCCCGGACTATGAAAGTTCTATCATTTTTCTGTGTGCCTGTGCCTATCTGATTTCTGGTCTCCTTTCCTTTGATCAGAGGGGGATCCTCCTTTCTAAAACTAACATCTTCGATCTCCTCTATATTGTCATTGTTTCCTCAGCCCGCATACATGCTCAGATTTCCACCTTCCAGAACAAAAACAAAAACCTTCCCTTGACGCTTCCCTCTTTTTCATTTTTTCCAATAAACATGGTATTCCTTAGAGTTTCAATTTTTGTTCATTTCTTTAATTTCCGTGTGTGATTATACTTCCTCTCATGGCTTTAAATAGCACCATATTTATGGTTTTCAAAGATGTGTGTTCAGTTCCCAATTTTGATGAGTTTCAAGTGTTCTTTATTTTTATTTGTCTATTGGAAAACTAAACTTGAATACTGAATGCTCCAAACTTGATTATCTTTTCCTTTCCCTTCCCTCTACTCACATAGCCCCCTCAAGCCTGTATAAACACTTCTTGTTCCATTTTAGGCCTTCATCCTAGAAACCTTAGAATCCTCTTCTCTCCTCACAGTAAGTCCATTGTAGCTCATATTGTTTCTACTTGAAATTATTTCTCTCTCTTCTCATTTCCAGAAGATTGATTGAAGCCTGGGTTATGTTTTTCTCAAATAGAGTTGGTCATTTTCAACCCAGGTACTACTTTATGAAACCACCTGGGTAGCTTTTAAAGGGTAAGGATTAGGGCATGAAGGCTTCCACGGAGATTCTGATTCAGTTGGTTTGCTCGGGGCCAGACACTGTCATTTAAAAAATGCTTCCCCCTGGTGCCTGGGTGGCCAGACTCTTGGTTTCAACTCAGGTGATGATTCACTGTGTTGTTGGTGCAGAACTTGCTTGGTATTCTCCCTCTCTGCCCCTCCCCTACTCTCTCTCTCTCTCTCTCTCTCTCAAAATAAATAAATAAACTTAAAAAAACTTTTTAATTAAAAAAAATTGCTTTGCATATGACCATAATATGCAGCTGGGATGGAGAACTGGACTGAGAGCTTAAAGAGGGACTGATAGTGTAAGATTTAATAGATGGAGGCAGCGATGGGAGGAAAGAAAGAGACCAGGTTATGGAGCCAAGAAAGCCTTTATTGGGATCTGCCATTCCCCGGCGAGGTCCCATGACCCCGGGAGTGGGGAGTCAGGGAAGTCGCGCCTGATAGGCGATGGGCAGGGGGGGGTTATGGGTGAGGGGGTTCTGGGTTTGATCTTGGGAGGGCAGATTATCAAATAAGGGCCTTTCAGGGATGTGCTAGGATGGAATAGGTTGCCTCCTCTGTCAGGGTGATGGGAAGCTGGAGCTTCATGATTGGCTGTTTCCAAATGGGGCAGGACATCCCAGGTCTGCAGGTGAGGGGCGGGGGTCGTCTGTGCATGTGTTCTCCTCCAGCCCCCAGAGAAATGGCCGCTCGGTTGCCACCCTAAGGTGACTCTTACAGATAGAACCCTGAGGAACTACAGTATTTAAAAATCAGGGTAAATGTCACTTTGTTGGCATGGTTGCTTACTTTCCTGGCACTTGGTAGACGTACCTATTAAAGTACACATTTAAATGATTTCTCATGGGCCTATTTTTCTCATAACCAGGAGTTCCTTGAAGTCTAGGACCATGCCTAAAGATAAACTGCTGTCTCTTTTACGCTACTTACACCACTTGTGATACCAAATATGTGGGCTTTCCCTTTACGATTCTCCAACCCTCCAAACCTACAATTTAACCCAATTATGACCGCCTACCTAGAGTTAGTGCAGACCCCACAGGTTTTGGAATCAGCCTCTCCCATTTCACCCCCGCCCTCCTCCATGCCAATTGCAAGTCTTAGGTTGTGACTTGTACTTCTGCCTAACTGGCTATAAACTGGGGCTTCCTACAACCCCCTCCTCAGGTCAGTAATTTGCTATAATGAATGGCTCACAGAACTCTGGAAAGCTCTTTACTTAACTGTTACCTGCTTATTAGAAAGGATGTAACTCAGGAACAGCAAATGGAAAAGATGCCTGAGCCGTCTCTTGTGGGAAGGGACATGGGGCCTCCATGAGCTTCCATGCCTTCTCTAGGGGCACCATCCTGGCACATCCATGTGTTCACCAGCCCAGAAGGTCTCTGAATCCCTTCAGTTAGAGTTTATGGAGGCTTCATTATGTAGGCATAATCATTGGTTGATGGTGATAAACTCCATCTGCAGCCCCTTTCCCCCATTCTGAGGTCAGGGGTTGGTTCTTCTGGCAACCAGCCCCCATCCTCCAAGATCTGGTTGAAAGGGGCTTATACTGAATAACAAAAGATACTTCTCCAAACCCATCAAGAAATTCCATGGGTTTTAGGAGCTCTGTGCCAGAGCCAGGGATGAAGACCTAATGTATATTCTATTCCATAGTTCTTCTATCACAGTATGGTAGTACCTTATTTATTTTTTTGTCACTGCCTTGTACAGTACTTAGTATATTTTAAAAACTTGATAAAAATTAGTTCAATGAGTCAGTTGGTAAATAATGTGAAACATCTTGAATTCACAGTTTTGCAAGATGACCATCTGTTTCTTTCTTGGCTGCTTAACAGGTCACTAGTCATACTTGCATAGTCATTCTTGTTAAAAAAAACACACTCTTTATAAATTAGAGTGGATTAAGATAAATATTATTTGCTCTTATGATTTGGTTTTTAAGATGGTTAAGCTGTTACATGATTATAGAGGTTCATTCAGGGCTTCCTCTTTAGCAGATATTATTTAAAATAGACTTTATCGATGGTTAAGACATGTATCTTCCATCTTCTTTAAACAAATAGCTTTGATTTTAGGCTCATAAGCTTTCGATTTTTCAAGTAGAATAAAACTGTCAAACTGATAAAAGATCTTCAACAGTGGCAGAACCATTTCTTTTTTAGAGAATTAAGGAAGTAGGGAATATGCATTAAGCCATCTACATATGTGAATCTCATTGGCATTGGTGATGCTGAGGGGGAGATTGGTAATTCCCAAATATTTAAGTACTATTATAAGAAAAACTTGTAATTGCTCATGGAATGGTACCAGTATACTTTGTAATAAGTTAGAATTAAGATTTAAATAATAGAGTTGTCTTCTTTTGGTCTTTAGTGTTCTAATGATTTTCTTAGCTATTTCTGTTCGTAGAATTTGTGATGGACAGTTCTTTTAGCATTTGAAAATATTGTGCCACTTCCTTCATACCTCCATGATTTCAGGTAAGAAATCTTCTGTCTTTGGAATTTGTGTTTCCCTATAGGTGACATATCCTTGCTCCCTGGTTGCTTTAAAGGTTTTTTCTTTGTCTTTTGTTTTCGGAAGTGTAAGTGCGAGACATATCTTGGCATGAATTTGTTTGATCTTATCCTATTTGCATTTCTTTTAGGTTTTCGAACTGTTAAGTTCATGACTTTAGCCAAATTTTGGATGTTTCGGCCATGTTTTGGATAATTTATTACCACCATTCTCTTTCTCCTTTCTTTCTTTGTGAGACTACAAATCTTAGATCTTTTGTGATTGTCCTACAGTGCAGGAGGCATTAATTTTTTTCTCTGTTGTTTAGATTGGTGAAGTTTTGTTGTTCTACTCTGGTTTCAGCTTTACTCAGTTCTGCCTCTGTTGTATTCATTCTGCGATTGAGCCTATCTAGTGACGTTTTGTTTGGTTATTTTATTTTTCTGTTCTGTAATTTCCATTTGGTTCTTTTCTGTGTCTTCTATTTCTTTGCTAAGATTTTTTATTTTGTTGTTTGTTTCAGTTGAATAGCTCAATGCTCATTAGAGTATGATGGCTGCTTTAAAAATCTTGTCAGGTGAGGCACCAGGGTGGCTCAGTCAGTTAGTGAAGTCTCTGACTTTTCATTCTGGCTCAGGTCAAGATTTCAAAGTTCATGATTTCGAGCCCCAGACTGTGTTGACAGCACGGAGGCTGCCTAGGATTTCTCTCTCTGCCCCTCCCCCATTTGTGTTCTCTCTTTCTCTCTCTCTCAAAATAAATAAACTTTAAAAAAAGTTAAAAAAAATTAAAATCCTTGTCAGGTAATTTAACATCTGATTCATGTGTGTATTAGTATTTGTTAATTGTCTTTTATTTATTCAAGTTGTATTTTCCCTGGTTTGTGGTGTGATAATTGACTTTCTATTGTATCCTAGACATTTTTGATATTTTGTTGGAGACTGTGGATCCTATTAAAATTTTCTTTTCATAAGCAGTCACCCTAGGAGGTTTAGTGTGTAAGTCCCAGCCTACTTCTTCTTTGGTAACAGCTTCGTTGAGTTATAAATCATATCCTATCCTAGACATTTGTGTAAATGTATAAATACATACTCTTTTTTTTTTTTACTGATTCACTTAACGTAAGGTTTACAGTGTTCTTCCATGTTATAGAATGTACTGGTATTTTGTTTCTTTTTATTGCTGAACAATATTCCATTTTATGGACATACCACTTTTTATTTATCCATTAATCAGTTGATAGGTGTTTAGATTGTTGCCACTTTTTGGCTCTTATTAGTAATGCTGCTATGAACATTTTTGTACAGGATATTTTGTGGACATGCATTGCTGGGTCATATGATAAGTCTAGAACTCTAACATTTTGAGCAACTGCCAGACTGTTTTCCAAAGTGACTGCCCCCATTTCATATTTCTGCCAGCAATGTATGAAGGTTCCAGTTTCTCAGAATTGTCCTTAACACTTGTTATCTGACTCTCTGATTATAGCCATCCCAATGGGGTGAAGTAATATTTTGTAGTTTCAATTGCATTTCCATGATGGGTAATGATGATGAGTCTCTTTTCCTGTGTTTTCTGGCTATTTGTGTATATTTAGAGAAATCTCTATTCCTTTACCCACTTTATTATTTTTTAAAAATTTTTTAATGTTTTATTTATTTTTGATACAGAGAGAGACAGAGCATGAGAGGGGGAGGGGCAGAGAGAGAAGGAGACACAGAACCGGAAGCAGGCTCCAGGCTCTGAGCTAGCTGTCAGCACAGAGCCTGACGCGGGGCTCGAACCCACAAACGTGAGATCTGACCTGAGCCGAAGTCAGAGGCTTAACCGACTGAGCCACCCAGGCGCCCCCCTGTACCTATTTTAAAATTAAGTAGTCTTTTTATTGTTGTGGGATTTCTTTATATATTCTAGATACTTATCAGTTATATGACTTGCAAGTATAGATCTTTCATCCTTTGGGTGTCATTTAACTTTCTTGATGGTGCCCTTTGAAGCATAAAGGTGTTTAAGTTTGATGAAGTTCAATTTATCATTTTTCTTTTTGTTGCTTGTGGGTTTTGTTTTGTTATTAGGCTCCATGCCCAATGTAGGCCTCATGACTCCAAGATCAAGGGTTGCATGCTCCACCTACTGAGCTAGCCAGGCACTCCCTTTAGGTTTCGTATTTAAAAAACCATTGCCTGATTCAAGGTCCTGAAGACTTAATCTTATGTTTTCTTCCAAGAGTGTTATAATTTTATCTCCTACATTTGGTGTTCTACCTTTGTGAATTTTACATATGGTGTGAGGTGGGGGTCTAACTCCATCTTTTTGCTTATAGATATTCAGCTATCTCAGTACCATGTGTTGAAAAAAAACTATGCTTTCCCACTTTTAATTGTCTTGGCACTCTTACCCAGTTGGAATTTTGGTAGGGATTGCATGGAACCTATAGAACAGTTTGAGGAATATTGCTATATTAACAGTATTAGTCTTCTAGTCTATGAACATGAAATGTTTTTTTATTTATTTAGATCTTAAGTTTCTTTCAATAACATTTAATCTCTTCTAGTTTTCCATGTTCATGTCTTGCATTTTTTGGTAAAATTTGTTACTTAATATTTTATTCTTCTGATGCTATTGCTAATAGAATTGTTTTGTTAATTCCATTCTTGGATTGTTACTATTAGCATATAGAAATACAGTTGGGTGCCTGAGTGGCTGAGTCAGTTGACTGTCTGACTCTTAATTTTAGCTCAGGTCATGATCTCAGGGTCATGGGCTCCACACTGGATGTGGAGCCTGCTTAAGATTCTCTCTCTCTCTCTCTCTCTCTCTCTCTCTCTCTACCCCTGCCCTTCCCCTGTCAAAAGAAACACAGTTGAATTCCATGTATTAGTTCTGTATCTTGCAACCATCCTGAACTCATTAAACAGTTCTGATAGGTTTTTTAATGAGTTATTAGGATTTTTAAAAAAATGTTTGTTTGGGGTGCGTGGGTGGCTCAGTTGGTTAAGTGTCTGGCTTCGGCTCAGGACATGATCTCATGGTTCGTGGGTTTGAGCCCCACATCAGGCTCTGCTGACAGCTAGCTCAGAGCCTGGAGCCTCCTTCGAATTCCGCACTCTCTGTCTCTCAAAAATAAATAAAAAACATTAAAATTTTTTTAATGTTTATTTATGAGGGAGAAAGAGAGAGAGAGTACAAGTGTGTGCATGAGTGGGGGAGGGGCAGAAAGAGAGGGAGACAGAGAATCCCAAGTGGGCTCCGTGCTGCCAGCACAGAGCCTGATGTAGAGCTTGAACTCACAAACCGCAGCCGAAATCAAGAGTTGGATGCTTAACCGAGTCACCCAGGTGCCCCAAATCAGTATTAGGATTTTATATATACATGATATATCATCTCTGATGAGAGATAGTCTTCCTTCCTTCTAATCTAGATGGTTTTAAATTTATTTTTCTTGCCTTATTGGCTTGGCTAGAACCTGCTGTGTGACAGACATCCAGTCTTATGCTGATCTTAAGGGGTGATCGTTGAGTGTGAAGATAGCTGTGGGTTTTCTTAGATGTCCTTTTTCATGTTGATGATGTTCTCTTCTATTTCTGACTTATTCACAACTTGTGTTTATCATGAAAGAGGGTTGGATTTTGTCAAGTGCTTTTTCAGTGCCTATTGAGATAATTGTGGTTTTTTGGTCATTTATTTTATTAATATGGTGCATGACAATTGATTTTCATATGTTGAAACAATTTTACATGATTGGGACGATCCACCCTTAATCATGGTTTGTGATCCCTTATATATTTTTCTGGATTTGGTTTGCTGGCATTTGACTTAGTTTTTGCATGTATATAGATAAATGTATCTTTGTAGTTTTCTTGTAATGTCTTTAGTTTTGGATCAGGGAAAACTGGCCTCGTAGAATGAATTGGGAAGTGTTTGCATTTCTTCTGTATTTTGGAAGAGTTTGTTAAGGGTTGGTTTTCATTCGTAAGCTTTGATAAAATCTACTAGTGAAGCCATTTGATCTTAGACTTTTCTCTGTGGAAAGTTTTTGATTACTAATTCAACTCTTTTTACTTGTTACAGCTTGATTTAGAGAATTTCTATGTGAATTGATTTTAGTACTTTGTGTCTTCTAGGAATTTGTCTACTTCATGTAGTTATATAACTTGTTAGATTACAGTTGTTTATAGTATTCTCTATAATTCTTTAGAATAATTTTTATTTATATAAGCTGGTAGTAATTACTGATTTTAGTAATTTGAGTCTTCTTTTTCTGTTCTTGTTAAATCTAGCTAAATGATTATTAATTCTGTTGATCTTCTCAAAGAACCAACTTTTTATTCTGTTGATTTTCTTTATCTTTTGTTCTCCATTGTATTTATTTCACTGTAGTCTAATTAATTCCTTCTGTCTACTGGCTTTGGATTTAATTTACTCTTCATTTTCTGGTTTCTTAAGGTTAACAGGTTGTTAATTTGAGATCCTTTTAACTTAAAAGGTTTTTTTAATGTTTATTTATTTTTGAGCATGCGCTAGAGACCGAATGTGAGCTAGGGAGGGACAAAGATAGAGGGAGACGCAGAATCAGAAACAGGCTTCAGGCTCTGAGCCAGCACAGAGCCCGATGTGGGGCTCAAACTCACAAACCGGGAGATCATGACCGAAGCTGAAGTGGAGCACTTAACCGACTGAGCCACCTAGGTGCCCCAAGATCTATTAACTTTTAAAGTTTTTAACTTTTTAAGATTTTATTTGTTAAATTTAAATATAATTGACATATAACATTGTGTAATCTCAAACATTGATTTGAGATTTATTTAAAAATTTTTTTTAATGTTTTTTTAAATTTATTTTTGAGAGACAGAGAGAGACAGCATGAGCAGGGGAGGGTCAGAGAGAGAGGGAGACACAGAATCTGAAGCAGGCTCCAGGCTCTGAGCTAGTTGTTAGCACAGAGCCCGACACAGGGCTCTAATCCACAAGCCGTGAGATCATGACCTGAGCTGAAGCTGGAAGCTGGAGGGACGCTTAACCGACTGAGCCACCCAGGCACCCCTGAAATTTATTTTTAATATGGGGATTTACAGCTGTAAATTTTCCTTATGGCATAGCTCTTGCTGCTTTTGCTATATTCCATAAGTTTTGTGTTTTTATCTCAAAGTATTTCCTAACTTACTTTGGTATTTCTTCTTTGGCTCATTGGTTATTTAGGAGAGTGTTGTGTAATTTTCACATATTTGCAAATTTCTCAAATATTTTTTCGTGGGATTTTCTAAATCTATTGTGGTTGGAGAATATACTTTGTATGATTTTAATCCTTTACATTTATTGAGATTTGTTTCATGATCTATCCTAGAGAATGTTACATGTGCACATGAAAATGATGTGTGTGTGTAAATACATATGTATGTATGTATGCATTACTGCTTACTGTTGCAGCCTGCAGTCTTATCAGTGTTTGCTAAGACTACTTGGCAAGTCTCTTTCCTTGATCTTTTGTCTGATTGTTTTATCCATTATCAAACATAGTGTAATGAATTCTCCAAATATTATTGTTGAATTATCTGTTTCTCCTTTCAGTTCTGTCAATTTTGCCTCTTGTGTTTGGAAAATCTATTTTTAGGTGCATATGTATTTATAATTGTAGCTTCTTGATGGATATCAGGTCTTATAAAGTGCCTGTTGTCACTAATAACACTTTTTATCTTAAAGTGCATCACATGTGATGTTAGTTTAGCTACTCCAGAGACTTTTGGTTATGGGGCATGGTATATCTTTTTCCTCCTTTTGCTTTTAGCCCATTTGGTCATTGAAACTAAAGTATATCTTTTAGGAAACATATGTTTGAATGATCTTTTTAAAAAGTTTTTAATCAATTTCTGGTTAACATACAATGTAGTATTCATTTCACGTATATAATGTAGCAATTCAACACTTCCATATAATACCCATTGCTCATCACAAGTGCACTCCTTAATTCCCATCACCTGCTTATTTTTATTTTTGGGGAGAAAGCACAAGTCGGGGAGGGACAGAGAGAGAGAGAGAGGGACAGAGGGACTCGGCACTGACAGCAGCGAGCACAATGTGGGGCTTGAACTCATGAACTGTGAGATCATGACCTGAACCGAAGTCAGATGCTCAACTGACTGAGTCACCCAGGCGCCTCTCCCTATCACTTATTTAAACCATCCTCCCACCCATTTCTCCTTTGCTAACTGTCAGTTTGTTCTCTGTAGTTAAGAGTCTCTTTCTTGGTGGTTTGTCTCCCTTTCTGTTTCTCTTTTTTCCTTTGTTTTGTTTCTTAAATTCCACATAGGAGTGAAATCATATGGCACTTGCTTTCTCTGACTGGCTTACTTCACTTAGCATAGTACTATCTAAAGGTCCATCCAGGTCATTGCAAATGGCAAGATTTCATCCTTTTTTATGGATGAGTAATACTCCATTGTATAGTTAAACCACATCTTTATCCAAATTCATCAGTCAGTGGTCACTTAGGCTGTTTCCGTAATTTGGTTATCGTAGATAATGCTGCCGTGAACATCAGGGTGCATGTATCCCTTTGAAGTAGTATTTTTGTATCGTTTGGGTAAATACCTTATAGTGTGATTACAGGATTGTAGGGTAGTTCTATTTTTTTTTAAATCATTTTGAGGAACCTCCATACTGTTTTCCAGAGTGGCTGCACAAGTTTGCATTGCCACCAGCAGTCCAAGAGGGTTCCTCTTTCTCCGCATCATTACAAACACCTGTTGTTTCTTGTGTTGTTGATTTTAGCCGAAAGTGCATTTTTGTTTTGTTTTGTTTGAGAGAGGGAGAGAGCACAAGTGAGCAAGGGGAAGCAGGACTCACCCAAAGTAGGGCTTGTGTTTACCTGAAGGGCGGGTAGAAGCTCACTCAAAGTGTGGCTTGAGCTTACCCAAAGCAGGACTTGAACTCATGAATCGTGAGATCATGACCTGAGCTGAAGTCAGATGCTTAACCGACTGAGCTACCCAGGTGCCCAAGTATAGGTTTGGTTTTAATTTTCCAGATGATGTGTGATGTTGAGCATCTTTTCATGTGTCTTCTGGCCATCTGTATGTCTTCTTTGCAAAAATGGCTATTCATGTCTCCTGCTGATTTTTGAATTGAATTATTCATTTTTTGGGTTTGAGTTTTATAAATTCTTGATATACTTTGGATGCTAACCCATTATTGGATATGTCATTTGCAGATATCTTCTGTTCCTTAGGTTGCCTTTTAGTTTTGTTGACTGTTTTCTTTGCCTTGCAGAAGCTTTTCAGTTTGATGAAGTCCCATTAGTTAATTTTTGCTTTTGTTTTCCTGTCTAGAAACAAGTTGATACAGCCGATATCAGAGGTTCCTCCCTATGTTCTCTTCTAGGATTTTATGGTTTCAAGTCTTATATTTAGGACTTTCATCCATTTTGATTTTATTTTTGTGTTTGGTGTAAGAAAGTGGTCCAGTTTCAGTCTTTTGCATGTTGCTGTCCAGTTTTCCCAACTCCTGTTTGTTGAAGAAACTGTATTAGATATTCTTTCCTGTTTTGTTGAAAATTAATTGACCATATAGCTGTGTGTTCATTTTTGGGTTTTCTATTCTGTTCCATTGATCTATGTGTTTATTTTTGTGCCAGTACCACAAGAATAAAAAGCCCTATGGTCCCCATTGAGGGTGATATGTGGCTTTTCATATATGCCCTTTGTTATGTTGAGGGATGTTCCCTCTAAACCTACTTTATTGTGGCTTTTTATCATGAATGGATATTGTACTTTGTCAGATGTTTTTTTCTACATCTATAGAAATGATCATATGGTTTTTATCCTTTTTTTTTTTTATTAATGCAACGTGTCATGTTGATCGATTTGTGAGTATTGGACCACTGTTGCAACCCAAGAATAAATCCTACTTGATTGTGGTGACTTATTTTTGAAATGTGTTTTGCTAGTATTTTATTAAAATGTTTGCATCCATGTTTATCAAGAATATTGGCCTGTAGTTCTCTTTAGTGGAGTCTTACTCTGGTTTTGGTATCAGGGTAATGCTGCCCTCATAGAATGAGTTTGGAAGTTTTCCTTTTTTTTCTTTTCTTTATTTTTTGAATAGTTTGAGAAAACTAGGTATGAATTTTTATTTAAATGTTTTGTGTAATTCCCCTGTGAAGCTGTCTGGCCCTGGACTTCTGTTTCTTGGGAATTTTTTGATTACTGATTCAATTTCTGTGCTGGTTATCAGTCTGCTCAACTTTTCTCTTTCTTCCTGTTGTAGTTTTCATAATTATAGTTATATATTTCTTCCAGTTTGTCCAATTTATTGGCATATAGTTTTTCATCATATTCTCTTTTAATTGTATTTCTGTGATGCTGGTTATTATTTCTCCTCCTTTATTGTGGTTTTATTTATTTGGGTTCATTCTCTTTTCTTTTTGATAACCCTGGTTTATCAATTTTACTAAATTTTTTGAAAGAGCCAGGTCCTGGTTTCATAGATCTGTCCTGTTGTGCTTTTAGTTTCTGTATCACTTATTTCTGCTCTAATCTTTTTTATTTTCCTTCTGCTGGCTTTAGGCGCCCCCCCCCCCAGCTTTATTAGATATAAGATTAGGTTGTTTATTTGAGATTTTTTTCTTGCTTCTCAAGGGAGGCCTGTATTGCTGTACACATCCCTCATAGGACCACTTTTGTTGCATCCAAAGGTTTTGGACTATTATGTTTTTATTTTTATTTGTTTCTGTGTATTTTTAAATTTCTTCTTTATTTCCTGGTTGACCCATTCATTGTTTAGCAGCATACTGTTTAGCCTCCATGTATTTGTGGTCTTCCTAGATATTTTTCTGTGGCTGACTTCTTGTTTCATAGCATGTGGTCGGAAAAGGTGCATTGTATGATTTCAGTCTTTTTGTATTTGTCAAGGCCTCTTTTGTGGCCCAGTATGTGATCTATTCTGGGGAATGCCCCATGTGCACTTGAATGTGTGTTCTGCTGTTTTAGGATAAAATGTTCTGAATGTGTCTGTTAAATCCATCTGGTCCAGTGTTTCATTTTAAGCCGTTGTTTCCTTCTTCATTTTATGTTTGGATGACTTGTCCATGGCGTCAGTGGGGTGTAAAGTCTTGGTTGTTATTGTGTCATTATCAGTTCTTTTACATTTGTTATTGTTTTATGTTTTGGGGTGCTCCCAAGTTGGATTATGCATAAATATTTTCAATTGTTATATCATCTTGTTGGATTGTCCCTTTTATGGTTATATAATGCCCTTCTTTGTCTTTTTACATTCTTTGTTTATTTTTTTAAATTAAAAAATTTTTAAAAACTTTTTATTTATTATTGAGAAACAGAGAGAGAGACAGAGCATGAGCATGGGAGGAACAGAGAAAGGGGGAGACACAGAATCGGAAGCAGGCTCCAGGCTCTGAGCTGCAGCACAGAGCCCGATGTGGTGCTCTAACCCACAAACTGTGAGATCATGACCTGAGCCGAAGTCGGACACTTAACCAACTGAACCACCCAGGCGCCCCTAAAAATTTTTTTTAACATTTATTTATTTTTGAGAGACAGAGTATGATCAGAGGAAGGGCAGAGAGGGAGACACCGCATCCAAAGCAGGCTCCAGGCTCTGAGCTGTCAGCACAGAGCCTGACGCAGGGCTCAGACCCATGAACTGTGAGATCGTGACCTCAATTGAAGTTGGACACTTAACCAACTGAAGCACCCAGGCACCCCTACACTCTTTGTTTTAAAGTCTAGTTTGTCTGGGGCACCCGAGTTGCTCAGTCGATTAAGTGGCTGACTTTGGGTCAGGTCATGATCTTGCGGTTCATGAATTTGGGCCCTGCATCGGGATCTGTGCTGACAGCTCAGAGCCTGGAGCCTGTTTCAGATTCTGTGTCTCCTTCTCTTTCTGCGCTTCTGCTGCTCATTCTCTGTCTCTCAAAAATAAATGAACATTAAAAAAATTTTTTTTAAAGTCTCGTTTATCTGATATGAGTATTGCTATCCTGGCTTTCTTTTGACATCCATTTGCATGATAAATATTTCTCCAGCCCCTCACTTTCAATCTGTATGTATCTTTAGGTCTAAAATGAGTCTCTTATAGGCAGTATATAGATGGGTCTTTTTATTTAACCCATTCTGACACCCTTTATCTTTTGATTGGAGTGTATAGTCCATTTACACTCAAAGTAATATTGATAGATATGTATTTATAACCATTTTATTACTTGTCATTGTTTCTGGAGATTTTCTCTGGACCTTTCTTGTCTTTGTCACTTTTGGTCTCTCCTTTCCACTCAGAGTCCCCTTTCATATTTCTTGCAGGGTTGGTTTAGTGGTCAGAGATTCCTTTAGTATTTATGTATCTGGGAAACTCTTTATCTCTCGTTCCATTCTAAATGGTAGCCTTGGTGGATAGAGTATTCTTGGCTGCAGATTTTCCCCACTCAATACTTTGAATATATCATGTCCCTCCCTTCTTGCTTGCTAAGTTTCTGTTGAGAAAACTCCAGCTAGCCTATGGATCTTCCCTTGTAGGTTAAGGATTTCTTTTGTCTTGTGGCCTTGAAGATGTTTTCCTTATTGCTATATTTTACAAATTTAATTATACTATATCTTGGAATTTGCCTGCTTTTGTTGATTTTGATGAGACTTCTCTGGGTCTTCTGGATTTGGATGCCTCTTTCCTTCCCTAGAATAGGGAAGCTTTCTGTTATTATTTCTTGAAACGGATGTTCTGTGTCCTTTTCTCTCTTCTTCTTCTGGGACTCCTATAATACGAATGTTACTATGTTTTATGGAGTCACTGAGTTCCCCAAGTTTATTCTCATGTTGCATAATTCTTTTCTTTTTTGTTCAGCTTCATTATTTTCCATTATTTTGTCTTCTAGGTAACTAACTCATTCCTTTGCTTCTTTCAATCTGTTGTTCATTGCATAAACCCTGTTGTTTATTGCAGTCTTCATCTCTGATGTTTCTTTTTCTAACTCATTTGTCTGTGTGATAAGGGTCTCACTGATGTCTTCTGTTCTTTTCTAAAACCAAGTGAGTATCCTTATGATTATTGTATAAAATCTCCACCAGGCATCTTACTTATATCTGTTTGGCTTAGATCTTTGGCTGTGGCTTTATCTTGGCTTTTCATTTTGGATAAATTTCTCCATCTTAGCATTTGATATAAGTATCTGCCTTCTTCCATGTGTTAGAAAAGCCAGTTATGTCACCTGCTTCTGAAAATAATGACCTTATGGGGAAGAGGTCATATAGTGCTCTGGGTCCGGCACTTCAGGGAGTGTCTGTGGTGTGTGCTGCATACAGTTTGGTGTTGTGCTTTAGCTGCTCTGTCCTTTAGGCCAGTCATCTGCAGAGGCTCTCCTTGCCTGTTGTGGGCAGTGTTTGTTCCCTGGCCTGAATATGGCAAGTTTTAACTAGGTGTCCTCTGGTCTGCTTGCGAAATGAGACCTGACCTGACACCAATTCCACCAGAACTGATGCCCTGCAGGGCTCTCTGGATGGGAGATGTGATGTGGTTAGGGGTTGTGTTGGTGTTCTGGGGGAGGGGTCCCTTACATTGGGAATAAAAGCAAGCTTGACTGAGAAGGGCAGTGGCTCCAGAGTACTGGGAGGTGGGGCTTAGTGTAAACAAGTTAGCCAGTCAGTGTCCATGCTGTGCTGCTTCCCTCAGGAGGCTCTGTGTTTATGCTGAGAGGCAGGGGAGGGAATGGCCTCAGCCATTGACTTTGTTTCTGGAGAGGTGTCTCCCTGAATCATGTCTCTCAGGGAAGCATTCCTAGAATAGTAAATACCCCTTATGTGCCCCAAGTGTTTTTCATATTGCTATTTACATGCTTTCTGCTTCTGGGATTTTTGCCTGGATGAGGGAGGAAAAGGAACTGGCCAGCTTCTTTGTTCCTGGAGAGGAGTCTATGTGAATGCTTCCTCTCAGGGATGTACTCTGAGAAGAGTAAATAATCTCCCCACAGTATGCCTCAAATGTTTTTCAGATTAATGTTTCCACACTATCTGCCTCCAGAATTTTTTTTTGCCTACCTTCTCTCTAGGAACAGTGCAGTGCCCTTGGGGCTCGATCTCAACCAAGCTCACCAACCTTTAAAATCCCAGGCTTTAAGTCCAACTGGTCATAAGAACTCATGAAATTCAGACCTTCTAATTTGCCCAGCCAGTGGCTTTGGGGAAATGGTCTCCTGGTGTGTTGTGCTGCATGCTTCTCTATCTAGTCCTTCTCCATGACTATGGCTCCCTTCGCTGTGCAGCACAGTAATCCATTTCTTCCCCAAACCATGTCTCCACACTTCCTACCTCTTCAACATGGCCTCTTCTTTCCTATTAATTGTAGAGTTTGTCAGTCTTCAGGTCAATTTCTGGGTTATTTAGGATGATTTGATAGTTATTTTGTTATGTTCTGATCGAGACAAGCCTAGGGACCTCCTACTCTGCCACTATCTTCTCTTGGTATATCCTTGGATGATTCTGTTTATTTTGGTCCATTTTGCCTCTTTTCACATTTAATGTAATTACCAATACATTAGGATTTATGTTTTCCATTTTGTATTTGTTTTCTATATGTCTCATATCTTATTAGTTTTTTTGTTCCTCCTCTGCTGCATTATTATATTATTTTCTTGTATATGTTTTAAGTAGCTAATGTCTTTTATCATAGATTATTTTTATTTTTCATTTTGTTTTTTCTATTTACCTCTGCAGTTATCTTTATTGGTGTGGTTTATTTTTTCATATGGATTTGGGTTATTTATTAATGTCTTCATTATAGCATTAAGGACTCCCTATATCTCTTGTACAACACTTCTTCCAGTGATAAATTCTCTGTTTTGCTTATTAGAATGGCTTAATTTCTCCTTTATTTTTGAAGGATAGTTTTGCTAGATATAGAATTCTTGATTGACCGTGCTTTTCTTTTAGCTGTAAATATTTCTTCCACTGCCTCTGGCTTCTGTGTTTTTTGATGAAAAGTCAGCTGTTTTTCTTATTGAGGATTTTATGTGATGAGTTTTTCTCTTGGTGTCTTCAAGTTCTTTTTGACTTTTGAACTTGATTATAATGTGTCTAGACACATCTCTTTGAGTTATCCTTCTTGAGGTTTATGTAGTTCCTAGGATGTTTAGATTAATGTTTTCCATTGAATTTAGGATTTCAACCACTTATTTATATGTATTTTTTCTTTTTTCTGTCTCCTGGACTTCTGTTATGTGTATTTTGGTATGGTTGATGATATTCCACAGGTCTAAGACTGAGTTCATTTTTCTTCATTCTTTTTTCATTTTTGTTCTTTAGAGTGGGAAATTGATCTGTCTTTAAGTTTGCTGATTCTTCTGCTAGTTTAACTTTGCTGTTGAACCCCTTTAGTGGAATTTTCACTTCAATTACTGTATTTTTCAACTGTAAGACTTCTATTTAATTATTCTTTAAATAATTTTTATTTCTATAGATATTGTCTATTTGGTGAGAAATCATTCTCATAATTTCCTTTGATTCTTTGGGCATGACCTTCTTTAGTTCTTTGAACATATTTATTATATCTGCTTTAAAAGTCTTTGTCTAGTAAGTCCAACATATGAGCTTCCTCAGAGATAGTTTCTACTGACTGACTTTTTGCCTCTGTGTATGGGCAATACTTTCTTCTCCTTTTTCTTCTTCTTCTTCTTCTTCTGCTGCTGCTGCTGCTGCTGCTGCTGCTTGTTTATGGGTCTCATAGTGGACATTTTCAGTAATGTGGCTACTCTTTATCCCAGGATTTGTTGTTTATAGTTCATTACTTTGGGGGATAAATTCTTTAGAGTCTGTGTTCTTTGTTCTGTGTAAAGACTGAAATCTCTGCTTGGGTAATTTAGTGGTCAGGAATGACTGAACAGATTTCCTTAAATATTTTGAACCTGTAGTTTTCCAGCCTTTGCTGAGTGTGTGTGTGTGTGTGTGTGTGTGTGTGTGTGTGTGTGTGTGTGTGTGTGTTGTGGCTCTTTTCATGCATCAGCAGTTTACATTGCACTTTAGCCTTCACTTATGACTTATCTAGAACATCAAGTCAGCCAGAGATGAGAGATTAGAGTATTCCCAGGTCTTTGCGGGGCATGTGTATGCCATGTACAGATTCAGGAGCATTCTGAGCCCTCTATATACATTTCATTCCTCAGTTTTCCTTTTAAGTTTTCTCATGAAATATACTTCTGCCTTAACTGTTCTTTCCACTGCAGACAACTGTGACATTAAACTATTATCTCTGATATTTTTTTTAAGTTTACTTATTTATTTTGAGGCCAAGAGAAAGGGAGGGACAGAGCAAGAAGGAGACAGAATTGCAGGTAGGCTCCATGCTGTCAGTGTAGAGCCTGATGTGAGGCTTGAACTCATGAAACACAAGATCATGACCTGAGCTGAAATCACAAGCTGAGCCATCCAGGTGCCCTGCCAGCGTTGTTTATAGTTGGGGTCTTATAATTCAGGTTCAATAAAGATAAGTCCTGAGTATGGAGCTTTTCCAGTGAACTGCTATACAGGTTAAATAGTGACAATTCTTTAGAGATATGCTTTTTGGGAAAACTCCTAAACTCTTCTGCCCCCCTTAAGTGGCTGCTAGACTGCTATTGTTGATTTCTGCCATATTTGCAGGTTGTTGCTTGCCAAAGCTTCCACAGAGTTGGGGAGAGGGGAATAGGGCAAATTGAAGTGTCATAAAAATCTGTGCCAACTCAAAGTCAGTTATTTTTCTTAAACAAACGTTTCTTGGATTGTTGCAAGTCTTGGTTAATTTTTAAATTTTGGAAAAAGTTGATTTTTAATATTATTGCCAGCGTTTTCAGTACTTTTATGGAGGATCAGACTTTCATTTTAGGTCCTTAATCTGCCACACTAGATGTGCTTCCTCCAGGCTTTCCTTAACATTTATGTATTAGAGGTTTACACATTACATTTTAGCAGATTGTTTAGGTCAATGTCAAGGCTGAGATTATACAATTCTGTTTTTCTTGTTTTATTTGCTGTTTTTCCCCTACACTCTGGCTAACCTGATTAATATTTCCTGAATATGTGTTATCTTCTTCCACTCTGAGATTTCCTGTTATCTTATTTTCTCTGCTCAAAACAGTCTTTCTCCCCTCATTCCTACAATGGGAGTTCTGCTTATCTTTGAAGATTTATTCTTCGATATCGTTTTCCTCTAGTCTTTTATGAGCCAGCCGATTTTCTGTAAATTCTTGTATGTCTTCTGTCATGCCTTTTGTGTGACCTTATTATTACATCTTGTTCCCCTCCATTTTAAAAGTTTATTTATTTATTTTGAGAGAGAGAGAACACATACACGTGCACCAGAGAGAAGGTCAGAGAGAGACAGAGAGAGACAATCCCAAGCAGGTTCTACACTGTTAGCACAGAGCCTGATGTGGGGCTTGATCTTAAAAACTGTTGAGATCATGACCTGAGCCAAAATCAGGAGTCAGACGCTTGACTCAGCCACCCAGCTGCCCTTCTTATTATATCTTGTAGTATGTATAGTTTCATATCCTCTTCCCCTGCTGTTAGTTATTTGAAGCAAATGATGAATCATAGTCATTCATGTGTTCAATAAATGTTTGTTTAATTGGAGTGTAGGAGTGAGGTTTCATATCAAAAACATTCTGCATTTTAGGTATTATTACTGGGGTCACATTTTATTCATTCATTATTGAACCCAAGCAAATTGTCTACTTTGGAAAATTTGAATAATTTAATATATGGCTGTATACTTATACTTTGAAGAGATACAAGAAGATAAAAATGATACAGGCAAAATTCAATTTTTCCAGAGAGGTTGTTATATTTAATGGCTTCTGATCAAAGGTTTGATGGCCAGGTTTTTGTAGAGGTCACAGAATTCTAGCTCAGAGTAACTTTGTGTCAAAGGCATAATTTCTCATGACAGAAGTAGGAACTTATTTACATGTGAGGTTGACTTTGATGAAGCAAAACTACACCGATAAAAAAACACTAGAAAGGTGGAGCTCATTACCATGTGATTTCTAGTCTCCAAGTATGTCTGTTATCTTAGTACCAGACCTAGTTCTCTATTCTTAATCGCATCTACGTGATACCTTCCAAGATTTGCAGAATGTGTGCAAATGATGCTCATTTACGCAAATGAAGCATGATGCATACATAAATTCAGAATTTTCTTCTATCGTCTAATTAGATCTGAGATGCTGATAATAGGATAATTCAGAAGCTGATATATTTTTTTAAACCGTATGCCAATGAAAGTTTTGTAGCAACATTACATACTCTTAAGTTAACTTCATTAGCACCATACTTGTTGTATACATGGTTTTTTGTTCCTGCCTAATCTGTGTTTGGGAAGCACCATGGAATAGATTTCACAGTTTCAGAGTCAGACCTGGGTTCCAACTTGGTCAGCAGTTTGCCAAGTGTTGATAGATACCTTATATGAGTTATCCTTTCTGAGCTTCAGTTTCCTCCTGTGTTCAGTGATTCTAGGACAGAAATAGTCTAGGACAGAAATAGTCTAAGGGATTACAAAAAAATAAGATCTGACTCATTTATCAATGAAAATGAAATAATGGAGGTAGATGAAATAGACTGATCAATAAAGAGAATGGATTAGAAGAACAAGGATCAGAGGGGAAAAGACAGGCAGTGAATTTTGCACATAAGTCTTTTCTGAAAATAGTGAAACCATATTTTAACACTGGAAATGGAAGGAAAGACTAATATTCTAATCATAGGAAAATGTTAACTATGAGGTTTTAGTGATAAAGAGTTTTAGTGGAATCACTCTATGCATATATATTGAGTGCTCAATATGAAAATAACATTTCATGTTATATTCTGTGGGGAAAATTAAAAAGATGACATAGCCTGTACCTTCCAAGAACTCATGACTAATTAACTCTCACAGAATCTAGTTACTTTAACTTATTGTCAATGAGGAAGCCATTAACTTATCAAAAGTTCCTATGTTTAAGAACATCACAGTCCACTGAAAAAAGGACAAATTAGCCATTTAAGAAATAGTATGATATGTATAAGTACCAGGGCACTATGAAGGACACCAATGTCCTCTGAGGCAGAAAGCGATCAGGAAAGCCTCCTAGAAGAGTTTGCATTGAAAGTGAGGTATTGGGGGTGCCTGAGTGGCTCAGTCGGTTGGGCCTCCGACTTCGGCTCAGGTCAGATCTCACATTCGTGGGTTCGAGCCCCGTGTCGGGCTCTGTGCTGGCGGCTAGCTCAGAGCCTGGAGCCCGTTTCCTGTCTTGTGTCTCCTTCTCTCTCTGCCCCTCCCCCTCTCATGCTGTGTGTCTCTCTGTATCAAAAATAAATAAAACATTAAAAAAAAAGTTTAGAAAGTGAGTGTTGAAGGATGAGTGAGAGTTAAGAGATGCAAGCAGCGCTGGGCGAGAGAGTGTGTGTAGGAGGGTATTGGAGATGGGAGTGATGAAGGACGAGGCTAGGGGCAGGTAAGGGCTGGATCTGGAAGGATTTTATATGTTATGGTGAGAATTTTGTTTTGAGAGAAGTAGAAGGTCTTGAAGATTTTAAGCAGGGGAGTGTCATAAGTATATTTGTATCTTAGATTACTTTCAAAACAGAATAGCGAGTGAACGGATTGAAGGTCAGAGTACCAGTTATTAGGCTATGGAGTTTCTCATGTGAGAAAATATGAGCGTGAGGATTAAAGCCATATCAGGAGGGGAAGAAAAGGGGAGAATAGATTCAAGAGACAGGAGGCAAGAAAAATGGACAGGACTTCACAAGTTACCCATGGAGAAGTTAAGGAAGAAACTACAAAAAGCCTCTCAGATTTTTATTTTGGGCACCTGGGAGGAAGTGGTTCATTTACCAGTAGAAGAAATAGAAGAGGGGGAGACATTTACTAGGGAAGATGTGTTCCATTTGGTCTTTATGAATTTGACATGCTAATGGAACATCCAGGTAGAGTTGAGTTGTGCCTTGGCCTTTGAATGATCAGGTTGAGATTTGGGATGTAGGCCTAGGTTGAAAATAGAGTTGAGAGGCTTCAGAATATAAGTAGAGGATAACTATAGATGAAGGAAGGTGAGTGTGGGAATGTGGATGCGGGAACCCAGCACCATAAACTACACATTTGTCAGTGTTCTGTGATGTTTGCTTTTGAAGCATATCAAATTTGTGCACAGAGTTGAGGCTGTTTTTCCCTGGGCTTTTTATTTTGTTCCATCAATGAATCTTAATACCAAATAATCTCTTTTCGCAGACTCTTGGAAAAACTATTTTGTTTGTATGCTACAAATTTTGTAGATTCTGTTTAAAAAGTCCTATTGGGATAATGATTGAAATTGCAAAATTTTTTATGACTTCCAGATTACTTTGTTCCTGTTTATTTGTATCTCCTTGCTTTATTTTTGACATTTGTTAAACATTTGCTTTCAGATGACTCTAAAGGTATGTTATGGAGATTTGAGAAGATTTTACTAGGTGTTTATTATTCATCTGTATTTTCTTTGCTTTATATTTTATCTGATATTCATGCACTCCCTGCATGGTGATGCATTTTAATTTGTGCTTTAAAGGAGTTTATAATCTACTGGGGGCAAACTAACCACAAGACAGTGCATGAGTGTACAAACCAACATGTTCCCAAGTGCCTGAGGTTACAGAAGTTGGAACAATCGATTTTGTGGGCATGGGGGATAGGAAAAGAACACCGAGGAGGCATGTATAAAAGGGAGAAAAGGACATGACCTAGGAGGCAGCAGCACGAGTAGAGAGCAGGTGTGGAGGTGTTGTGTGTGGACTGAGAGTGGTCCTGAATGGGGCAGGCTGCATGGAAGGAGAGCTGGGAAGTCAAGTTGGAAGATGAGGAGGAGCCAGTGTATGAAGGGTGCCACAGGCCTGTGCTCTTTTTTTTTTCAATGTTTTATTTTTATTTTGAAAGAGAAAGAGAGAGAGAGAACGAGAACAAGTGGGAGAGGGGCAGAAAGAAGAGGAGAGAGAATCCCAAGCAGGCTCTTTGCTGTGACTGCAGAGCCCCACACAGGGCTTGATCTCCTGAACCATGAGATTATGACCTGAGCCAAAATCAAGAGTCAGTTGCTTAACTGACTGGACCACCGTGGTGCCCCCTGCCTTTTTTTAATTGTTGAAGTATAGTTGTCATACAATGTTATATTAGTTTCAGGCATACAATATAGTATTTTTTTAATTACGTTTTTATTCCAGTTAGCTAATGTACAGTGCTATGTTAGTTTCAGGTGTACAATGTATTGATTGAACAGTTCTATTCATTACCCAATGCCCATCAGGACAAATGCACTCCTTACTCCCTATCACCTATCTAACCCATACCCCACTCCCCATGTCCCCCTTGCTAACCATCAGTTTGTTCTCTATAACTAAGAGTCTGTTTCTTGATTTGTCTCTTTCTCTCGGTATGTTTTTTTCACAACATAGTGATTTTACAATTTTATGAATTACTCAATATTTACAGTGATACTTCAATGCTTACAGTCACCATCCATTCCCAGACAATGTTATTACAGTATTATTGACTATATTCCATATACGTACTTTTTATCTCTGTAACTTATTTACTTTATAACTGGAAGTTTCTCTTAATTCCATTCACCTATTTTGCATATCCCTCCAACCCCTTCCTCACTGGCAACCTCCAGTTCTCTGTATTTATGAGCTTCTTTTTGTTTGTTTGTTCAATTGTTTTTTTTACATTCCATGTATAAGTGAAATTATATGGTATTTGTCTTATGACTTATTTCACTTAGCATAATACTCTCTGCATCCATCCATGTTGTTGTAGATGGCAAGATCTCATTCTTTTTTATGACTACTATTCCATCATACACCCTCATACACCCTCACACATACATACATACAAGGGTGGCTCAGCCAGTTTAAGTGTGAGACTCTTGATTTCGGTTCAGGTCATGATCTCATTGTACGTGAGTCTGAGCCCCACAGCAGGCCCTGTGCCGACCTTGTGAAGCCTCCTTGGGATTCTGTCTCCCTCTCGCTCTCTGCCCATCCCCTCCTCTCCTCTCCTCTCCCTCTCTCTCTCTCTCTCTCTCTCTCTCTCTCTCTCTCTCTCTCTCTCTCTCTCTCTCTCTCACACACACACACACACTCTCTCCCTCTCTCTCTCTCTCTTTTCCCCTCTCAAAATACATAAAGATTTTTTAAAAATTAAAAAAAATATATAAACATATATCACATACACATATATATACTCATAGTATATATATCCCTTCCATTCATCTGTTGATAGACACTTAGGTGGCTTTCATATTTTGTCTCTTATAAATAATGCTACAATAAACATGGTGCATTTATCTTTTTGAATTAGTGTTTTTATTTTCTTTGGATAAATGCCCAGCAGTGGAATTACTGGATTTATATGGTATTTTACTTTTAGTTTTTTTGAAGAAACTCCCTTCTGTTTTCCACAGTGGCTGCACCTATTTACATTCCAGTAATAGTGCATGAGGGTTCCCTTTTCTCCACATCCTCACTAACACTTGTGGTTTCTTGTCTTTTTGGTAATAGCCATTCTTATTGATGTGAGGTCGTATCCCATTGTGGTTTTAATTTTTTATTTCCTTGAGATTAGTTTTGTTGAACATCTTTTGTGTGTTTGTTGGCCGTCTCTATGTCTTCTTCGGAAAAATGTCTACTCAGGTCCTCTGCCCATTTTGTAATTGCTCTTTTTGGTTTTGCATTGTATATATTCCTTTTATGTTTTGGGTACTAAACCCTTATTGGATATATCATTAGCAAATATCTGCTTTCATTCAGTACATTGCCTTTTTGTTTTGTTGATGGTTTCCTTTGCTGTGAAAAAGCTTTTTATTTGGTGTAGTTCAAATAGTTTATTTTTGCTTTTGTTTCTCTTACCTACAGAGACATATCCACAAATATATTGCTAAGGCTGATGTCCACAGATTAATGCCTGTTTTCTTTTAGAAGTTTTATGATTTCAGATCTCACATTTAGGTCTTTAATCTATTTTGAGTTTATTTTTGTGTATGGTATAAGAACGTGATTCAGTTTCATTCTTTTGCAGGTAGCTGTCCAGTTTTCCCATACCATTTATTGAAGGCATTGTCTTTCCCATACTATATTCTTGTCTCTCCCAACACTATATTCTTATCTCCTTTGTCATAGGATTAATTGACCACATAAGCATGGTTTTACTTCTGGGCTCTCTATCCTGTTCCATTGATCTTTGTGTCTGTTTTTGTGCCAGTATCATACTGTTTTGATTACTATAGCTTTATAGTATATCTTGAAATCTGAGATTTGTGATACCTCCAGCTTTGTTCTCCTCCTTCAAGGCTACTTTAGCTGTTTGGGGTCTTTTGTGGTTCCATGCAAATTTTAAGATTGTTCTAGTTCTGTGAAAATACTATTAGCATTTTGATAGGGATTGCATTAAATTTGTACATTGCTTTAGGTAGTATGGACATTTGAACAATATTAATTCTTCCAATCCATGAGGATGGTTGTATCCTTATATTTATGTTGTCTTCAGTTTCTTTTATCAATGTCTTATAGTTTTTAGAGTATAGGTCTTTCACTTCCTTGGCTATATTTACTCCTAGGTAATTTATTATTTTTGATGCAGTTGTAAATGAGATTATTTTCTCTTCCTACTAATTGTTGTTAGTGTGGAAAATGCAACAAGTTCTGTGTATTTTGCATTCTGCAACTTCACGGAATTCATTTATTAGTTCTAATAGTTTTTTGAGGGAGTTATTGGGGTTTTCTGTGTATAGAAACATGTCATCTACAAATGCTGACAGTTTTACTTCTTTGTCACTGATTTGAATACCTTTTATTTCTTTTTCTTGTCTGATGGCTGTGGCTAGGACTTCCAGTACTATGTTGAATAAACATGATGAAAGTAGAAATCTTTGACTTATTCCTGATCTTAGGGGAAAACTCACAGTTTTTTACCACTGGGTATGATGTTAGCCATGGGTTTTTCACATATAGGTTTTATTATGTTGTGATATGTTCCCTCTAGATCCACTTTGTTGAGAGTTTTCATCATTAATGGATGTTGTATTTTTTTAAATGCTTTTTCTTAATCTGTCAAGATGCTCATACAGTTTTTATCTTTCTTGTTAATGTGATATATCACATTTTAAAATTCATGAATATTGAATGATTTTACATCCCAGTTGATTGTGGTGAATGCTTCTTTTACTGTGTTGTTGAATTCAGTTTGCTGATATATTGTTGATGATCTTTATATCTGTGTTCACTAGAGATATTGGCATGTAGTTTTCTCTTTTCATGGTATATGGGATTTTTTCTTCCTCCACTATTTTTTGAAATAGTATGAGAAGAATAGATGTTAAGTCTTCTTTAAGCTTTCAGTAAATTTCACCTGTGAAGCCATTATTTGGTGGGAGGTTTTTTTTAAATTTTTTAAAATGTTTTATTTATTTTTGATACAGACAGAGACAGAGCATGAGAGGGGGAGGGGCAGAGAAAGAAGGAGACACAGAACTGGAAGCAGGCTCCAGGCTCTGAGCTAGCTGTCAGCACAGAGCCTGATGCGGGGTTTGAACCCACGAATGTGAGATCTGACCTGAGCTGAAGTCGGAGGCTTAACCGACTGAGCCACCCAGGCGCCCCTGGTGGGAGTTTTTGATTACTGATTCAGTTTTGCTACTAGTAATTGTTCAAATTTTCTACTTTATCATTCAGTTTTGGAAGATTGTATGTTTCTAGCTTTATCCATTTGTTCTAGGTTGTTTGGTTGGCATATAGGTTTTCATAGTAGTTTCTTATAATCCTTTGTATTTTTGTGGTGTTCATTGTTATTTCTTCTCTTTCATTTCTGATTTTATGTGTGTGAGTTCTCTTATTTTTTACTTGAGTCTGGCTAAAAGTTTATCAATTTTGTTTATCTTTTCAAAGAACTAGCTTTTTGTTTCCTTGATCTTTTCTATTTTTTGTTTTGATTTAATTTATTTCTGGTGTTTATTATCTCATTTCTCATATTACTTTGGGCTTTGTTCTTTTTTTTCTTTTTCCTAATTCTTTAAGTGTAAGGTTAGATTGTTTATTTGAGAATTTTCTTATTTCTTGAGGTAGGCCTGTATTGCTGTAAATTTTCCTCTTAGAACTACTTTTGCTGTGTTTCAAAGTTTTGGACCATTGTGTTTCCATTTTTATTTATCTCCCATGTATTTTTTATTTCCTATGATTTCTTCACTGACCTTTTGGTTGTTTGGTAACATGTTGTTTAGCCTCCCTGTGGTTGTATTTTTTCTAGTTTATCTTGTGATTGATTTCTAGTTTCATACCATTGTGGTAGGAAAAGATATTTGATTTTGTTTCAGTTTTTAAATATTTATTGATACTTGTTTTGTGGCCTAATGTGATCTATCCTGGAGAATGTTCCATGTGCACTTGAAAAGAAGGTGTGTATTCTGCTGTCTTTGGATGGAACGTCCTGTATATACGTGTTAAGTCTATCTGGTCTGACATTTCATTGAAAGCCACTTTGTTAATTGATTTTTTGCCTGTATGATCTATCCATTTATGTAAGTGAAATGTTAAAGTCTCCTACTATTCTTGTATTACTGTCAGTGTCTCCCTTTATATCTGTTAATATTTGTGTTCCTGTTTTTAAATAAATAACTTAAAAACATTTTTTTGTTTATTTATTTTGGGGGGTGGGCAGAGAGAGAGGGAGAGAAAGAACCCCAAGCAGGTTCCACACTGTCAGCATGCAGCCTGATGTGGGGCTTGAACTCACAAACCATGAGATCATGACCTGAGCCTAAACCAATAGTTGGACACTTAATCAAATGAGCCACCCAGGTGCCCCAATATTTGCTTTCTTATTTAGGCGCTTCAGTGTTGGATGCATAGATAACTTAGAATTGCTGTGTACTCTTGCTGGATTGATTCCTTCATCATTATGTAATAACTTTCTTTGTCTCTTGCTACAGTGTTTCTTTTAAAGTCTCATTTGTCTGATATATCTATACCAGATTTTTTTTTTCACTTCCATTTGCATGGAATGTCTTTTTCCATCTCTTCACTTTTAGTCACTATGTGTCTTTAGGTCTGGAATGAGTCTCTTGTAGGCAGCATATAGATGGATCTTACAGTTTTCTCTGCTCCGATCTATTCTTGCTCTCTTCTCTTGTAGTTTGATGGCTCTCTTTAGTATTGTACTTGGATTTCTTTGTCGTTTTTGTTTGTGTATCTGTCATTGGTTTTGGATTTGTGGCTGCCATTGGGTTCATATATAACATTTTATGTGTATAGTAGTCTATATTAATTGTAGCTTAAGTTTGACCATTCTGAAAACACTAAATTTACTACTTCCTCCATGTTTCATGTATATGGTATATTTTGCCTCTTTACTAATATTTTCTTTTCAAAGATAAAATAGTTTTCAGATAACTATTCTGAAAGCACTAAACTTAGTATTCCCTCCATTTTTCATGTATATGGTATATCTTACATGTTTACATCTTTTACTAATTTTTGTAGATATGATTGGTTTTATTACTTTTGTGGTCCAGCCTCTCCGTACTGATTTAATAAGTGATCAGTCTACTTCTTTTATTATATCTGTATTTGCCTGTGAAATTTTTTCTTTTCCTAGTTTTCTTAATTCTGACTATGGCCTTTTCTTTCTACTCAAAGCATTCCCTATAATATTTTTTGTAAGACTGGTTTAATGGCGATGAAATTCCTTAACTTTTGTTTTTCTGGGAACCTCATTATCTCTCCTTCAGTTCTACACGATAACCTTGCCAGGTAGATTATTCTTGGCTGTAGGTTTTTTCCTTTCTGCATTTGGAGTTTATCGTGCCACTCCCTTCTGGCCTGCAAAGCTCCTGCTAAAAAATCAGCTGATTGCCTTATGGGGTTTCCTTTGTATGTAACTGCTTTTCTTTTGTTGCTTTTAATATTCTTTTAATTTTTGCAATTTTAATTATTATGAGTCTTGGTGTGAACTTCACTGGGTTCATTTTGTTTCAGGCTTCTGTTCTTTAAAGGCCCTGCTATATACATGTTATCCACTTGACCCCACTTCCAGTAGCACTGTGAAGGAAAAGAGAACTTGCGGGTATTCTTTTATGTTTTCGCATTTTTTCTCTAGTCTTACTTCTTTTTATAATTTATACTCTAATTATGTGTGAAAAAGAGTTTGATTATCATCCCCATTTAAGGGATGAAGAAACTGATGCTCAGTGATTTAAGTAGTTGTGTAGGTTTAAAAAATGGATTTCAGACTAGAGCCCAGCTCTTCTAAAACACTAGGCCTTAAAAAAATTATTTTTACATTAATTCAATGCCATCATCTTTTTTCCTTTTAATTCTAAAAGTTAGGAGATTAGTAGAAAAGTTGTGTGACTGAATTACTGAATTAGAGTATGTAATCTGAGCAAATCTGCTTTTTTTGTGGGCAGTTTAAATGAGAAATGTGAGTGAAGAATCTGGAAGAATGGTTAGCTTACAATGACCCTCTGATTTACAGATCTGAGAAAGTTAGAATTTGGCAACTTAAACTTTCTATTTTACTTCATTTAACCATTTATTATGAAAATTTCCAATCATATCCAAAAATAGAGAAAATTATATTATATCCTCATGTACCCATAACTCAGCTTCAATAGTTAATTCATAGCCACCTGATTTCATACATAATTCCTCTCCCTATTCACATATCTGCATTCAGATATTTTTGAAGCAATTCCCAGACATCATTTTATTTAATTTGAACCATTAAAAATGTTATATTTGAGTTTAACTTGTGCTCTTATGTCTATTTGTGTCATAGATATTTGGTCCAGTTCTTAGTATTTGACCAGTTCTTTTCCCTCTTGACTGTGAGGTTTATTGAAAACAAAATTCCAGTACACATCTTCTTTAAGAAGATGGGTCCCAACAGACTTCCCAAAGATTGTCAGCTGCATATAGCGTATTCTTTTTGCCACTTGCCATTTGCCATTTCTTATCAGTGGTTCTGGTGGCAGACCCCAT
Organism: Suricata suricatta; assembly: GCF_006229205.1. NCBI lineage: Eukaryota > Metazoa > Chordata > Mammalia > Carnivora > Herpestidae > Suricata > Suricata suricatta. Next base: position 23,185,573 of record NC_043707.1, read on the forward strand.
GTGGGGCTAGAAAAAGGTGTTCCCAGTTGGCACGCTATAAACTGACTTAAGAATTGGTCTTGGAACAATGGTTTATTTATTGGAAGTTTCTGCTGAATGGCAAAGCTATAATTAAATTAACCCCTGGACACCTATTAATTGGCAAGTTCGAATACATGATAAAATTATGTTTCCTTTTGCTATAAAACTTAGAGAATGGAGGAACCCACTATAGAATGCACTTTCGACAGCAGGCAAAGTATAATTGGTTGTTGCTATTTGCTACATTGATTGATGTCATGAATAGCCATAGGAAGAAAGGAGCTAATAAGTAAGAATGTAAAAAAGTTTTAAGGAAATGATACTTTAATTTAATTTAACTTTAATTTATCTTTTCCTAGGACATTTGCTCATCATCTCTTTGGACCTAGTACTTGGAAACTTTACTGATTATTAAAGCTGGTGTGATGAGTGTGCTAATGAGTGTATGTGCCTGGGCCTATCTGTGTGCTCTGAGTGTTTGGCCTATCCTGACTACTGACCTCTATATCCCTATTTCTGTTGACTAAGAACTGTTTTTGATTAGAAATCTTTATGAAATTTGCAAAGATCTAAGTAGGGAAGTATAGTGTCAGCACTCTTTTCTTCTCTAGAGCATTATTTTTGGGATTCTTTTCATTTGGCTTGCTGAGAAAGAGCAGTCCTATTAATAGTGATCTTTCAGATATGTTTGTTGCAGTGTTTAATGCTTTTTCTTTCCCATGGAGATAAAAACGAGATGGAACTTTTTAGTGTTCCCTTCCAGCACAGCCTCAGCTCTGTAAATATCTCAGTTGAGAAAATATTGATACTGCTTATTTGAAAATTCAGCAAAGTAGAGTTTAAGGTAATGGACAAAGGCCCGTGTGTGTGTGTGTGTGTGTACAGTGATTGAATATATTAGAGTAATACTCAGACCACCTTTTGCTGTACTTTCTACTTTAAAAGGACTACATTTTTTTCTTTAAGTTATATCCAAGTTAATTAGCATATTGTGTAATAATGATTTCAGGAGTAGAATCCAGTGATTCATCCCCTACATAGAACACCCAGTGCTCACCCAACAAGTGTCCTCCTTAATGCCCCTTGCCCATTTAGCCTATTCCCCCTCTCCAAAACCCCTCCAGCAACCCTGAGTTTGTTCTCTATATTTAAGTCTGTTATGTTTTGTCCTCATCCCTATTTTTTGCTTCCCTTCTTTTATGTTCATCTGTTTTGTATCTTAAGTTCCACATATGATTGAAGTTGTTTATAGATATTTGTATTTCTGTGATTGATTTCAATTAACATAATAATCTCTAGTTCCATCCATGTTGCAAATGGCAAGATTTCATTCTTTTTGATTGCCAAGTAATATTCCATTGTGCGTGTGGTTTCTAAAGATAGTGCTACTTAAAATCTTTTTCTTTAATGTTTATTTTTGAGAGAGGAGAGACAGAGCACAAGTGGGGAAAGGGCAGAGAGAGAGGGGGGAGGTGGGGAGATACAGAATCCAAAGTAGGCTCCAGACTCTGAGCTGTCAGCACAGAGCCTGACTCAGGGCTTGAACCCACTGTCAGTGCTATTTTTGATGCCAATAGAGATTTCTTGACAAAATCAATAGAAAAAGAGAAATTTAACACAGATTTAGTGTTGGATGTCTTAAACCTTTTCAAGACTATTTGGAAAACAATACTAGGTTGTAATCAGAGGAATGATGTATTCTGACTAAATTAGAAAAAGATCCCTCTTGCTGTTGAGTTGAGAATAGTCTCTAGGGGGCAGGAATAGAGATAAGGATACCTTTCTGTATTCCTGGTAAGAAATGCTGGAGGTGCTGGTGAAATGTTGAGAAGTGGTCAGATTGTGACTGTATTTTGAAGATAGAGCCAATAGAATTTTTATCAGATTTGGGTGTAGGATATGAGGACATGAATTAAATATGTATTAAATGTTTTAAAATCAAGCACACCCTCCTATTCCACACACTTTGACCTAGCAATTCCACCTTTAAAATATTAGTTTAAGGGGCACCTGGGTGGCTCAGTCGGTTAGGCCTCCGACTTGAGCTCAGGTCAGATCTCATGTTCGTGGGTTCGAGCCCCGCGTCAGGCTCTGTGCGGGCAGCTAGCCCAGAGCCTGGAGCTTGCTTCCGGTTCTGTGTCTCCTTCTCTCTCTGCCCCTCCCCCTCTCATGCTCTGTCTCTGTCTGTATCAAAAATAAATAAAACATTAAAAAATTAAAAAAAAATAAAATAAAATATTAGTGTAAGAAAATAACCACATGTCCGGAGGATTGGCCAAATAATTGTTGGTAGATCTGTAAGCAGAAAGAGTCCGGAGTCTCCAAAAAAAGAAACAAAATGTTTGTGACATAAGAGAGGTCATTTTAAGCCCCTAGCCATCTTCCTCACTCTTCACCCCCAAGGTCTGTGCCCTACTTGCCCAAGCACACTTCCTTGGACTTTCTAGGAGAACTTTCTCAGAACTTTCTTGGAGGTTAGAATTACAAAGAAATGCAAAAACCTCATAGTTAAGGATTTTAAAGGAACAAATGGAATGCAAAAACTAACAGTCTCTACCAGGCCAGGAAACAGCATAACCATCTCAGAGGCAATAAATCAGTAGTAAAAACTTCCAGTGCCGTTTAATAACTAAGCAAAGTTCTGCATTTTTTCCCTGAGATAAAGAGCCCAAAACTCCATCTAGTTTATACAGGCTCTCAGAGCATGTCCAAAGCCCCTCCTCTGACAGTTCCCTCTGCTTCATTATATTAAAATCTCCATCCTAGGAAGAGTACAGGGCTCATTAAACATAACACAGGATGCATGTGAAGGCCTGTTTTCTAAGTACCCGCATGCAGTCTTATGCCTGCCTTTATATGCGATGACGCAGTTCCCTTTCTGAATATTCATCCGATCCCTAAATAAAAGGAACGCACTGGGATGCCTGGGTGGCTCAGTCAGTTAAGCGTCCAGCTCTTGATTTCCGTCACGATCTCATGGTTCCTGGGTTTGAGCCCCACATTGGGCTCCACACTGACTGTGCGGAGTCTGCTTGGGATCCTCTCTCTCCCTTTCTCTCTGCCCCTTTCTTGCTCTTGTGAGGGCACTCTCTCTCTCAAAATAAATAGATAAACTTAAAAAAAATTAAAAGCAAGAAAAAATGAACCCATTCTCCCCTGCTCAGGGACTCACTGCTTTGGAAGTTATTCTCCCTGATCTCTTTATTTGCTGCAAATAGTTTCCTTTGTGTGACACCTCTCTATCTGGTCTCTACCTGCAACTTAGCAAAGAGCAAACCCACATTGGTTTAGTTATTGATCCTTTCAGTAAAGTTATTAGGCAACCATTAAAGTGATTTACAAGTATGTTTCTGGATACGGAAATATGTTAAGATATTTCTGGGTTTTGTCTTGTTAGGTATTTTACTGAGAATTTGGAGGTATTTTAATGGGAAGTTACTATACTTCTCATTAGTTGCTGCTATAGTAACTTGAAGGTCTATCATGTTAGCTTTCGGTTGGTGAATATTTTGTATCTGATATGTGCTTAGGGAAGATTTCAGAGAGGTAGTTATCTTGTTTTTATACAATTGAATTTTAAATTATTGTACAAATAATTTTTGAAAGAAGTTGACTCATTTATTTGTCACATATTGAATTCTGACATATATCAGAGGTTAAGTTAAATGTAATTTAAAATATGTATAGACCTAAATTTTACCAAAAAGCTTTGCCATTTTAGAGTGATTTCCTAGTGATTACTGCTCTTCTCTCAAGCAGCATGCTTTACGTACCTTGTACCCCACAAACAAATGGAATTTGCTAGAGGATTCATTCCTGTATAATTACCTAAAGTGAAAGCAACCATTATTAGAGTTAATTGCATCCCTAAGAGCACTTCTTTTTGCTTCACTAAGTAAGTTGTTTGGTTTGTTCAGATCGAAATGAATTTTTATTTCATCTCAGTGTTCATAAAATGGAAAACATGAGATAATTTTCCTAAGATCATTTATTTGCTCTTCTCAGTAGTACCCATTATTTATTTAATGTATTCCTATTACCACTGAATTTATCACCACTAAAAAATGTTTGATCAGAAACATCTATTGGAAGATTTAGAAGAAAATATTCTCCTATTTTTGGTCTTCGGCCATCTTTCTTTCCTGTCCCCCCATGTTTCTTTTCAAATTTCTCTTAATTAAAAATTCTTGTTTAAAAATTAAAAAATTTTTGTGTTATTTATTTTTGAGAGAGAGACAGAGAGACAGAGAGAGAGCACAAGCAGGAGAGGGGCAGAGAGAGAGGGAGACAGAATCTGAAGCAGGCTCCAGGTTCCAAGCACAGAGCCTGATGTGGGGCTCAAACTCATGAACTGCAAGTTGATGACTTGAGCCAAAGTTATACGTTTAACTGACTGAGCCACCAGGTGCCCCACTTTTTTGTTTGTTTGTTTGGTTTGATCTTAAAGATTATTGTACAGTAAAATAAACTTTTTCTTTTGGTACTTAGTTCTGTGAATTTTAATGCATATATTGATTCATGTAACAACTATAGCAGTCAGGACACAGAATAGTTCTGTAGTATCAGAAAACTCTATGTCCCTTTAAAGTTACAGTTTTCTGGCATCCAGTGATCTATAGTTTTGTCTTTTTGAGAGTATTTTATAAATAGAATTATTTTTTAAGACTGGCTTCTCTCATTCAGCATGCATAATACCTTTGGGATTCACCCAAGTTTGTTGTGTGTATCAAGAGTTTCTTCCTTTTGGGGTGCCTGGGTGGCTCAGTTGGTCGAGCATCCAGCTTCGGCTCAGCTCATGATCTCGCAGTTTGTGGGTTTGAGCCCCGCATCAGGCTCTGTACTGACAGCTAGCTCAGAGCCTGGAACCTGTCTTCAGATTCTGTGTCTCCCCCTCTCTCTGACCCTTTCCTGCTCAAACTGTCTCTCTCTCAAAAATAAATAAAATATTTAAAAAAAAAGAATTTGTTCCTTTTTATTGCTGAGTAGTCTACCAGCAGTGGATATACCACAGTTTATCTGGGTTTTCACATTGAAGGACGTTGGGTTTGTTTTCAGTTTTTGGTGATTGTGAGTAGGGCTGCTATAGACATTCATGTGCAGATTTTATGGTGAACGTAGATTTCACTTCTGTAGGATAAAACTCAGTAGTAGGGTAAGTATATGTTTACATTATTAGAATCTGCAGAACATCCTTTCAGATGTAACATTGTGTATTTCTAGAAACGTGTGAGTTCAATTGTTCCTCATTCTCATCAGCACTTGATATTGTCAGTGTTTTTTATTTTAGCCATTCTATTAAGTGTATAGTGTTTTTTAAAAAATATATTATTGAGATGTAATCCACATAACCAAAAAATTCTCCACAGTCTAGGTTTAGAACATTTTCTTCACCCCAAAAGGAAACTACATAGTAATCACTTTCATCTTCCCTCTCCCTTCAGCCCCAGGAAACTACTGATTTTTCTGTCTACAGATTTGCCTGTTTTGGACATTTCATATAAATGGAATCATATATGATCTTTTATGAGTTGCTTTAATCAATTCTCATAACGTTTTTCAAGGTTTGTCTATATCGAATTGTGTATCAGTACTTCTCTCCTTCTAGCCATAGCTGGATAATACTCCATTGTATGGATATGCCATATTTTGTTTATCCATCTGTCAGTTGATGGATATTGGGGTTGCTATTTTTTTAGCTGTGAATAATGATGCTGTGAACATTAGTTTTTCTGTGAACACATGATTTTAGTTCTCTTGTGTGGAATTGCTGGATCATATGCTAGCTAGTTCTAAATTTATACTTTTGAGGACCTGCCAAACTTTTCTAAAGTGACTGTGCCACTTTACAGTTCCACCCACCAGCAGTATATGAGTATTCCAGTTTCTCCACATCTTTATCAACACTTGTTATTATCTGTGTTTTTAAAATTTTTATTAAAAAATTTTTTTAACACTTATTTTTGAGAGACAGAGAGAGACAGTGTGATCAGGGAAGGGTCAAAGAGAGAGAGGGACACACAGAATCCGAAGCAGGCTGTCAGCTGCTGAGCTGTCAGCACAGAGCCCGATGCGGGGCTCGAACCCACGAACTTTGAGATCATGACCTGAGCCGAAGTTGGACACTTAACCAACTGAGCCACCCAGGCACCCCATATTATCTGTGTTTTTTATTGTAGCCATCTAATAGGTATAAATGCTATTCCATTGTGGTTTTGATTTCCGTTTCCTAAAGAGATGCTATTGAACATCTTCTCAAGTGCACATTGACCATTTATATATCTTCTTTGGAGAAATATCTGTACAGATTTTTTTTTCTGATTTCTTAATAGGTTTTTGACCTTAAACAAATTTTTTTTAATTTTTTTTATGTTTTATTAATTTTTAATACAGAGAGAGACAGAGCCTGAGAGGGGGATGGGCAGAGAGAGAAGGAGACACAGAACTGGAAGCAGGCTCCAGGCTCTGAGCTAGCTGTTAGCACAGAGCCTGACCTGGGGCTCGAACCCACGAAAGTGAGATCTGTCTGACCTGAGCTGAAGCCGGAGGCTTAACTGACTGAGCCACCCAGGTGCCCCTAAAAAATTTTTTAAAAATTTAAATTTACATCCAAGTTAGCACATGGTGCAATAATGATTTCAGGAGTAGATTCCAGTGATTCATCCCCTGCTCATCCCAATGTTTCTTTAATGCCCCTTATCCATTTAGCTCATCACCCCCATCCACAGCCCCTCCAGCAACTCTCAGTTCTCTATATTCAAGAGTCTCTTATGTTTTGTCTCTCTCCCCGTTTTTATATTATTTTTGCTTTCCCTCCCTTAATGTTCATCTGTTTTGTTTCTTAAATTCCACATGTGAGTGAAGTCATATGATATTTGTCTTTTTCTAACTAACTTATTTTGCTTAGCATAATATCTTCTAGTTCTGTCCACATTGTTAGAAATGGTAGGGTTTCATTCTTTCTGATTGCCGAGTAATACCACACACACACACACACACACACACACACACACACACACCACATCTTCTTTATCCATTCATCTGTTGATGGACATTTGGGCTCTTCCCTTACTTTGGCTCTTGTCAGTAGCACGACTATAAACATTGGGGTGCTTGTGCCCCTTTGAAACAGCACACATGCATCCTTTGGATATATACCTAGTAGTGCAATTGCTGGGTCATAGGGTAGTTCTAGTTTTAATTTTTTGAGGAACCTCCATACTGTTTTCCAGAGTGGCTGCACCATTTTGCATTCCCACCAGCAATGCAAAAGAGATCCTCTTTCTCAGCATCCTTGCCAACATCTGTTGTTGCCCGAGTTGTTAATTGTAACAGGTGTGAGATGGTATCTCATTGTGGTTTTAATTTGTATTTTCCTTGATGGTGAATTTGATTATTTATCTTTATTGTTGAATTGTAGTAGTTCTTTATATATTCTGGATAGAAGACCTTTTAGGTATGCGATTTGTATATATTTTCTCCCATTTTTTAAATTTGTCCCTTTCAGATTGGTGTTCTTTGAAGCACAAATGTTTTTAAATGTGATGCTATCTACTTTATCTGTTTTTTTTTAATGTTTTATTTATTTTTGATACAGAGAAGACAGAGCATGAGAGGGGGAAGGGCTGAGAGAGAAGGAATCATAGAATCGGAAGCCGGCTTCAGGCTCTGAGCTAGCTGTCTGCACAGAGCCTGATGCGGGGCTCAAACCCACGAGCGTGAGATATGACCTGAGCCGAAGCCGGAGGCTTAACGGACTGAGCCACCCAGGCGCCCCTACTTTATCTGTTTTTAATTTGTCTCTTGTACTTTTGATCTTGTATCTAAGAAACTATGGCCACAAAGATTTACACTTCTGTTTTCTTTTCAGAGTTTTATAGTTTTAGTTCTTACATTTAGGTTTCCAGTTCATTTTGAGTAAATTTTCGTGAATAGGTTTTCAACTTCATTCTTTCACATGTGGACATCCAGTTTTTTTAGCACCATTTGTTGAAAAGGTTGCTCTTTCCTCACATCAAAGCATGCTCAACATCATGAGTTGTCAGGGAGTTGCAAATCAAAACTGTAATGAGATATTACCTCACTTGTCAGAACGGCTAAAATAAACAAACAAACACAAGAAAACAGTTAAGTGTTGATGAGGATGTGGACAAAAAGGAACCCTTGGGCACTGTTGGTGGGAATGTAAACTGGTATAGCTATTGTAGAAAACAGTATGGAGTTTCCTCAAAAAGATAAACATAGAGCTACCCTACAGCTAGTAATTAAACTACTGGGTATTTTACCCCAAACTACAACAACAGTGATTCAAAGGGGTACATGCACACCCTCGTGTTTATAGCAGCATTATTTCCACTAGCCAAGATACAGAGGCAGTCCAGTGTTCATTGATAGATGAATGGATAAAGAAGTGGGAGATACACACACACACACACACACACACACACACATACACACACACACACATGTGTATATAAATATATATATATATGTAGATAGATAGATACACATATATACATACAATGGAAAATTATTCAGCCATAAAAAGAATGAAATCTTGACATTTGCAACAACATGGATATAGCTAGAAAGTATAATGCTAAGTGTGAAATAAGCCAGTCAGAGAAAGGCACATACCATATGATTTCACCCATATGTGGAATTTAAGAAACAAAACAAACAAACAAAGAAAAAAACAAAAAAAAAGTAGAAACCAAGAAACAAACTCTTAACTATAGAGGACAAACTGATGGTTACCGGAGGGGTGATAGGTGGGAGATGGGGGAAGTACATGAAGGGGATTACAGTGTACTTTTCATGATGAGCACTGAGTAATGTGTAGAAGTGTTGAATCACTATATTGTAAACCTGAAACTCATGTAACACTGTATGTTAACTATAGTGGAATAAAAATTAAAAATGTGATTAAATAAAAGAAAATCAATTGACCATAAAGGTAGAGGTGTATTACTGGATTTGTAATTCTGTTCCATTCATCTGTATGCTTGTTTTTATGCCAGCACTACATTGTCTTCATTTACTGTAGTTTTGTAGTTTTGAGATTGGGAATTGTGAATATTCAGCATTGTTCTTTTTCAAGATGGTTTTGGCCAGAGTGAGAGTGTATAAATCTAAGTAGGATTAAGTCACTCCCTGCTTAAAAATATTTAAATCAGTCACATCTGATTGCATCTATCATAAAATTTCATATCCCTAAGCTGATCCACCAGATTTATGATCTGACCCCTACTCATCTTTCCAGTTTCATCATTCACCTTTTCTTCTTGCTCACTGCTTTACCCAGCTCCTTGGAAGCTTTAAAATGCCTTCCATTCCAGGGCTTTTGCATATCCATTTGCTTTTGCTTAGAATGCTCATTTTTGCTTTACCTAGTTCCTACTCACTGTTCAGATTTCTACCTAAATGTCATTTTAAAAATGTTGTTTTTCATGTCCCTTTTCTTTTCCATTCCATTTTCTATATTACTCTTTTCTCTCCATTGTTTTCTTTTCACTCTACCTGCCCCGTTTTAAATTGAATACTAGTATAACATGTTAAGTGTGTCTTCTATATCATGAATTCAGCTTTTTGCATAGATATTTCAATGCTATGTTGCTACCAATGTTTTTTTTTTTCCTTTAAATTAGGCTCCATGCTCAGCAATGCAGGACTTGAACTCACGAATTTGAGATCAAGAGCTGAGCTGATTTTAAAACTAGGATGCTTAACCTACTAAGCCACCTGGGTGCCCCACTACCAGTGTCCTTAATTAATGCTTCCCCCCCCCCCCCGCAGTCTTTTTTAAAACTAATTAGTTAATTAATTAATTAATTAATTTTTGAGAGACAGAGAGAGACAATGTGAGCAGGGGAGGGTCAGAGAGAGAGGGAGACACAGAATCTGAAGCAGGCTCCAGGCTCAGCTAGCAGTCAGCACAGAGACCAATGCGGGGCTCGAACCCACGAACCGTGAGATCATGACCCGAGCTGAAGCTGGATGCTTAACTGACTGAGCCACCCAGGTGCCCCCCACTGCAGTCTTTTCTTATTAAGCTGATCTTTTAATCTCAACCTGTAATCACTTCATGGTTTCTTGTTACAGCTTTATGGTGAAGTACAGTGCCTAGCACAGCAATATGTGTTCAAAAATGTGACTAAGCGAATAACTACATGAGAAAACAAAAACCAGACCTTGGTGTGGCCTACTGAGACTATCAAAATATTTTTCTAGGAAAGTATTCTTAAAAAAAAAAAAAACCAAAAACAAGAAGGCCAGCTATGTTGACGTATAACTTTTGTACCATAAGACTTATCCATTCTAAGGGTCAAATTCAGTGATTTTTAGTAGATTTTATAGGGTTGTGCAACTCTCATAACAGTCCAGTTTTAGAACATTTCCATTACTGTAAAAAGTCCCCTCATGCCTATTTGTCATTAAATTCCTGCTTCCACCTCCTGCTTTCTGTCTCTATAAATTTGCCTTTTATGGACATTTCATATAAATGTACACTGATATAGCTGCTCAGATACATACACACGTAAAATTATTTTCATTTTTAAGCATGGCTTTCTAGGGATTGCTTTCCTATCAGCACAGTTCATTGGACAGTGGTTGTGCTCAGACATCTGAAGCCAGTGTGGCTTTTCATCTGCCAGTGGATCTGCATGTGGGTAGAGGAGCACATTTAAAGTTCAGGCCATTTGCAAATCTGCACTGGTGTTTACTTTGCTGTCATTCCTTTCGTGTCTCCTCTGCCTCCATGCACCTCTGAGCCGGCATGGAGCTTGCCAGTCATGCCTGCAAAGTGACACTGCTAGAGCTGCCCGTCCTCCTTGCTCACCTCCGCCTGGAACATCACTTACACTGGCAGCACAGCTGGGCGCCTGTATTATTCACCACTCCAAAATGAGTGACTCCCCTTGATCCTGGGAACAAAGCCACCAGTCTTCATAGTTTCCCTGCTTCGCCCTGCTCTGCAGAACCTCTGTCCTGCGAAGTGAGTGGATGGTGGGGTGGGAATAGTCTTAGGGAAGAATGCCATAGGTTCTCATTGTTCTTCAACATTTAGCAGTTTTTCAAACATAGATGCTGCTTAGGTTGTTGTGTTTCTTTGGTTGATTTCCAGAGGACTGACAGGATTTTTGTCAATTTCATCTTTTGGGGGTTTTTTTGGCGGGGGGGGGGGGGGAGACTTCCCTTCTCACTAGTTCATAGCTAGATGTCCTGCCTCTCAGAGGTCTTCTTTTTTTAGTATAGCTAGTCATTTCCCCAGGTGTACTTACTATTAGGAGGCATATAAGGAAGGGAGAATTTTTAAGGAATTAGCTCATGTTATTGAGGTGCTGGCATTTCTCAAATCTATGGAGCAGTCTGGCCGGGAAGAGTTGATGGTAGCTTTGAGTCCAAATTCTGCAGGGCAGCAGGCTGGAAATTCAGGTAGAGTTTCTGTGTTGCTGTCTTGAAGATAATTCCTTTTTCTTCTGTAAACCTGTCTTTTCTCCTAAGGACTTCAGTTGTTGGATGAAGCCCACTCGTATTATGAAGGGTAATCTGCTTTAATCACAGTCTGTTGATTTGTTAATTGTATCTAACAAAAACCTTCACAGCAACATCTAGACCAAACCAGTGTTCTGACCACACAGTGGACGCTGTAATGGCTTAGCCAAGTTGACATACAACATTAACCATCACACTTGCCCTCTGAGGATTCAGGGTACATTTTTTTTAGTATAGGTATAGTGTGATTGCTGTCTGCTTCATAGTGTATATCCTTGCTCCAGCTAAACTAGCATTTACTTAGTATGTGTATTTTACATATGCATAATATATGTTTTACATACATGCCCTTGCTTCTACACATCGACATCTTTGGTCATAGAGTATCTTTAGCTTAGAATACTCTGTGTATCTAAACCTTCTCTGTTCATCTGAAGGCTAGATCACAGACACACATATAATTGTCTTTGTACAGCACACACCAGTTCTTCTGAACTACTTCTTCTTACCTAAATATGCTGTGTTCGTCATGCCATTGTGCTTTTGCCCACAGGTCCCTACTGCTTAGAGTGCCTCTCCCCCTTATTTTCTGTAAGGCTTTTATAGATTCCTCTGGTGGACATTATACTCTTGTTGTTTATTTCTACTAAGGCACTGATTTCATTTTGTTGTCATTGTTTACATATCTGTCCATGAGACTGTTTCCTGAGAGCAGGGGTTAGTGCACTGCTGTCTTTTTCAAAGCTTATCTTCAGCCACACCCAAGTGTCTGGCCTATAGTATCTAAATAATAGTTTGTGGGATGAATACACTGAATATTTGTTAAAGGTTTGGAAGTTGTATATTTCTTTAATTTCTCTTTAGGGTAGAATGTGGAGATAATGACTTCTTGAGGATAAAGCAGATCTGAATACCTGAGATGAGCCTTGGGTTAGACTCCAAACATACTTGGTCATATTAAATATTTGCATGACTCATTGATAGAGATAGTTTTATTTATTTTTCCATTTTGTGGAGGGTACATAGCTTCAGAATTGTCACATTAAGAAATGCTGTTTCTGACTAGAAATGATTTATTTTTGCTTGCACTTGTGTATACGTGTGTTCTAAGAATATCACAGCATGTAAGACTGCTTTAGCTTCTTTCAAAATGTAATGGTGATCACTGATGACTAATTTGTAAACAACCTTAATGTGATGATAAAATAGCTTTTTCCTTTTCCCATTAGATGTTGATCATCTTTCTGAAGTAGAGTCTCCATGGCCTGAACATTTTCTGAATATTATTTTGAGCAGAATATCTGTTTAATAACAAGATAACCACATCAAGATGGTTGGAAAACTGAAGCAGAACTTACTATTGGCATGTCTGGTTATTAGTTCTGTGACTGTGTTTTACTTGGGCCAACACGCCATGGAATGTCATCACCGAATAGAAGAACGTAGCCAGCCCCTCAAATTGGAGAGCACAAAGACCACTGTGAGAACTGGCCTGGACATCAAAGTGAATAAAACCTTTGCCTATCACAAAGATATGCCTTTGATATTTATTGGAGGTGTGCCCCGGAGTGGAACCACACTCATGAGGGCCATGCTAGATGCACACCCCGATATTCGCTGTGGAGAGGAAACCAGAGTCATTCCCCGAATCCTGGCCCTGAAGCAGATGTGGTCACGGTCAAGTAAAGAGAAAATACGCTTGGATGAGGCGGGTGTTACTGATGAAGTGCTAGATTCTGCCATGCAAGCCTTCTTACTAGAAATTATTGTTAAGCATGGGGAACCAGCCCCTTATTTATGTAATAAAGATCCTTTTGCCCTGAAATCCTTAACTTACCTTGCTAGGTTATTCCCTAATGCCAAATTTCTCCTCATGGTCCGAGACGGCCGGGCATCAGTACATTCAATGATTTCTCGGAAAGTTACAATAGCCGGCTTCGACCTGAACAGCTATAGAGACTGTTTGACCAAGTGGAATCGTGCCATAGAGACCATGTACAACCAGTGTATGGAGGTTGGCTATAAAAAATGCATGTTAGTTCATTATGAACAACTTGTCTTACATCCTGAACGGTGGATGAGAACACTCTTAAAGTTCCTTCATATTCCATGGAACTACTCAGTATTACATCATGAAGAGATGATTGGGAAAGCTGGGGGAGTATCTCTGTCAAAGTGAGTAGAAGTTGTTTTGTTTTGCTTTTTGACCCTATACTCAGGTAGTAAAGATTGTGTGTGTGTGTGTGTGTTTAAACTACAGATCTTTTCTGGAACAGATATAACTTCATCAATGAGTTTTTTAAAATATTTTTTTAAATGTTTATTCTTGAGAGAGAGACAGAGCATGAGCAGGGGAGGGGCAGAGAGAGAGAGGGAGACATAGAATCTGAAGCAGGCTCCAGGCTCCAAGCTGTCAGCACAGAGCCTGACGTGCAGCTCGAACCCATAAACTGTGAGATCATGACCTGAGCTAAAGTGGGACACTTAACCTACTGAGCCACCCAGGTGCCCCTTTCAATGTGTTGTTTTAAAAATTATTTATAGACGCTTTCATTTATTTAATTCATTTGTATTTTGTGAATTCTGGTCCTTATTTATTTGATAAAAGCTAACCCAATGTATAGCAGTGAAAAGTATTTTTCACAGACCTCAGGCTTTAACGGACATCATTCAATTTTAATTCTATTAATTCAATTTTTAATTCCTAGGTAGTTTTATTAATAACGATAGTTGGCTTTTATATGGATTAAGGTTAATATGAGGAGAAGTATCTAACGTGTTGGTGAGCAAGTGATGAATTCTAAGCATTTAGGAATTTTTAGTGATAGAGAAATATAAAAACTAAAATTATCTAACCCGGTCCCTTCATTTTACAGGTAAGAAGACTCAGTCAGAAAACAGAAACGATTTACTCAAATTGAGTTGGAAAGAATTAGAATCTGTACCTTGGTCTCAATGGGGTAGTGCTGTTTTCCATGACATTTTATAACACATAGTACTTCTTTTGTCATCTGATGGATCTTGATTTTTATAAAAGGGTAGAGAACTCCAAAATTTGGAAGTAAGCTTCCCTAATCCATACAGGAAGTTCTTTAGATTCAAATACTTCTAAAACTATTGCATTTTTCTTTCTTTCTCATGAAGTAGTGACTGGGGTACCCTGACTTGATCTGACAACCTGGTTTGATGATTCATATACCTAGAATAAGAATATGAAAAATGGAAACTACTGTTAAATTCAGGTAGCATATCCTAATGAGGAAGAAGTTGGGTGTAACTAACTTTTATTTTATTTATTATCTTTTTCCATTCATGAAAATGCTGTTAAAAAAAGAAAACAAACAGCGTACTTCCTTGCTCCTACCAGGGAATATCTTTTTGATTTCTTTTTTCAATGTATAGAACTTGGACAGTGTTATTCCTGATGTAAATAATTTGAAAGGAACAGCTGCATTTCTGCACCTAGCTTACAAGTAGGATGATAAATTATTAGGAATTATCACTCTACTGGCTCTGGGCTCTTTTTTTATCAACTTAAAGAGAATTATAGCCCTAGCTGCTGTCATCACAGTTCATTGTTCTTTCTATATAATAGACCATAACTAATTTGTAATCACCTGTATTCACTTTATGTGCTTGTATGTTGGCCCAGAGATTCTGATGCTGGCTCCTTCTGGTAATATAAAGTAATGCTAAATCCCTCTCCTTTCACCACCCCAGTGTCTCCAAGGAGGGATTAAGGAGATATGCTCAAGTAAATTTGGGTGGAAATCAGGACAAGATCATTTTACATATATAATTACTATCTTTAACGCAAATGTGAAGACCAAGGAAATTCATAGAAATTACAAACAAATGGATTTTAGAAAGGGAAGAGACCTTACTTAATATTTAGTATTCAAAATGGAGACCCACTTAGGTTCTGTGCATTTTCAAGAACCACACATGGCAAAACCATGACTAGAACTTCCAATGCTTATTCTAAGATTCTTGGTATTATATGAGGTTTTTTTAAAAATAAGGAATACTTGTATACTAAATGCACAGATATTCTGTGTATGATTTGATGAATGTTTATATCTGTATATACTTGTATAATACCATTGGTATAAAAATATGGAAAATTCCCAGCACCCGTAGGCTCCTTCATGCTCCTTCTCGGTTACCATTCTCCTCAACCGAAAAGTAACCACTGTTTCAGCCTGTATTGCCAGAGATGCTATGATATTGTATAGGAAGTTTAGAAATAGCCTTGCTTGTTTTTGAACTTTCCATAAATGCAAGCATGCCTATTTATTATTTTTTGGCTGGCTTCTTTCATTTAACATTGGATATACCCATAACACTGCAAATAGCAGCCATTGATTTTTTCATTGGTATGTAATATTTCAATGTATAAATATAACACAGTTTATCCTTTGCTCCTTTGGTAAACATTTGGTGTTTCCAGGTTGGGGCTATTGTGGATAAAGTTGCTAACACCGTTTTTGCACATTACTGTTGATGGACACAACATTATATCTGTCTTTAACAGATAATTGTTTTCCACAGTGTCTGTACCATTAATGTGTGGCTATTCTATATACGAATGTATTTTTATTGCTTTGCATCTTTGTTAACACTTGGTATTCTCAGTCCTTTTAATTTTAGCAGGGCTACAACTATTTTTTAAACTTAAAAGCAAAACAAAATAACAGCATTTGAATTCCTTTTTGAAACAGATCTTCCTAGAGTCCCACTCTAAAACAGATAAAAACAGAGCTAGTTTGTTTAAGGCAGGTCCAATCTAGGATGCATTGCTTCTTTTAAGGGTGAGTCTCTGCTCTCAAAAAGAGCTATTTGGGAGATGAGGCAGAAACATACAGAATTATTTAATTAATAAGTACCAAGTTGTAAATATTTCATGTTAGTTGAGAGTTGTGACCATAAGGAATGCATAGCCCAGAGTCAGTCATCCTGTGTGCTTTGCCTTTTTATAAACATTTTTATTCCGGGAAATTTTTTTAATGTTAAAGTAAGTATTTAATATTTATTTTAATATTATTTAGTACTAAAATATTGGAAATATTTATGCAGTTTTGAAGGCTTGAAGATATCACCAGATGGCTCAGGATCACATGCAGAAATTGTTGAAGACAGTGATAAGGAAAGCCTTCACATTTCTACCTGCCTCATTTTGCTAACTATGAAAGTTAACCTTTCCTTTGCTGAGGAATTTCCAGTTATTTTCAGTTAGAGTGGTACCTCCTGGCTCCCTGGTCAGTTCCAGTTACCGGAGAAGCATAGGGTAATCATCCGCTAGCATATGTAAGAATTTCTCTAGGAAAGAATTTGGTTGAAGAAAGCATTCTTTCATACTGAGATGGTGAAGGGAGTCTTCATTAGAGACTACTGAATATAGGATAGGCTTTTTTTTTTTTTTAACTGAATATAAATTAAAGCAAAGTAATGAGTGGGGAAGGGATGAAAACAGATTACTTTGGGTGGCTGATTAGTTCTGTAGTAAGGTACAACTATAGAATTTTAGATACACTATTTATTATGTTTTTAGATAGCCATTTCAAGTCCAGTAGTAGAACTAGTTTCTCCAGTGACTGATGTTATAACTTTGTCGTTTTGAATACTATGTTCTATTTTAATAAATTATTCTCCCATACTCTTCAATTTCATATTAAATTGAGCTATAGTCTTGAGTATGATGACTCCAAAATACAATACAGAATTTGCTGATCTCTTTTATTTCTTCCAAACTAATAGAGAATAGAAAAAAATGAGGTATTTCTAAATGTCTTTTTGCCTTTCAAGAAATGTTTGTACAGTAAAGTAGAGGGGAGTACGTTTTAAGGAAAATACCTTATGCAAATTCTAGAAGAATTTTGCAAGTGATTGAATATGGAGTAGGATTTTTTTAATTAGTGAATGGTATCTACTGCTGATGCCTGCTGCTCCAGTATTTTGAGTAGGAAATGGAAATAAAGTTTGAGGCTATTTACATTAACTTCTTCTCATGAATGTGGAATTTTTGAGGAATTTCAGTAATTTCCATCTGGGAACATTCAGGAAGTTTCTAGAGTATACAGCATGATTCCTGCTTTTAAACTCATTAAGGTACCCTAAAATGGCCTGGAACAAATAAAAGTCATCAAGAACAATAACAAAAAAGTGCACCACGGTATACTTAAGAATAACTAAAATAGAAAAGTAATCTAGGATCAGTAAACAAGTTTATTAGGACAAAAGAGCAAAGTCAGAAAGACAAAAAATATATAATGGTAACCCTTAACCAGAACCAAAGAATCACAACTACAATTCAGAGACAAGTTATCTGTTCTTGGGACAGAAAAAAAGATATATAAATATTAAGCACAAATAGGTTAGAAGAAAAAAGAGCAGTGGTAAGTAAAAGAGAACAAATAGTAATTGGCACTCTGAAGCTTCTAGTAAGTAAAGCAGAAAGAAAACTAGAAATCAGATCCAGAACAAAGTATTCAATAACAAAAACTCAATTGAGTAAATCTTAAAGGTTTAATTAGCTGCATTGATCAGTTCTTGAATCTGGCAGAATCCCAGCTAGCAAGTGGAGGGTAACTCCAAAAGGCTACAGAGTAAGGAAAGGTTTTTAAAGGTATAGAGCTAGTGGAAAGGAAATTATTAGCAAGAATCTATTGTTATAGACAAGGTTGCCCTCCTAACAGGAATTGAAGGGACCTATCAGTAAATTTGTTAGTGCCGACCAGGAAATTCCCATGTTGACTGCTTAAAGGTTACATTTCAGGGGGTGTGAAACTGCAGTTAGATTAGGTATTGTCTTTTTTTTTTTTTATAAGAACCAATTAAAAAAATTTTTTTACATTTATTTATTATTGAGACAGAAACAGAGCGTAAGTGGGGAAGGGGCAGAGAGAGAGGGAAACACAGAATCTGAAGCAGGCTCCAGGCTCCAAGGCTCTGAGCTGTCAGCACAGAGCCTGACGTGGGGCTCAAATCCACAAACCATGAGATCACGACCTGAGCCAAAGTCAGATGCTTAACAGACTGAGCCACCCAGGCACCCTTAGAACCAATTTTTTAATTTGCTCTTTGCTTGCATTTGAAGTATTTCTCAGTGACAACCTTGGCCTGAGACCCTGTGACCACAGAACTGCATCCAGCTACTTTGGTGGGTTGTCCCTCTGTTGCCATCGACCTTAATTAGGTTGATTCGATGTTGAGCACAAAGGGCTTACGCGAAACTTGACTTACATAGTCTAATCACAGTTGAATGCAAGCACACAAAGATGGGCATGGTGCCTGTCAGCTTACCATGCTAGGTCATCTTGGATGAAGGCTGTCTTCAGTGACTCTTGTAAAGAAGCGTTAACATTCATTACACCTCCAGCCACAATGAGTCCCTCTGCCATGGTGGTGGGTTACCCCTGCAGCTGAATCTTGAGTGCCCCTGAGCCTCTGCCTCCATACTTTGGAAAGAAAGGTATTAAGTGTTGGTTTACTGACTTTGAGGCCTTCCTCAATCCAAGTGACACCATTTTGGCCTTGTGGTTTTCTTTTTAAAAAGATTAAATAAATAGGTGAAAGCAATGCAAAACACGTTTTTGGAAATGGAGCTATTCCTAAGTGGAAAGAATAGTTAATAAATTTAGAATAATAATAAGTTTCTTTTTAGTTTCCAAAATGGAATTTAGTTTGAAAATTTAAAAAATGTTTATAATATAGGACTAAAAGAGAAGGATAACAAAATGTCCACTTGAAAATTTTCTGAAATTTAAGGCTAGGAAGAATATTATGATCAAGTTAAGAGAAAGACAGGCTCTGTTCACGCAAATGATGATCACTTCTATAGCATGTAAAATTAGTGGCATGCAAGTTAGGATTACCACAACTCTACCAGCTCATATTAAAATATCCCAGAAAAATTTTATAAATGCTTTTTTTTAAATTACTTTGGGCTACGTACCCTTTGTGAAGGCAGTAAGCCTACCTTTATAAATCTGGTTGTTAATTGAATATTAGCTAAGAGCAATACTTTTGTAATTGTGGAAATCGCTGTTCATGTATTACAAATGGAAGAGATAAGTAGCTGAGAAGGTTAACTACATAAATAAGGAATGCAGTTGACAGCAGAACAGGTTGCAAAAGCAAAAGAGCAGAGGAAAAATTGTATCTCAGACTAATGAATGTGAAGAAGCAGAGCAAGAATGTTAATAAAGCACAGTGTTTACTTTTCTTGAAGACTATGGCATTTGATGGCAAAAAGCAGAAATTGGGTATTAGTCATTAATTTAGATTAGGTGTCTTTTCAAAAAATAGAGATCTAAAATAACCATGATTTTAAATAAAATAGTGGCTGTTATATAAAAGAAGGCGGACCAAGGCATGTTTGGAAGCCCTGTAGTCATCCGGCATTTAGGCTGCTTCCAGCTTTTGGCTCTTTCAGCCCCGTAGTCCAGGTTGGAGCTCCACTCGTATCATCTGTGTCCTTAAGTAGCAGGGTGGGGGATAGGCTGGGCATATAAGAAGGGGCAATTAATGTATTTTTTAGAACATTTCCTATCAGTTTCTTTCATTGCCTTACATTCCAGGTAGCCCTTCTCCTTGCATTCTATTGGCCATAAAAAAAAAAAAAGGTTAGAGAATGTAGTCTTTATTCTAAGTGACCATGTGCCCAACCAAGAGTTGGTGTTTCTTTTACCAAGGAGAATAGACTGGATATTGGGATAGGCAAATAGCTATCTCTGCTATTTCACTGCGTACCTACCATGTGCCAGATACAGTGTTAAGGTCTCTGCCTTAAAGGTACACATGATCAAATAGAAGATAGAGATTCATATAGAATACATGTTAAGTATTATGGGAAACTAAGAAGAGGTAACGTGCAGTGTTCAGGAAGGCCTTCCTGGAGATTGTTTATCAAACTGAGAAATAAAGTAGTGTTTCTTGACCTTGGCACTTTTGACATTGGGCCAGATAATTCTTTGTTGTGGGGTTGTCCTGTCCATTGTGGGATGTAGCAGCATCCCTGGCCTCTACTCAGTAGATACCAGTAGCAAACCCCCTCCCCACTCTTGTGACAATCCAAAATGTTTCCAGACATTGCCAAATGCCCCGTCTCCCCTCCTGTTGAGAATCATTGACCTAAAGGGTAAGTAGCTCAACAAATAAAGGGAAGAACATTCAGTTTTGACTTGCAGGATAAGGTGCTCCCTGGGTGACCCATGGCTAGAGCGCTGTAGTTGTTCCTTGACTGTCCAGGGTGTCTTTCTCTTCTTCCTTAGCCAAATGAGCCATCAGGTGATATTATTCCTGTGTCTAATTCCAGTCCTGCAGTGTCCAAAAAGAAAAGATGGGTTGGAAGGCTTCTTGTGGCATGACTCCTGGCCCAACCTAGGGGCAGGCACAAAAGGACCTAGGGAACAATTGGACCCTGTTACACCTGACCTATGGACTCTGCCCTTCCACCATACAATGAAAGTCACCTACACGCAATCCCGCCTGGGCCCAGAATGTAGCATTTGTTTAAGAGCCTAATATAGTCTAATAAAAATTTTAAAACATAAAGTAAAGTGAAACAAGGCAGTAATCACTTGGAAGTTACTATATGGACAAGTTCTCAAAGATAAACATCTAGGGGCACCTGGTGGCTCAGGTTGAGTGCCCACCTTCAGCTCAGGTCATAATCTCATGCATGGTTCATAGGTTTGAGTTCTGCATCGGTCTCTGCTGACAACTCAGAGCCTGGAGCCTGCTTCAGATTCTGTGTCTCCTTCTCTCTCTCTCTCTCTCTCTCTCTCTCTCTCTCTCTTTCTCTCTCCTCTCTCTCTCTCTCACACAAAAATAAACATTAAACATTAAAAAAAATTTTTTTTAAGTGAGAAACATCTCAAAGTGTGGTATTTATGAGGAACTATAAGCAGTTTGGTGTTGCTAGAAAGTTCATTTCCAGGGAAGAAGTGGTAGGAAATAAAGCTTGAGAGAGTTGATTGGGAGCAGGCTGTGGAGGGCCTTCTTTTTTATGCTAAAGATCTTGAATTTTATCCTGTAGACCAGTTGCTTGCAAACTTCTCTTATTAGTGGGACACTCATTTCACATCTCATGAGGAGCCTTAGTACCTAAAGTACATAGAAGTGGAGTGGGTTTGGTTGAGGCAACATTTAATTTTGCTTGGATTTAACAAAACTGAAGTGAAACTCATAGAATTGTAAAATTTCTATTTTGTTTTTAAGAGGAAAAAAATTAATATAACATCCTCCAAAATTTATAGGAATGAAAAAAATTTTAAGAGTTTGGGACTATAATAGTTTCTAAGAACATTTAGTAAGTGTTAGTTTGACTTTATTAAAAAAGAAAATTCAACGATCTAATTGGCTTTGTTAAATGATTCTTGAATCAGGCAGCATCCCATCTAGCAAGTAGAGGGGAGCTCCATTGAGCTACCCGAAAAGAAGGTTTTCAAAGGCAGAGAGGGGTCATAAAATAAAAGAAAGGAAGGAATGCATTGTTTAGGCAAGGTAGCCTTCCTAAGGGGAGTGGAAGGGGTCCTTCAGTAATTCCTAGTACTGACCAGGAAATTCTGTGCTGACTAGTTAAAGGTTCCATTCCTGGCAGTTTGAAACCGCAGTTAGAGTGGCTATTAAGGCTTGGTTTCCTGACTTGGGCTTTAACCTAAATGACACCATTTTGGGCCTGTGGTTTTCCTTTTAACAATTATCCCCTCCCCCTTTTGATCAGACTCTCATCTTAACTGAGAGATATGATAAAAATTTAAGGTATTAGCACCATTCTCAGCTACCACTCTATAGTTCTTAGCAATTTTTGTTGATCCTTTGTGTGGCATTCATAGGTCATAACATTTTTGCTCTACCACTACTTGCTCACATAAAAGATAATCAAGGGCTATTCTTTCATGAAGAACAACTTTGGCCAGAGGGTCTAAAGATACCTTTGTTGGGAAGCTATTATTTTAGTAGCAGATTCTGCAACAATCTTAAGAATTAAGGAGTTAAGAAGTAAGGAATTAAGTTCCTTATCATAGCTTCATTTACATTTACCAAAGAAGTAGGCACCTGCCAAAATGAGTGAATCCTGAATCATGAAAGCCTCCTTTCAGCTCATGATGTAAACTCAACCAATAAGTTGTCTTCTGGCTGAACTAAAAGGTCATTCTAACTTCCAGAGATTAACCCCTCTTAGCAGTGGCCTGGGAGAGAAAAATGAGAGCATTATCTTTCCGGGCCAGTAGCAGAGTAAAGGAAAGGAAAAACAGAAAATGTTTCATATTCTGTTAAAATAGGAAGTCTTAAAAAAATTTTTTTTAAATATTTATTTTTGAGAGAGAGATACAGAATGTGAGTGGGGGAGGGTCAGAGAGAGAGAGGGAGACACAGAATCTGAAGCAGGCTCCAGGCTCTGAGCTGTCAGCACAGAGTCTGATGCGGGGCTTGAACCCACAAACTGTGAGATCATAGCCTGAGCTGAAGTCAGCAGCTTAGCTGGCTGAGCCACTCAGGCACCCCAAGAAGTAGGAAGTCCCGATTCACCGTTTTGGGTGGAAGCAGTCTACCTTCATGTCACCTACTTCTCTTCCTTGTAATTTGATTTGGAGGTCTCCAGTGTCTGTATAGGACAGTTTCTGTCACATGGAGCCTTTAGCTGTGTGTTGTGTACTCAAGGCTTACCATCTTCTAGTTTTGCAGATCAGTGTCAATGGCCAGGAGCACTGGTAAGGTTATTTCCAGTGGCACTCAAGAGCTGTTTTGCTCTGATGTTTCCAAAATACTTAATCACCCAGATCTAAACTGTGATCTTTGATTTGGGATCCAGAGAGGCGTCTTTAACCTGTTGATGACAGGCTTGAACATATAAGACATTAGAGACTTAACAGAAGGTTGTGTATTCCTGGGATTCCAAGAAATTTGCAAAGTTTTTGTTAAGGTTTGTATGATTTGCCCAGTGAAGTGGATGCCTCAATCACTGGAGATTCTAGAAGGTATATCCCAAGTGGGAAACACGTTTTTTAACCCCCCTTCCCCACCCTTCACTGTGAGGGCATCAGCTTTGTGGCAGGAAAAGGCTTTAACGTATCTGGAAAACATACATAAAAAAACAAGACATATTGGTAACTCATATGAAGTAGCAGTTGAGTGAAATCTAGCTGTAGGTTCAAAGGGTCCAGGGAGAGAAGAAAGTCTGAGGCCTCTAGAGACAAAAGTAGTTTTTTCAGGATTATGGACCTGAGAAATAGACATTGCTGGTAGACTGTTTATGCAATTTTTAAAGTTTCCTCACTAATGTCTATATATGAATCATCTTAATGCACCATGGTGGATGAAGGAAGCTAGGAAGAACTAAATGGGTGTCTTGGTTTTACCATAGTTCCAACTGTTCATTTATTGCCATTGTTTATCGACCTTAATGTCTCTGATTCAGGAGCATACTGTTGTCTTGTTACAGTGAGGGGTCATTTTTTGCAGCGGCAGAATGGACGTCATCCACATGTATCACAGCCTTTAGTCTGTCGCTGTTGCCTTTCATGAAAGTCCGCTTGATTACACACTAAAATTTTTTATGATTTCTTTTCTACAAATCTTTTATAGCTTTCTTTTTTACATTCGGATTTTGCTCAGAGTCTTCCCTCTTTATATAACCAGTTTCAAAAATAAGTAAATAACCAGTTTCATTTTTGGACAAAATTACTTTCTTTTCTTTCAACAAAAATATTATTTCTATTTTTCAGACTTTTTCTAGTCAAAGACACATATCCACTTTCCTTGCATACAGAGTTGTTTCCCTTATTTCCAGTAGTCTTAAAAAAAATTTTTTTTAATGTTTACTCATTTTAGGGGGGAGATAGAGAGCTAATGAGGGGGGTGCAGAAAGACACACACACACACACACACACACACACACACACACACACACACACAGAATCTGAAGCAAGCTCCAGGCTCTGAGCTGTCAGCACAGAGCCTGATGCAGAGCTCAAACTCATGAACTGTGAGATCATGACCTGAGCCGAAGTTGGACGCTCAACTGACTGAGCCACCCAGGCACCCCTCTAGTAGTCTTAATTACATTTATTAGGATTCTTAATTCTTAGAACCCTTAATTTCTAGTGAAAGTTAATAAGTAAACAACTGTGAACTGTTATACCAGCACTCTTCAGATTTGAAAATTTATGAATATATTTTATAATTTCTAGAAGCATATGCCTTTTTTCATTTTACCAGTATAGTACTAACACACCCAAATATCTTCTAGTTTCTCTTGTAAGAAGCCCAAAGTAGTTAAGCCTGTGTTCAGTAAGTAATGTTGTAGTATTTCTTTTTATTTGGAAATAATCTAGATATTTAAAGAATTTATCATTCAGCCTAATTTAGCAACCCTTAAGGTTTTAAGGTTACCAAAAAGATTTGGGAAAACTATTTAAGTAGACATAAATGTTGCTGAAAAGTTCATTTATAAACTTTTGCTTACATATATTTACTTGTTTTTAATAAATATGTTTAGATTACCCACAAAAAAAGTCATTAAACATTAAACAAAGACATTATCCCAAGCTATTATTTTTTTGTTCATAGATCTTGTAAGGGATAATATGAATTTATGTGGCTTAGGTAGAATAAAAGTTTTTTATTTAGTGTTGATAACTCTAAACATGTCTGTTTTAAGTAAATCATCAACCTTGAACTTTTGCTTATATATAGGATTTTTTTTTCAGATTATATGAACTTGAAAAACATTTGGGTTAGTTTCTATTTTTTTGAGAGCTTTAGAATGCCCAATCCTTATAAGCACTTGTCTGCAAACCAACTAATTAGAGCCCTTCACAAATTAATTTTAGCAGTACTATCCAGAGACAGACAATATCTCACATTTATTACATATACGCAAATAACGAATGCAAAGACTTTATAATTACTAATATTTGTGGAGAAGATTTTTAAGATTTATATTTGTCCCTGAAATTTATCTTAAGGAGACTGCTAGAGCTTAGGAGCCCTTTTAGCAGTTTGTATTTTATTTTATTTGCTGAATTATTTTTAAAAGTTTGCATTTTATTTTTATTCACTTAATTTTTTGCCAGTTTGTATTTTGTTTTCATAATAATAATTATTATTATTTTAATGTATATTTTTGAGAGAGAAAGAGAGAGACAGAGCGTGAGCAGGGGAGGAGCAGAGAGAGAAGGAGACACGGAATCAAAGCAGGCTCCAGCTCTGAGCTGTCAGCGCAGAGCCTGATGCTGGGCTCAAACTCACAGACCACGAGATCTTGAACTGAAGTCTGAGGCTAAATTAACCGACTGAACCTCCCAGGCGCCCCAGGAGTTTATATTTTAAAAAGATCTTTTTCCCCTTTCCCCTTCTTTTGGAGGTGATTGTGGACTGTGTTTATAACTCCAAGGGACCGAAAGAGTGTTAAGTTTCTCCAAGATGGACTTTGCTTTCCTAAGGCTAAAAATTTACAAGTATTTTGAGATAAATATGGGAAATTTTGGGATTGGTAGAGAAATAGATTAATTTTGAATTGCCTCTGGAGCTGACTTTTGTTTAGCAAAAAGATTTGTAAAGATTAGGAGGGTTGCTTTCAGTTCCTCAAAGTCTTGGGTTGTAACTTAAATGACATCATCATACACTGATCCACCTATCCAACTACATCATCCTTAATTTGTTTCTTTCCCTTTGGGCTCAGAGTTTTAATTTTAAATATTTCTGGCAGTATTGAATACCACTCTTGGGTGTAAGATGTGTCCCAAAGAGGGTAAAGGATATTACCTTCCCCAAATTCAGAGTCACTGCCAAATATAGACAAAAGAAAGAACCAATAATGTACATGTCCAAGGCAGGTAGAAAGCCAAGCCCAATTGAGTAAGCAAGAAGACAATAGTTATCCCAGAGAGAAAGGATCAATAAACCATGGGTTTGTATTTGGAAGGGAAGAGATAATATGAAGTTTTATTTTCCTGTCACAACTGGACACTACTGACAGATTCAGAACTGATTCTGATAAGAATCTTCAGCCTTCGCTGGTTTCTGTCAGTTTTTATAGAATCCCCTCTGCAGACTCTAGTATCTGCCAGAGTTTCCTCTTGTCTGTTTAAAGAAATAATGTAGCAGGTTGCCAGAGAATTCCTCAGTTGCGTTGACTCTGGAAGGGATTTATATGAGGACCCTCCTTTGAAGGTAGATATGGGGTTGTCTGTAAGGTCATTAATTTGGAAGACTTTTGTTTATGATTATGTAGTCTTTTCAGAGTGGAAAAACAATTCAGACAGGATTAGTGAAATGACTACTCAAAGAAGGAAAAAATTAGGAGCAATGGGAGTTATAGTCTCATTTTAGGTCCCTCTTACATTAGTTTTTCTCTAGGGTTTTGCAATGAATTTTTCAATGAAACTGCTTTGGAATTATGGAACCTTTTGGAGGCCTCTGCTGGCCAGTTAAAATAGGTGTCCCATTCTGTTTAATTTGAGAACCCTTGCTTTCAAGTGCACTTTTTAAAAGAGTTTATTATTTTTATTTTGAGAGAGAAAGAGACAGAAGGAGAAAAAAAAAACATGAGCAGGGGAGGGACAGAAAGAATCTCAAGCAGGCTCTGCACTGTCAGCACAGGGGACGTGGGGCTTGAATTCGTGAACCATGAGAACATGACCTGAGCTGAAACCAAGAGTCGGATGCTCAACCCACTGAGCCACCCAGGCACCCTTCAAGTGCACTTATTGGATGATCTTATCTAATTGGAACATTCCCCATCATGATCACTGTAATTCTAGGTTGTTTTAGTAAGATTTTGCCATTTCTATATATATTCAGTGCACCTAGCACCATAGGTTTTGGGCATAAAATAAGTAAGTGTGCCAAAGGTGGTACACTTGACTCTAGAATTCAAGGAACTCATTAACTAAGACTTTGTTTATACGAAATCAGACAATGGATGTACAACTTAACAAACCAGCAGTAACCAGATGTTACTATGGGCTGGCCAAGAAAGGTCTTGTGTACCAGGAGCACTAAATCAGCAGATTCTAGTAAATGGGGATTTCAGACTGGAACTGGGGAAGGGTTCCAGCGTGGAATTGTGGACTGGGCTATGGACAAGGGCTAAACACTGGTGCTCTGTTAGAGCCCCATGTCTGTCTGAATGACCAGTTAACTGTGGACTGGAAAGCCAATTAGATTTGTACCTTGAATGCAAGAAGAATAGAACTCAAACAATGAAGGACTTACCAATGGTGCTGAGAAATGCAAGAAAGACCATGAGCTCAAAAGAGTTCACAGGGCATCATGCCTGTGTTTTTTGTTGTTAGCGAATGCTATTGGAAGTCTGCTTTGGATCCCACTGCTGCCACCAAATCTGTTAAAAAACAAGATTCAAAGAAAAAAAAATTGAAGATGCTATTGGCTTTTAAAAGTGATTTATGAATTGGGCAACATCCCATCTAGCAAGTAGAGGGGAGCTCCACTGAGTTACAAGAGGGAGGTTTTTAAAGGCAGAGAGAGGGCATTAAAAAGCAAACAAAGGCATTTATTAGCAAGGATGCATTATTTAGGCAAGGTTGCCTTCTTAAGGGTAGTGGAAAGGGTCTTTCAGTAAATTCTTAGAATTGACCCAGAAATTCTGTGTTGACTAGTTAAAGGTTACTTTCCTGACAGGTTGAAACTGCAATTAGATTAGATATAAAGTCTTGGTTTGATACCATTTTGGGGCTTTGTTTTCTTAACAACTTTTAGGGTAAAAAACATAGAAGATTCTTCTATCATAATTTTTTTTTAAATTTCAAATGTAAACCTCTTTGGGAATGTATTTTTCAGATGAAGCATAGGTTAGGGGTGCGTGGGTGGCTCAGTCTAAGGTTAAGTGTCCGACTCCTGATTTCTTCTGAATTCAGAACAGAATGGTCCTCTCCCTCTTCTGAAGTACCTGACTGATGAGGAATAATTGTATTATTTTTGAAAACATTATTACATGCCATCATTTCTCAAAATCATCAAATGTCAACCATATATTAGAATCACTTAAAGGACCTTTGAAAAGACCCAGACTTTCTGATTTAGATCTGTGATAAGTCCAAGAATATACATTTGTAACAAGTTCGTAGGTAATGCTGATGTCCTGGTCTGGAGATTTCACTTTGAGAACCACTGCCTCAAAATCATGCTGTGTCTTATGTTGGCTTCATATGCAGATTATTACTTTTTTGCCCCTTACTCTCTGAGTGCCCATTTTACTGAAATAATTATATTTACTCAAATATACCATATAGGCCATTGAATTGCTCCTTCTGCCTGTAGTACCTTTCTCTCACTTCTTCATCTGAGCAGTGGAAATTGAATTGCAGCATTCAGCTCAGATCTCTCTTCCCTAAAGTTCTCTCTGAGATCTCTCTCTGTCCAGTGAACTTCTTGTGTCTTCAGGAGATGCCTTGGTGAATGGAAGGGCTCAGACTTTGAAGCAGATTAGATTCATGTTTAAGACCTTTCACTGATACTCGCTGGCTTTATAGCATTGGATATAGTACTCTTCCTCTCTGTGTCTCTGTTTTTTAAACTATAAAATGGAAAAGACTGTGATGATGATAATGATGGTATCATCCAAAGTTTACTGAGTATCTGCTCTGTGCTAGGCACTCTGTTAAGCGCTTTACATGTATTACTTCACCCATGTTTCACATTTATCCTTTCACATTCACCCATAGATACTTTTAAAACCATTTTATAGATAAAGGGCAATGTCTCTCACAGAGGTTGAGGAGGTTTTCCTCGCTCATAGTTGAAAACAGGTAAGCTAGGGCATGGGCCAGGTCTTTCTGTCTTCAGGAACAGTACTCTTAACCCCCGTGTTATATTTAGTTTACAGGGCTTTTGAATATTAAATAAATATTTTGTATATTAAATAAAATAATGAGAGTGAAAGTGGCTAAACACAGGCTCTTGAATTAGATGACCAGAGATTTAAATTCCAGCTCAGTCTTTTATTAGTTGTATGACCCTGGATGAGTTACTTGATTTTTCCGGTTCTTAGTTGCCTCATTCTCTCCCTTTCCTTATCTTAGAAATAGGATGGTAATAATATCCAATAGGGATAGTAATAATACCTACTTCATAGGGTTGTTGTGAGGATTAAATTAGAATGACTATTAAGACTTAGCCCAGGGGTGCCTGGGTGGCTCAGTCGGTTAAGGGTCTGACTTGGGTACAGGTCATGATCTCAAGGTTCATGGGATCAGGCTCCACATCAGGTTCTTTGCTAAAAACTCAGAGCCTGGAGCCTACTTCAGATTCTGTTTCTGTCTCTCTCTGCCCCTCCCCTGCTTGCACACTGTCTTCTCTCTCTCAAAAATAAGTAAACGTTAACAATTTTTAATAAAATTACTATAAAGTCCCTAGCATAGAACCAGGCATAAATGGTTCTTATTAGTAGTATATTATTATTATTTAATAATATTTTTAAAATATTTTTTACTGTCTTTATTTATTTGAGAGAGAGAGAGAGAGAGAGCATGAGCAGGGGAGAGTCAGAGAGAGAGGGAGACACAGAATCTGAAGCAGGCTCCAGGCTCTGAGCTAGCTGTCAGCACAGAGCCCGACGCGGGGCTCGAGCCCACGAACCGTGAAATCATGCCCTGAGCCGAAGCCGGATGCTTAACCGGCTAAGCCACTCAGGCGCCCCTATTTAATAATATTTTAATAATAACTTGTGCTGTCTTGGAAAAAAAAAAAAAACAGCTGGGAAACCAGCACAGTCCAGTGCTTCATGGGCTTTTGTTAATGTTCGCACACATTGTCCTGTAGCCTTGTTTAGGGTAGAGATAGTCTTAACTCATGAAATGTTTGTCTAACAAAGCAATTGGCACCTGATTTGAAAAACCCTAGTGGGGAAACTGACATGGCAGCTTGGGAATTTTAGCCTTACAGTAGCAGTATTTGAAACTACTTGTAGATGTCTGATCTTTTCTTGTTTTCCTCTTTTTGTTTGTTTAGTTTGGCTGTTTATGAACTTTACATAAATGGGAACATAGTCTGTTTTCTTCTTTCTTGCATGTGTCTTCTTTCCCTTGTTTCCTGGTCCTCCCTTTCTTCTTTTTCTTAACATTATCTTGAGATTTGTTTTTAGATGTATAGCTATCATCAGTTTGTTTTTATTGCCACAATACTATTCTGTGATATAGCTTATTTATACATTTATACTATTGATGAACATTTGGGTTGTTTTTGGTTTGGGGCTATGTACATTTTTTAAGGTGCCTCCTTTCAAGAGTTTCTCTAAAATAAACACTTAGGAGTAGAGTTGGTAGAATCATGGAGAATATGAATATTCAGCTTCACACAATAACGCCGAATTTTTTCTAAAGAGTTTGCAGTGGTTTACATTGCCACCGTCATAGTATAAAAATTCCCAAAGATCTGTATCCATAAGCCTGGCTTTTTTTAAAGTTAATATTTTATGTTTACTTTTCATTTACATACATGTATGTAGTTTTAAACTTACATGTACATCTGCACCAAATGTTGAGATAGTAAAATTAGATCATTTAGTCCACAGAAATACAATGCATTTTACAGCCTTCGTATTTAATTATGTAGGAAGACTGGCTTTTAATTTTCTGATTGGGTAAAAGTAAATGGTACCTCATTGTGATTTTAATTTCTAATTCTCTAAGTGAATTTGGGTACCATATGTATATGTATATGTGTTGTTTATATGTATGTGTGTGTGTACATATATGTATATGTGTGTATTTAAAAACTTTTTAATTCCACTAGAATTAACATACAGTGTTGTATTAGATTAGGTACACAATATAGTGACTCAGTAATTCCATACTTCAGCCAGTGCTCATCGTGAGTGTACTCTTAATCCCCTTCACCTATTCCACCCATCCCCCCACCCACCTTCCCTCTGGCAACCACAGTTTGTTCTCTCTGTGTGTGAGATACAGATCCCTTTTTATTTATTTCCATATAGATGACTAGTTTCCTAGAAAGTTGTTGTTCTTCTAGTGATGTGAGTACCAAGCTAGTTAAATGTTATGTTTACATGTATGTATTATTCTGTTAGTGAAATCTCTTCAGTTTTACTCTGTTTTAATTATTGTTTCTCAAAAATGTCCTAGGGCAGGCCCCCCTGCTTCATTCTTGTTCTCTTGGAGGATCTTGACTATTTTTAGCCCTTTTTCCTCCATATTAATTATACCTAAATTTATACTGGATATGTAGGGAAGCTGATAACGCCTCATATGATATTAAGCCTTCCTATCCATAACACAGCATGATTCTCCATTTATGTAGGTCTTCAACATCTTCTGAGGGTATAAGTTCTTCACAAAAGTCTTGTATTTCTTTTGATTAATTTAATATTAAGTGCCTTTTTTATTGTTGTAAATGTCTGTGTTTTAAAATTTTCTGTTAGTTGCTCTTATATGGAAATTCAGATGACTTTTATATATTTACATCCTGCAGTTTTCCTAATGTTTTATGTGATTTGCCTATGCTAGAACTTATAATAACAAGCAACCTGTTTTAGAGCAGTGGTTGTTGACTTGGGCTAGTTTGCTCCCCCGGGGGGACATTTGGCAGTGTCTGAAAATATTTTCAATTGTTATAATATTTGAGGGGTGGCATTACTGGTATCTAATGGCCTGAGGCTTGGGATGCTACTAAATATCCCACAGTGCACAGGAAACCCCCCCCCAACAAAGAATTTATCAATTTGAAAATGTCAGTAATGCCAAGGTTGAGGAACCTTAAAATAAATTTTTTTAGTATGGTGAAAAATTTCAAATACAAAAGTAGAATGGTATACAGACCCCTCATATGATCACCAATAATTATCAACACTCCATGTTTCCCCACTTCTGAATTGTTTTAAAGCAAATCCAAGTTAGCATATCATGCCATCTTTTATGTAAGATTGACACACTGCCTACTGTGCTAAGGAGTCCAGTTTCATTCCATCTTTTTAAAGAAAATAATCATGTGTTTCATTAAAAAAACATCAACAATTTTAAATCGTGTGTTTACAAAAACACATTCTGAATGTGATCTGCCTTAACTTTCTTTTCCCTATATAATAAAGTATTTTATTTTATTAGTTCCTGTGAAGACTTAGTAAAATGGCTAAGATTTGGTTTCTTAGATAGTCCTAGATTTGAATGCCGGCTCAACCACTTATCAAGAAGTGGCAAACCTAGAAAGGTCACTTCATCACTTTGAGTCTTGGTTTATTTCTCATTTGAAAGGCTTCATTTACAAAAGAAAATTTAGAGACATTCTTACAAAGACTGGAGATGAACAGCCAAATGAAGTAGTACATAGGGCAGGGGGGTCCAGAAGGGTCTCAAGGATTTCTGGCCCCATGAAACTGGGGTATTCAGCACCCTGGAAGCCCCTCAAAATATAGGATCTCACCCACAAATATCGGGTTGCCTGGGTGGCTCAGTCTGTTAAGCTTCCTGCTTCAGCTCGGGTCATGATCTCACGGTTTGTGAGTTTGAGTCCTGCATCAGGCTCCGTGCTGACAGGTTGGAGCCTGGAGCCTGCTTCAGATTCTGTGTCTCCCTCTCTCTGTTTCTTCCCTGCTAGTGTTCTGTCCTTTACTCAAAAATAAACATTTTATTTTATTTTTTAATTTTTTTTAACATTTTATTTATTTTTGTGAGACAGAGAGCATGACCAGGGGAGAGGCAGAGAGACAAGGAGACACAGAATCTGAAACAGGCTCCAGGCTCTGAACTATCAGCCCAGAGCCCAATGTGGGGCTCAAACCCACAAACTGTGAGATCATGACCTGAGCCGAAGTCGGACATTTAACTGACTGAGCCACCCAGGCACCCCTAAATAAACATTTTAAAAAATTAGTTAAATAGAACAGCAAGTATTTGTTATACCATAGTTTCTATGGGTCTGGAACATGGGCCATAGTTCAGCTGAGTCTTCTGGCTTAGAATCTTTCATAAGGCTGCAATCAAGGAATTATTCTACATTCAAGTTTAAAAAAAATTTTTTTTAGTTTATTTATTATTGAGACAGAAACAGAGCATGAGTGGGGGAGGGGCAGAGAGAGAGGGAGACACAGAATCTGAAGCAGGTTCCAGGCTCTGAGCTGTCAGCACAGAGCCCGATGCTGGGCTTGAACCCACGAACTGTGAGATCATGACCTGAGCTAGTCAGATGCTTAACCAACTGAGCCACCCAGGTGCCCCTACATTGATGTTTTTAAATTATTTTTGCAATGAAGGCTATAGTTATGAAATTATTCTCCACCGTGAGGAACTATTTTCCAGCTCATGTGGTTTATGGCAAGATTCAGTTCTTCATAGGTTTTGGATGGAGCACCTCACTTCCTTGCCATAAAGCTGTGCAGTTACAACGTGGTAGCTGATTTCTTCAAACCAGCCAAATGAGAAGAGCCAGGGAGAGTGAGCAGGAGGAAGTCATGTCTTTTATTAACCTAATCTTGGAAGTGACATCCTATTACTTTTACCTTATTTATGAGAAGCAGGTCCCTACTTCCAGCCATAAGCAAGGGGAGGATTAAAGGAATATCAGGAGCTGGGAATCTCAGTAGCTCATCAGTCTGCCCTCCAGCTGCCCAGTGTCTTATTTCCCTTGCATATGCAAAATGCACCTATCCACCTCCCTGGGCACCAAAAGTCTCATCGCATTACAAGCTCAAAGTCCAGCATCTTGCTATGTAAATCAAATCTAGTTGTATATGAGGTTCCTGGGTGTAATTTATTAAATATGGGTCCTTGAATACAGTTGTTCTCAATCTGAAGATCTGTGACACTAAAGATCCACCTACGCCTCCTTGCCGTGTGCTGTGGTGGAACAGGCATAGGATCATAGAAGCACAAAGGTTTTATTCGTCCATATCAATTCTGAAGTCCATCTGGAAAAATAGAATACATTCTTTGATAAGGTCTCAATCAAACAGAAGCAATTCTAGGAATTATTCTCCATGTCTGTCTCCATGTGTTTGCCCTCTGGGCTCTTGAGTGATCCTTCCTTAGTCATGAAAGATAGCACATGTTTTATAACTATGTGGTTTTATTAGTCTACTTCCTTTTTTTTTACTTTTTTTTAAATGTTTATTTAATTTTGAGACATACAGAGACACAGCATTAGCAGGAAGGGAAGAGAGAGAAGGAGACACAGAATCAGAAGCAGGCTGCAGGCTCTGAGCTGTCAGGTCGTGAGATCACAACCTGAGCCGAATTTGGACACTTAACCGTCTGAGCCACCCAGGCACCCCACTATTGGTCTGCTTCCTGCCAGAAGAACTTAGGAAATCCACTGCTTCTTTTCCTTTTCAGTCTTTCAGTCCAAGTTGGCAGTATTTGTGCTGATAAACTTTTCTCAAAAACTTTATGGGTTCTCTATAAATCTCATTGGGGTTGATTTTATTGGATAATAGTTATACCTACAGATTTCTTTGGATAAACACTTCTTTGCTTTGGGCTCCTGCTGACATGGCTAAGGGACACTTCTTAGAGACCTTATTGTTCATTTTGGGGGACCCATGAGACACAGCTTTAATATGTTTAAAGGATTCCTTTTGTGACCGAATTATTGGGAGCCATTTTAGAAGTGGCCTACCACAGAGGTTACATTTTATGTAATCAGAGTACTCATGTGACTTTTTTTTCATTTAAGCTACTAATGGCAGTAAGTTACATTAATCGATTTCTAATGTTGATTTAACCTTAAATTTCTGGGGGAAAAAAAGACCTTCCCAACTTGGTCATGATTTATTACCTGATAATTAGTGCTGGATTTGATATGTAATTTTTGTTTTAGAATT
Organism: Suricata suricatta; assembly: GCF_006229205.1. NCBI lineage: Eukaryota > Metazoa > Chordata > Mammalia > Carnivora > Herpestidae > Suricata > Suricata suricatta. The sequence continues at coordinate 23,220,887 of NC_043707.1, forward strand.
TTTCTTTTTTCCTGAGAGAGGGCACAAGTGAGCAAGAGACAGAGAGAGAATCCCATGAGGAGCAGAGAAAGAGAGAGAAGTGGGGCTCACCTGAAGCAGGACGCCAGCTCACCTGAAGCAGGGCTCAAACTCACAAACTGCGAGATCATGACCTCAGCTGAAATCAGAGGCTTAACTGACTGAGCCACCCAGGTGGCCTTGTTTTAGGATTCTTAAAAAATATTTCCATGTATATTTTATGCTGATTTTACTCCAGTTTTATTGAGAAATAATTGACATACATCCCTATATATAAGTTTAAAGTGTACCGCATGATCATTTGATTTATATGCATTGTGAAATGATTACCGAAATAGCTTCAACTAGTATCTTTTCATGTAGACAAAATGAAAAGAAAAGAAGGAAGAAAAGAATAAAGAAAAAAAGTAATTTTTCTCCTTGTAATGAGACTCTTAGGATTTACTCTTTTATCCCCTTTATTGATTTACATTTTTTTCTATTTCATGAGTGTTAATGACGTCTAATTTTAATTTTTCATATAAACAGCTTGTTTTATTATGTAGTTATACTAGCCTTACAAATTAGTTAGTGTTTCCTCCTATTCTATGCATCTTTCGATTACGTTGTCCCTCTATTAGATTTTTCTTGGTCTCTGTCTTTCAGTAATATTTGGAGTTATGTTTTCAGTCTCAGATTCCTGTTAGAATTCTCTGGAGAATGATTTTTTTTTTGTTTTTGTCTTTTGGTAAGCAATCAAGCTGGTTAGGTTCTAACCTCAAGTTTGTCTCACTTTCTGTGAACAGTGTTTCCAGTATCAGTTTGGTTTTGTGACTTTGCTGTGCTACTTTGGGTCTTTCGCATCCACAAACCAATTATGACTTTAGAGATTTGGCGGCAGTATATTCCATAGTGTAATTTTCAGACCCTTTGCATCCTTCATTCTCTCTTAGATGTGAGCTGGGACTTGTACTGATTCATATGCACAGTTCTGGGGAGCTGTCTCTGGCTCCTCTCTTCCCTGGATTCCCCTCAACTCTCCCTGGATCCCACAGGCTACTTTCTTTTTTGTTATTCTGGCCAGAAGTAGGAGTTTCTCTCAGAGGTTTACCTACTCTCACTATGCATTTCTGCATGACTGGTGCCACCTTTAGGGCAAAGAGGTGAGAGAAAACTATCAAAAAAAAAAAAGGGTGTTGCATATAGTCTTTAGACCCAGTGGTCCCTTTTCTTAAATCTTTCTTGCCTGAAAGATGGGATTTTGCTTAGTTATTGCTATTCACAATTATGCAGAAATAATATGGACTTAAGGATTTTTATTTTATTCTAAGAATTTAGTATTTCTAAGTTTCATTTGAAAAAAGTCTAATTTTTGGAAGTTTTTTTATTCTTCTCAGTGTGCATTGCCAGTAATTTTCTTAGTACTTTGGAGTTATTACTCCACTGTCCTTCCAGTTGCAGTTGTGTCTCTTGAGAAATCTTCTAATTGTCAGCATTTTTAACGATGTATATCCAGGGGCGCTGGGGTGGCTCATTTGGTTAAGCATCCGGCTTCGGCTCAGGTCATGATCTCACAGTTCTTGGGTTCGAGCCCTGCGTCGGGCTCTGTGCTGACAGCTAGCTCAAAGCCGGGAGCCTGCTTCAGATTCTATATCTCCCTCTCTCTCTCTCTGACCCTCCTCTGCTCGCACTGTCTCTCTGTCTCTCAAAAATAAATAAAAAACATTAAGAAAAATAAAAAAAATTTATATCCAAGCTCATTAACATAAAGTGTAATAATGATTTCAGGAATAGAATTTAGTGATTCATCACTCACATATAACACCCAATGCTCATCACAACAAGTGTCCTCCTTAATGCCCCTTGCCCATTTAGCCCCTCCCCCCACCCAAAACCCCTCCAGCAACCCTCAGTTTGTTCTCTATATTTAAGAGTTTCTTGGGGTGCCTGGGTGGCTCAGTCGGTTAAGCATCCAGCTTCGGCTCAGGTCAGATCTCACAGTTCGTGGGTTCGAGCCCCGCGTCGGGCTTTGTGCTGACAGCTAGCTCAGAGCCTGGAGCCTGTCTTTGGATTCTGTATCTCCCTCTCTCTCTGACCCTCCCCTGCTCCAGCTGTCTCTCTCTGTCTCTCAAAAATAAATAAAAAGCATAAAAAAAATTAAAAAAAAGAGTTTCTTATGGTTTGTCTACCTCCCTATTTTTATATTGTTTTTACTTCCCTTCCTTTATGTTCATCTATTTTGTATCTTAAATTCCACATATGAGTGAAGTCATGTATTTATCTTTCTCTGATTAAGTTCGCTTAGCATAATACACTCTGGTTCCATCCGTGTTGTTGCAAGTGGCAGGATTTCATTCTTTTTGATTGCCAAATAATATTCCATTGTGTATATGTACCACATTTTCTTTTTCCATTCCTTAGTCCAGTATTCCATATGCGCTCTTTTCATACTTTGGCTATTGTCAGTAGTGCTGCTATAAACATTGGGGTGCATGTTCCCCTTCAAAACAGCATACCTGTACCTTTTGGATAAATACCTAGTAGTGCAATTGCTGGGTCATGGTGTAGTTCTGTTTTTAATTTTTTGAGGAAAAAAATATTTTTCTCTTATCCAGAGTGGCTACACAAGTTTGCATAACCACCAACAGTGCAGAAGGGTTCCTCCTTCTCCACATCCTTGCTCGCACCTGTAGTTGCCTGACTTGTTAATTTTAGCCATTCTGACAGGTGTGAAGTGGTATCTCAGTATGGTTTTGATTTGTATTTTCCGGATGATGCATGATATTGAGCATTTTTTTCATGTGTCCCTTACCCATCTGGATGTCTTCTTTGGAAAATCTCTATTTGTGTCTTTTGCCCATTTCTTCACTGGATTATTTGTTTTTTGGGTGTTGACTTTGGTAAGTTCTGTATAGATTTTGGATACTAACGCTTTATCTGATATTTCATTTGCGAATATCTTCTCCGATTCCATCAGTTGCCTTTTAGTTTTGCTGATTGTTTCCTTCACTGTGCAGAAGCTTTTTGTCTTGATGAGGTCTCAGTAGTTCATTTTTGCTTTTGTTTCCCTTGCCTTTGGAGATGTGTTGAGCAAGAACTTGGTGCAGCCAAGGTCAAAGAATCTTTTGCCTTCTTTCTCCTGTAGGATTTTGATGGCTTCCTGTCTCATGTTTAGGTCTTTCATCTATTTTGAGTTTATTTTTACGTACGGTGTGAGAAATTGGTCCAGTTTCATTATTCATGTCACGGTATGTCTTCTGCATGTCACTGTCCAGTTTTCCCAACTGAAAACTGTCTTTTTTTCATTGGATATTCTTTCCTGCTTTGTCAAAGATTAGTTGGACATATGTTTGTGGGTCCATTTCTGGGTTCTTTATTCTGTTCCATTGATCTGTGTGTCTGTTTTTTGTGTCAGTACCATGGTGTCTTGATGATTACAACTTTGTAATATATCTTGAAGTCCAGAATTATGATGCCTCCAGCTTTGGTTTTCTTTTTCAGTATTGCTTTGGCTATTCAGGATCTTTTCTCGCTCCACCCACATTTTAGGATTGTTTGTTCTAGATCTGTGAAGAATTCTGGTGTTTTGATAGGGATTGTAGCCCTTTTTTGTTGCATGCCATTTCCTGACCATTTTAAGATCTCTTTATCTTTTGTGTTCTGTGTTTTTACCACTGTATTTCGTGAGTAGGTGTGGATTTCTCTTTTGATTTATCTGGCATGGTAAATGTTCCTTTTGCAAATATTGGAGCTTTTTAACTACAATTTCAAGTTCTTTAAAAGATGAAAGTCTAAATTACTTCTTGAGTGAGCTTTGTGTTTTTGATTGAGTTTGTCCATTTCTTTAAGTTGTTGAATCTGTAGGCATAAAACTGCTCAGAATATTTTCTTATTGACATTTTCATATCTCTCAAATCTGTAGAGGTCTGTAGAACCTCTCATTCATGAAATTGATAATATCTGCTTGGAGTTTGTTGAGATTTTTAGGTCTGTTGGTTTTATAGTTTCTATTAAGTGTGGGAAAACTTGGACATTTTTTCTTCAAAAATATATATATTTGTCTTTCTTCTCTCCTCTCCTTTGGAGACTCCAATTAGAAATATATAAAATTGGGCACCTGGGTGGCTCAGTCGTCAAGCATCTGACTCTGGTTCAGGTCATCTCACAGTTCATGAGTTTGAGTCCCACATCAGGTGAGCATGATCCCCACTTCAGGTGAGCATGAGCCCTGCTTTGGGTGAACACAGGTCCTACTTTGGATGAGACCTGCTTCTGTTTCTCTCTCACTCTCTCTCTCTCCCCCTCCCACCTCCCCCTCTGCTACTTGCTCACTTGTGCCCTCACTCTCTCAAAAAATATATATATAAAACTGAAATTGTTCCAGAGCTCACTGATGCTCTTTTAAAATGTAAAAATAGATCTATCAATTATTATTTTTAACATTTATCCATTTACTTTTTGAGAAAGAGAGAACACAAACCTGGGAGGGACAGAGAGAGACACACACAGAATCCAAAGCAGTCTCTGGGCTTCTTCTGGGCTGTCAGCATGGGGCCCGAACCTACAAACCACAACATCATGATTCAAACCCAAGTTGTTCCCCTAACTGACTGATCCACCCAGGTGCCCCGACTTTATTACTATTGTTTTTAATGTTTATTTATTTATTTTTGAGAGAGAGAGAGAGAGAGAGCATGAGTGAGGTAGGGGCAGAGAAGGAGAGAGAGAGAATCCCAAGCAGGCTCTGCTCTGTCAGCACAGAACCAGACAAGGGGCTCAAACCCACAAACCAGGAGATCATGACCCAAGCCAAAACCGAGTCCGCTGCTCAACTGACAGAGCCATCCAGGTGCCCCTAGACTTTATTTTTTAAAGCAGTTTTAGGTTCATGGTAAAATAGAGCAGAAAAGTACAGGGAGTTCTTTATATTCTTGGCCCCCACATATGCACAACTTCTTCTACTATCAAAATCCCAAACCAAGCTGGTACATTTGTTATGGTGGATGAACTAATATTGATACATCATTATCATCCAAAGTCCAGACTTTACAGAAGGGTTCACACTTATTCATTCTGTAGGTTTTTACAAATGTATACTGTCAAGTATCCACCATTACAGTATTACACAGAATAGTTTTATTGCTCTAAAAATCCTCTGTGCTTTGCCTTTTTGTCCCTCTCATCCCTCAGTCTTGGCAACCACTGATCTTTTTACTGTCTCCATAGTTTTGCCTTTTCCAGAATGGCATATAGTTGGAATCATACAGTGTTGTAGCCTTTTCAGATTGGCTGCTTTCACTTAGTAGTTTGCATTTAAAGTTCTTCTGTGTCTTTTTCTTTAAGTTTATATTTATTATTTATTTTAAGAGAGAGAAGAGAGAGTGGGATAGGGACAGAGATTGAGGGAGTCAGAGAGAATCCCAAGCAGGCTCTGCACTGTTAGCGCAGAGCCCCATGCAGGGCTCAAACCCATGAACCATAAAATCATGACCTGAGCCAAAATCAAGAGTTGGATACTTAACCCACTGAGCCACCCAGGCACCCCGCTTCATGTCTTTTAATGGCTTAACAGCTCATTTCTTTTTAGCACTGAATAGCTTATACATTTAATTGATCTTTTCAAAGAACCAGGTTTTGATTTTGTTGATTTTCTCTATTGATTTCTTGTTTTTAATTTCATTGAATTCTGCTGTAATTGTTTGTTTTGCTGCTTCTTTTCTGAAATATGCATTCAATGCTATAAACTTCCTTGTAAGCATTTTCTTCACTGCATTGCATGTATTTGGATAAGTTGTATTTTCATTTAGTTTAAAATATTTAAAAATTATTCTTTGATGCACATATTATTTAGAAGTGTTTTGTTTTATCTCCAAGTATTTTGAGTTTTCCAGCTATCCTTCTGTTACTGATTTCTACTTTAATTCCATTGTAGTCTATAAGAATGTATTATATGACCTCTATTTTTTTAAATCTGTTTTTATGGCCTAAATGTCATCTATCTTGGTGTATATTCCATGTGAGCTTAAGATGTATGTGTGTTCCACTGTTGTTGAGAGAAGTAATTTGTAAATGTCAATTATATCAGTTGATTGATGATAATCGTTGATTTCAGCTGTATCTTTGCCGATTTTCTGTCTGGAGGATCTGCTCATTTCTGATAGAAGTGTGTTAAAGTTTCCAACTGTAATAGTGGACTCATCTATTTGTACTTCTGTCCTTTGTTCCCTCACGTCTTTTGACTCTTAGTTGTTAGGTGCTTATACATTAAGGATTGTTAGGTCTTCTTGTAGACTTGATTCCTTTATCATTAAGGTAGCTACTCTACCTTTGATTGGTGTTACTATGTTGTATCTTTCTCCATTTGATTACTTTTTGTCTATATGTGTCTTTATATTTAAAGTGAGTTTCTTGGAGCCAACATATAATTGGATCTTGTTTGTGATCCATTCTCACAGTAATTTTTTTTTTACAATCATTTTCTTTTAATTAGTGCATTTAGACCATTGACGTTCAAACTGATTTCTGATATAGTTGTATTAATGTCTACTATAAAGATTCCAGTTTTCTTCATTTTTTTAAAATGTTTATTTATTTTTGAGAGAGCATGTGAGCGGGGCAGAGAGAGAGGGGACAGAGGATCTGAAGTAGGTTCTGTGCTATCAGCACAGATGCAGGGCTGAAACCCACGAATCATGGAGATCATGACCTGAGCTGAGACCAAGAGGCCGACACTTAACTGACCAAGCACCCAAATTGCTTTTGTTCTTTGTTCCTATTTTTTTTTCACTCTTTCTGCCATTTGTGGTTTAGATTGAGCATCTGATATGATTCCGTTTTTCTTCTTTCTTAACATTTGAGTTACACTTAAAAATTTTTGTGTGTGTGGTTGCCCTATTATGTGCAATATACATTTACCAACTAATCCAAATCCACGTTCGAGTAGCATTGTACCACTGCATGGGTAGTGCAAGTGCCTTATTATAACAAAATATTTCTGTTTTCTCTCTCTGTCCTTTGTCTCATTGGTTTCATTCATTTCACTTAAACATAAGCCACATACTCAAACACATTGTTGCTATTATTATTTTGAACAAATTCTTACCTGTTAGATCACTTAAGAATAAAAAATGAAAGTTTTGAATTTACTTTCACTTATTACTTCTCTAATCCTTTTCCTTTCTTTATGTAGATCCAAGTTTCTGCCCAGTTCTAAAGAACTCTTTAACATTTCTTGCAAGGTAGGTCTTCTGGCGACAAATTCCCTTAATGTTTGTTTGTCTGTGAAAGTCTTTATTATCCCTTCACTTTTGAAGAGTAACTTCACAGGACACAGAATCACAAGATTGTGATTTTTTTTTTCTCTCTCTCTCAGCATTTTAAGTATTTCACTCCACTCTGTTTGCCTGCATGGTTTCTGAAGAGAAGTTGGAGGTATTTCTTATCTTTGCTTCTCTGAGGGCAGAATGCTAAGATTTTTTTTCATTATCTTTGGTTTTCTGCAATATGAATACGATATGTATAGGTATAGTCTTTCTATTCATTTTCATTTTCATTTTTTCCCTTTTTGCATTGATTCTGCCAGATGGCCATTGAGCTTCCTGGATCTGTGGTTTGGTGTGTATATTAATCAGGGTTTTCCAGAGAAACAGAACCAGCAGAATGATGATATTTATATTTATATATAAAGAGATTTATTCTGAGGAATTGACTCATGTAATTATGGAGGCTGAGAAGTCCCACAATTTGCAGTTGGCCAGCTGGAGACCCAGGAGAGCAGCAGTCTGAGTCCAGAGGCTTGTGAACTGAAGAGCTCATGGTGTGAGTTCCAATCTGAGGTCAGAAACTCACTCTCACTCAGCCTTTTTGTTCTATTCAGATCCTCAGTTAGTTGGATAAAGGCCATTCACCTTAGGGAGTGCACTTTTCTTCATTCAATTGATTCAAATATTAATCTCATTCAAAAACACTGTCACAGACATACCCAGAGTAATGGATTATTAAATGTGTGGGCATCCTATGGCCCAATCAAGTTGACATATGAAATTAACCAACATAGTATCTGAGATTAATTTGGAGAAATTCTCAGTTATTAATGTTTCAGATATTTCTTCTATTCTTTTTTGGTTTTCTTCTTGTATTCACATTACATGCATATTATACTTACCATATTTCTTAGATATTCTGTTTTATCTTTTCTGTCTTTTTTTTCTCATTTCTTTTCAGTTTTAGAAGCTTCTATTGACATATCCTCAAGCTCAGAGATTCTTTTCTCTGCTGTGTTCACTGCTAAAGAGCCCATCAAAGTCATTCTTTCTTCACTTCTGTTACAGTGTTTTTGATCTCTAGCATTTCTTTCTTAGAATTTATATCTGTGTGCTTTATAGTATTTTTCTGTTCTTACATGTTGTCTACTTTTCCTAGAAGAACTCTTAACCTATAAATCATGGTCTGATAATTCCAACATTCCTGCCATATCCAAATCTGTTTCTGATGCTTGTTCTGTTTCTTCAAATTGGTTTTTACCTTTTAGTATGCCTTATAATTTTTTATTGAAAGCTATGCATGATGTGCCAGGTGATGGGAACTCTGGTGAGTAGTTCTTCAGTCACGTGATGCTCTGGTGTGAAGGAGGCAACCTGTAGTCCTAGGAGTGGGTCTCAGTCTTTTCATGAGCTGGTGCCCTTCAGCTGTGAACCTCACAAGTACCTTTGAGTTTCACCCCCCCTTTCCCCTGCCCCTGCCCCCCACCCCCACCCCCGTTACCTTCCACCCCTTAGGTTGGACAGGATGACCAGAGAGGACTGGAGTTGAGTATTTGCCTTCCCTCAGGGCAGTTAGGCTCTGGTAAATTCGTTTCTTTTGAGGGCTGGCCTCATTAAGAACAAAAGGCTCTGGCCTATTTCTCCTGTCCCTGACTAAAGCAGGAGGGGATTTTCCTCTAATTTTTACAGTGAGAACCTGGTAGTACTCTAGATGGTAAAAACTCACAAAAGTGTGGGGGTGTCCCCTGGAATCTTTAAATCATCGATTTGCCTACTCTGAGCCTCCAGTAGATTATCTATTATAGTTCAGGTTTTTCTGCCCCAGTACTGCTTTCCCCAGAGTTTCTGCTCATAAGTCTCTGCTCTGGTAAGTCGTGCTTCTTGGTATCTGCCTGTCTGTCTCTCCAGTTTTGGGGGCAGAAGTTTGTCTTGTGACTTGATCGAAGAAGAGTTGATTTTTCAGTTTGTTCAGCTTTTTACTTGTAGGATGGAGGGGGGATTTCCAAGGTTCTTCTGTGCTTGACTGGGAACTAGAAGTGCTCCTTTTATTAAAAAAAACCAAACTTTTTTTATTCTGTGTGTTTCATTCTGGATGGGTTTATTGCTTTGTTTTTTAAGTTAACTAATCTTATTTTTTGAAATATGTGTAATCTGGGGCGCCTGGGTGGCTCAGTCAGTTAAGCGTCTGACTTTGGCTTAGGTCATGATCTCATAGGCATCAGGTTCTGTGCTCTCAGTGCAGAGCCTGCTTTGGATCCTCTGTTCCCCTCTCTGCCTCTCCCTTACTCTCTCTCCCGCTTCAAAAATAAATAAACATTAAAAAAATATATATGTGATCTGCCATTACTATCTTGTTTATTTTTCAACTCAGAATTTTCATCATTCAAAATTTGATTTAGGTCTTTTGTATCTTCTGTGTTCCACTATGTGTGTTTTTTCCACACCTCCAAGCAGTTTTCCAGTTCTCAAATGACATTGATCAAGTATCCCACAAGTTTAACTCAATTCTGACACTGTCTAGCTGGGGAGTGTCACATCAAGACTGCTTCCTCTATGGGTGTCAGTCATAAGTCTACATTGTCACCTGTGCTCCCGGCTACAAATAGGAGGTTCCCACATTCCCCTCATTGGATCCATTAATTTGCTAGAGCTGCTCACAGAACTCAGGAAACCAGTTTACTTATTCTTTACTGCAAAGGTTATTAAAGGATACAAATGAACACCCAGATGAAGAGATACAGAGGGTGAGGTCTAGAAGGGTCTTGAACACAGGAGCTTCTCTTCCTGTGGAATTTGAGGTTCTTCACCTTCCAGGTAGATGGATGCATTCACCAACTTGGAAGCTCTCTGAACCTGTCCTTTTGGGCTTTTATGGAGATTTAATGACATAGGTGCTATTGATTAAATTATTGGCTATCAGACTCCAGCCTCTCTCCCCTTTTAGGAGATTGAGGGGTGAGATTGAAAGTTCCAACCCTCAGATCACATGTTTGGTTCCCCTAGCAACTAGCCCCCATCCTTAGTTTACCTCGGGGCTTTCCAACTTTCACTTCATTAACAGAAGGTAAGACACTGGTATCCCTCCGGTTACTCAAGAAAATCTAAGGGTTTTAGGAACTTTTTGGCAGAAATGGGAGGTAAAGTACAAACCTATATTTCTTATTATAAATCACAGCATCACACGTGTCTTGTATACTCGTATAACTATTCCATGAACATATTGCATAGCTTTTAATGTATTTATCTGTTACAATTCTAGTATTTCTGCTAATTTTGGCTGATTATGTTCCTTCATTTTGTGTTGTATTTTCCTGCTTCTTTGCATGCCTGATAATATTTGATTTGATGCCAGATATGGATATTACTTTGTTGGGTGCTGGGTATTTTTGTATTTCTGTAAATACTCTTTAGGTTTATTTTGGGATGCTATTAAATTATTTGGGCAGTTTGATCTTTGTATTTTAGTTTTCTGATGCGTTAAGTCTGAAGCAGTACTTAGTCTAGGATTCTCAGTCTTTTTTTTTTTTAATGTTTATTTTTGAGAGAGAGAGACGCAGTATGAGCGGGGGAGGGTCAGAGAGAGAGGGAGACACAGAATCAGAAACAGGCTTCAGGCTCTGAGCTTTCAGCACAGAGCCCGAGGCGGGGCTTGAACCCATGAACCATGAGATCATGACCTGAGCTGAAGTCGGCCGCTTAATGGACTGAGCCACCCAGGTGCCCCTATTCTCCAGTCTTGAGTCAAAGACCTTCCTGAATACTCTACCAATACATGATGAAAGAGGAGTTTTCCATACCATGTGGTGGGGCCAGCTACTATTCCCAGCCCGGTGGGAGTCCTAGACACAGTTCCTTGTTATTATTTCAGGAAATTCTTTCTCCTTAGCAGAGCTCCAAATTCTCTGTGTGCACCTTTCTCCTCTTTGATTCTCTGCCCTTCAGACTAACCACACAGGTTTTCTCTGACTTGAAACTCCATTTCCTTAATTTGGGGAATCCACCAAACTCCACCTGGGTTTCTCTTGTACCACAGCCTGTAAACCTCTCAAGGTGAGAGCTGGGCAATCAGAGGGCTTACCTAATTTGTTCTCCATTTCTCAGGGATCCTTGCTATTTAGTTCTGATGCCCAACATTTTGACCTGTTTTGTCATGTTTTGTGTGGGGTTTTTTTATTGTTTCAAATAATGTTTCCCACTGAATTACTTTAAATTTTTCTTTTTTTTCCTTTTTAACATTATTCATTATTGAGAGAGAGAGAGTGCGAGTGAGGGAGGAGCAGAGAGAGAGGGGGACACAGAATCTGAAGCAGGCTCTAGGCTCTGAGTTGTCAGCACAGAGCTCGGTGTGGGCTTGAACCCACGAACTGTGAGATCATGACCTGAGCGAAAGTTGGACGCTTAACTGATTGAGCCACCCAGGTGTGCCCCCACTGGATAATTTTAAAGCATCTTACTTATTGACATTTTAGTATGATCCTTTAAAAGAGAAGAGCTCTTCATTTTAATCTTAAGTCTTTTATATAGCCTAGAATGACCTGTAGTCACCACTGTATCTTTGACTTCATGAAATATTTAATATGTTCATGTGCTAACTAGCTCTATTTCCCAGTCTATCAGTTTTGTCCTATAACAATTATTTGATAGATAGTGGCCACCTTTACATTGGGAGTAGCTGTTAACAATCTGTTTTCTCCTTTTTCTCCTTCTTTATGTTTTCCTGGATCCAGAGGCATATAATACCTCGATTTTTTTTTAACTAGAAAAATCTCTGTGGGACTCATTCTGAATTAAGTGTTTGTCATTTTTATACATAATAAAACACATTTGATACATCTATTTTCCCCTAATACATATATTGTCAGATTGAGTTCATGTCCTGGCTTTACCACTTTCTAACTGTGGGACTTTGAGTCAGACCTCTTTATGCTTCAGTTTCTTCATCGAAAATGGTGATAATTTTGGTGCTTACCTCAAATGGTTGTTGTGAGATTTTTAATGAATTAACATATATAGAAATCTTAGGATGTTAGGCATATAATAATTGCTATATAAAAGTACATTAGCTATTGTTATTCTTACCACAACCACTTACTCCATAAGTTACTAGTAGTATACATGCGGGGAGAGAATCACTTAACCTTTCTTAGATTACATATGTTGAAAGGAACAGGTGACTGTGTAGTCTTGTTATGCTGAGTCCTTCCTGGGCTCTGGAATACTGGTATCCCTGTCCCCTCATTGCCGCTTGTCCTGCTGACATGTGCTGCTGCACTCCACTGCCAGATGAGTCATGATCTCCTCTCTTTATCTCCACCATGGTTCAGGAGGGGTTCACCCTGCTGCACCGGCCCCCATCTTGACTCCTACTGACCCTAAGAGGTCTGGCTATCCCTATTCTGTAAGCCCTGGTCTAGGCATTAAAACTTATAGCCCTCAGCTATAGAATTTCTTTGCCTCCTCTAGGGCAAACCTTTCTTACAGTATTTTTGTAGTTACTAAAATTCTGCTAAGAACACTCAGCTTCCTGGGGCACCTGGGTGGCTTAGTTGGTTGAGTGTCTGACTCTTATTTTACTTTATCATTTTTTTTTTGAGAGAGAGTGTCTGCACACATAAGCAGGGGGTGGATATCGTAAACAGGCTCGACGCCCAGCACAGAGCCCTATGTGGGGCTTGATTTCATGACCCTGAGATCATGACCGGAGTTGAAATTAAGAGCGAAACGCTTAAACTGACAGAGCACCCCAAATGCCCTACCTCTGCCACTTTCTTTAAGGCATAATGGCAGGTGTGATACAGGGAAAGAGTTACCAGCTTTCTGACAAGGAAACACAGGTTGGAAGATATTTTTAAAAACTATTATCTTATTAAATAAATTAAAAGGAAAAACTCCTGGGGTAGAGGTGGGGTTGCCAATTTAGATAGAGAACAAGGAAGTTTTCTCTGAGGCAGTAACATCTGAACCCTTTATTTTTATTTAAAAAATATTTTAATGTTTTATTTATTTTTGAGAGAGAGACAACGTGAGTAGGGGAGGGTCAGAGAGAGAGGGAGACACAAAATCCGAAGCAGGCTCCATCCAGGCTCTGAGCTGTCAGCACAGAGCCTGACACAGGGCTTGAACCCACGAACCGTGAGATCGTGACTTGAGCCAAAGCCGGACACTCTACTGACTGAGCCACCCAGGCACCCTTATCTGAACCCTTCCCAGGCTTTTTTCTAGTATTGACAAAACTAGCATCAAGAATACTTGTGAATAGATGCAAAAGGTAGGTTCCTTCATGCCCCCTTCTTCCTCTTTTGCAGGTAGTATATTCTGTTTTCTACAGTACTCTCTCCTGTCCCAACTGCCCAGTTTTATGGCTAGGTCTTTGTAATACATTTATGTTTACTTATGTTTGTCAGTATACTGTCTTAGGTCTCAGAAGCCAAAAAAAACATAAGGCAATTTTTCTTCAAGCCAAACTGTATCAGAACTACCTATAACACTTATTAAAATTGCAGCTCTCTGGACTCTGCTCCAGTACCATAATTATTAATAATTTCACATGGAACTTGATATTACTGAATTATTACTTGAGTGGAAACACTTTGTCTTAGTTATCCCGATAGCAACACCACAATATAAACTCTAAACAAATGTTTGATAAATTGAGATATTGGGGAACTGGGGCTGATGCATTTTAAAGTGGCTTAAAAGTTTTATGTTGAGATGATGTTAGCAAAAGTGGCAGAGTCAAGAAATCTGAAATTTATATTTTTTTAATGTTTATTTCTGAGAGAGAGAGACAGAGCGTGAGCAGGGGAGGAGCAGAGAGAGAGAGACCTAGAATCCAAAGCAGGCTCCAGGCTCTGAGCTGTCAGCACAGAGCCCAGTGTAGGGCTCAAACTCATGAATCGTGAGATCATGACCCGAGCCAAAGTTAGATGCTAAGACTGAGCTACCCAGGCACACCAAGAAATCTGAAATTTAGCTCTTTCATTAAAAGCAACAGAAAAGGGGCGCCTGGGTGGCTCAGTCATTTAAGCATCCAACTCTCGGTTTCAGCTCAGGTCATGATCTCATGGTTTGCGAGTCTGCGCCCTGCGTTCAAGCCCCATACCAGGCTCTGCGCTGACAGTGCGGAGTCTGCTTGGGATTCTCTGTTTCCCTTTCTCTCTGCCCCTCCTCCACTCGCGCTGTCTCTGTCTCTCTCAAAATAAATAAAGTTAGGGGGAAAATGCAACAGAAAAACTGACAAAAACTGTTAGAATCCACTTTTCAGAACTCTGGTAATTTAACTAAAAGTTTGCAACAATTTTGGGAAAACTTATTCAAGAAAAATAGTTGAAATTCAGTAAGAAGAGTGAGCTTTGTGGCATTTCAATATACCCTACTCTCATTCCTCGTTGTTCAGATCAGTGGAGCCTAAACCACAGCCTGTGTTCATTCTCAGTGCTTGAGAAAACAGACCTGATTCTCAAAGAATTGTAATTATTTGTTTTGCGTTAGTTAGAGGCTCCCTAGAAGACCGACTCAAAACTCTTGTCTTTATTTCTCCTGACTCACAGCTGGCTAAGTGTTAAAGCTGCTGGGAGAAGGAAGGTCAGCATTTGTCCAAAACCCCTACAAGCAAATGATTTTACTACTGCTGCTTGGCACAGTGGAAAACAGGCAGGGCAAACAATAGACCAAAAACCTCGCTTTAGATGTCCATGGGGCTTTGAAAACTCCAGCATGTCCCTGGGTATATAGAAAGCCACGCACTTGGGCAGAACTGAGCGCGTGCCTAGAGAAGACCTGAGAGGGCCCTAAGCTCTCACCTCTGGCTGATGTTGGAGGTTGTGGCACCAGGAAGTGAAGGCTAAGTCAGAGTGAACTGACTGTTTAAGGTGTACCCCCAAACCTGGAGTCCCTCTGCAATGAATGGGAGATTTTTGGTTCCATGGGTTTAAAGAACACTGTCCAAACTGACAGAACAGAGGTCAGTGACTGTACACAGCAAAGAGTATAGACTTTACCTTTACAAAATTGGTTTTGAAGAGTCTCTAAACAATTACCATAAACAGCAATGATGAGAAATTCTGGGAGAGAATCTGATCTACAGAATTGCTACAGTATAGTATTTAATTTATGTCCAACAAAAATTTTTGAGGCATGCAAATAAGGGAAAATTATCAATAGAAACTACTCAGAGGAGACCTGGATATTGCACTTTAGACAAAGACTTTAAATCAGCTATTTTAAATAGTTCCTTAAGGAATTAAATCATGTCTGCTGAACTAAAGGAAAGTGTGAGGGAGTGTAATGTCACCAAGGTGGCAGACTAGGAGATCCCAGCCCTCATTTGCACACAAAAATAATGATAAAGTCAAGTATCACAGATGAGGATAATTCTGGGGAAATGCTGGGCTACAGTTAGGGGGCTGCAGTGAAGCAGAGAAGTGCAGAGACTGGAGATGACTGCATACATGGGATAGGAAGCGTTCTGCCTGCATTGTTCTGTCCTTCAGGTCAGCAAGGTGTTGCAAGGAATTCCCTTGGCCACGAATTCCCCTCATTGTGGGAGAGGAAGAGGAAAGGAACTCAGCAACTATAGTTACTGCTGCAGAGGACTCCTGTGTTCTTTGCTCATGTAGACCCCAGCAGCTAGAGCTTTCTGGTGCCAGAGCTGCTGCATCCCCGGGAACTGGAGCTGCCAAGTACTTCCCCTTCTACTCACGAGTTAGAGCTGCTCCTCTCAGTTCCTAGCTCCAATGCCCCCTATGATGGCAAACCTGAGCATAGCTTCCAGCACACACTGGTACCAGTGAACACATGTCCCTGTGTTCAAAGGATTATGAGCCCACCTTAGCTGTTCAAGTGCATCCATGCAACTAGGTGCTTACCATAGCTAAACACACAGAACTGTGGGACGAACTGGCATACCCCCACATCTGGTCTTGGAGCTGCTGTACACCTCACCTAGCTGATGACCTCACATCTCCTCATAAAGGACATCGTTCCCTAGCTAGGCCATGAAGTTTAGAAGGGGTGACTGCTTCTTCAGATGCAAAGACAGTAATGCAACAGGGAACATGAAATCACCAGAGAACACAATTACTCTTTAGTCACTGGCTCCAAATAAATGGAGATCTATGAATTGCCAAAGAATTGAAAATAATTGTTCTTAAGAAACTGATGAGCTACAAGAGAATATAGATAGCTCAACAAAATCAGGGTAGCAGTACATGAACAAAACAAGAAGTTTAACAGAAATAGCAATCACTAAAAGGAAGAGTCCAACAAATTCTGGAGCTGAAGAATATAATGTGTGAAATAATAGGACAAGAGATCTTTAACATCAGATTCAATTATGCAGAAGAAAAACTAAGTGAACTCAAAGACATATTTGAAATTACCCAGAAAAGGGAGAATAAAGAATGAAGAAGCCGATGGGACTCATGGGAGACCATACTAAAATAAAATGTATATGCATTGTGGAGGTCCCAGAAGGAGAAGAAAGAGAGAAAGGGACAGAGCGTATTTAAAGAAATAACAGCTGAAAATTTCCCAAATCATGAGAAGGAAATTGATATCCAGATTCATGAAGCTCAGAAGCACTGCATCAGGATCAACCCAAAAAAAACTACACTGAGGCATATTATAATCAAAGAATCAAAATCAAGGACATTGTATACCTTAAACTTACATAATGTTATATTTCAATTAAAAAGCAAAAGCAAAAAAGATTAAAGGAGAAAGAGAACTTTGGAAGCATCGGGAGAAAAGTAGCTCATCACTTATAAGGCACCCCCATAAGAATATCAGTGGATTTCTCAGCAGAAACTTACCTTGCCAGGAAAGGGTGAGATGATATATTCCAAATTCTGAAAGAAAAAACTGCCAACCAGGAATGCAGTGTCAGGCAAAATTAACCCTTTAAAATGAAAGAGAGATAAGTTTTTCCCAGACAAAAACTAAGGGAGTTTATCACCATTAGACCTACCTTACAAGAAATGCTAAAGGGAGTTCTTTCAATTGAAATGAAAACAAGCTAGACAGCCATATGAAAGCATAAATCTCATGGTATAGGTAAATGTAGAGTCAAATACAGCATCAATGTGATACTGTAATGGTGATATATAAATTACTTTTAATCCTAATATAAAAGTTAAAAGACAGAAGGGGTGCCTGGGTGGCTCAGTCGGTTAAGCCTCCGACTTCGGCTCAGGTCAGATCTCACATTCGTGGGTTCAAGCCCCGCATCGGGCTCTGTGCTGACAGCTAGCTCAGAGCCTGGAGTCTGTTTCCGGTTCCGTGTCTCCTTCTCTCTCTGCCCCTCCCACTCTCATGCTCTATCTCTCTCTGTATCAAAAAAAAAAATTTTTTTTTTAAAGTTAAAAGACAGAAACATTAAGAATAATTATAGTCATGGGGCACCTGGGTGGCTCAGTCAATTAAGCATCGGACTTTGGCTCAGGTCACAATCTCATGGTTTATAGGTTCAAGCCCCATGTTGGGCTCTGTGCTGACAACTCAGAGCCTGGAGCCTGCTTCAGATTCTGTGTGTGTGTGTGTCTCTCTCTCTGCTCCTCCCCTGCTCATGCTCTGTGTCTCTCAAAAGTAAATAAATGTAAAAAGAATTTTTTAAAAATTGTAGTCACAAAAGCTTGTGCTCAGGTCATGATCTTGTGGTTCATGAGTTCAAGCCCTGCGTTGGGCTGTCTGCTGTCAACACAGAGCCTGCTTTGGATCCTCTGTTCCTCTCTCAAAATTAAATAAGCATTTTAAAATATTTTTTTTAATGATGCATACTCTGACTATAAAAAAAACAAAGTATGTGTGAAAGGGAGTATGAAGTTTTTGTATATGACTAGATTTAAGTTGTGGTCAACCTAAATCAGAAAATTGTAGCTACAAGGTAATTTTATGGAATCCTTGTAATCACAAGAAAAAAACCTGTCATAGATACCTAGAAGATAAAGAGAAAAAAAACCTCAAAGGAAACCATTACATAAAACCATCAAATAACAAAAGAAGACAGCAAGAGATAAAAAGGGGAACAAAACAATAGCAGAACAGCAAGAAATAGCCAAAAGTTCTCACCTATCAAGAATTATAAATGGGGGCACCTGAATGGCTCACTCAGTTGGCCTGCAAGGGATTCTTAATAAGAGTAACATCTTCCTTTTCATTAGAAACATGGATTCCTGGGGTGCCTGGGTGGCTCAGTTGGTTAAGCATCCAGCTTTGGCTCAGGTCATGATCTCACTGTTTGCAAGTTTGAGTTCCACATCAGGCTCTGTGCTGACAGCTCAGAGCCTGGAGTGTGCTTCACATTCTGTGTCTCCCTCTCTCTCTGCCCTTCCCCTGCTCATGCTCTGGCTCTCTCTCAGAAACAAACATAAAAAAATTATTTTTTAGAAAAAATAAAGCAAAGTGTGAGAACAGTGTCTCACCAAATAGAGAATACGGATAAAGAGATGGAACTAAAATAAACCAGATAAGAATTCTGGAGTTGACAATAAATAAGATGAAAAATTGACTCATTTAGCCCAAGAGGTTTGAACTAGAAGAAAGAAACTTGCAAACTTATAGATGCATTAATTGCTACTATCCAATCAGAGGAACAGAAAAAAAATATGTATACACACACACACACATACACATAGAACCTGTGGGACACCATCAAATGTTTTAACATACACATGATGGGAATCCTACAAAGAGAAGAGATACCAAATGAGCAGAAAAGATATTTGAAAAAAATAATGGCTAAATTTTAATAAAAACACGGATCTATGCATCCAAGAAGTTCAATGAACTCCCAAGTAAGACAAAACCAAAGAGATCCACACATAGACACATCATAATCAAACTTCAGAAGACAAAGAAAATCTTTAAAGCAGCAAGAGAAAAGGACTCATGACCTACAAGGGATCTCAATAAGAGTAACAGCTTCCTTTTCATTAGCATCCATGGATTCCTGGGTGGCTTAGTCAGTTAAGCGTCCAACTTTGGCTAAGGTCATGATCTCATGCATTGGGCTCTCTGTTGTCAGTGCAGAGCAGATCCTCTGTCCCCCCCTCTCTCTCTCTGCTCCTCCCCTCCCCCCTTCCCCCACCCCCACCAAATAAACATTAAATAAAAGAAGAAACCATGGATTCCAGGATGCATGAGATGCATATTCACAGTGCTGGAAGGCAGAACTCAACTAAGAATTCTTTACCTGTCAAAACTGCCCTTCAGAAATGAAGAAGAGAGACAATCTTTGCACGTAAACAGCAAGAGAATTTGCAGTTCATCTGCCTACAACAAATTCTAAGGGGAATCCTTCAGGATGAAATGAAAGAACACTGGATGTGAATCTATTATAAAGTTTTAAAAACATGGGTGAAGTCCCATCGGTTGACTTAGCACTTGCCAAGATGCTCCTTAGAAAAAAGTCTTTCAAAGATCACTTGCTTCAAGACAGAAAAGATAAAGCCACACTTCTCTCTACTTTTCAGGAGTCCTGCTGTCTTCCTTCATTCAGCATATAATTTTTGAATAGATTAATGAGGTGAGATCTTTTCACCATTCTAATTCTGCATAAAAAAATAAGTGAATAAAAATGTGGTCTTACTATTATTAGTCAATAGGAAATGCAAATTAAAACCATAGTGAGATACCCCTACATATCCACCAGAATAGTTAGTATTAAATGGATGGAAAATGCATAGTGTTGGCAAGGATATGAAGCAACTGGAATTCTTAATGTTGGTGGGAGTATAAACCAGTGTAACCACTTGAGAAAACTGTTTGCTATAGCAAATATGCTGTTGCAGGGTTGTTGTTTTTTATCTCAGTCCAGGATTTGTTGTCTTACACTTTGAAGAATGAAGAGGTCAACACAGAACAAAATCAGCAGGCAAAGTTTATTAGAGTATAAGATCAGAAAGTAAGAATAGTATGAAAGCTCTCTTTATAGAGAGGGGGCATTTGAAAGTGAGTGCCCACAACTGTAGGCAAGGGGCTTTGTTTTCTAGGGCTTTCTCAGCCCCATTCCTTCCCCGTCATTCCTTCTCAGGTTCTACCCTTATTGGCTTGATAACTCTAGTCCTGGGTTGTCCGTTCCTGACTGGCTGGATTCCATTGTGTGAGGATCGGACTGTGGTCCTACCGTCTCTCATATAACTTATGTTTTATAGTTTGCTTGTTTTAGTTAGGTATTTTGTTTGCCAAATTCCTGAGGGGAACCTGAGGGAGAGTAGTGATGTCTGTTCCATTTTTAAGAGGAACCTTATGGCTGAGGGAGTTTGCTCCTGGGTCAGATGCTCCCAGCATTGTTTTAAAATCTGTGTTTTTCCCCACTCAGGGACCTTAGGGTCCTAATCTTTCCCTCTCTGCCTATTTTATCCTATATTCCCTATCACAGTGCCTGACTACCCTCTGACCCATCAAATCCCCTCCTGGGCGTATATGAAACAGAAGTTAATAGATGTAAAAAAAAAAATTACACTATAAAACTTACATAAAAATACTTATGGCAGCACTATTAATAACTATTATAACTATTTCAAAAGCTAGAAGCAAAACCAAATGCTTATCAACAGGGGAACAGATGATGTGGTATCGTCATGCATTGAGCTACTGACTATGCGAGATTCACATGTTGAATCTCACACATATGCTTTGCAAAAAAAGCCAGACACAAAGAGTGTATAATTTGAGTTTCCATTTATATAAATTTCAAAAACAGGTAAAATTGATCTATGAATAATTAGAATACCGTTTATCTTATGGGTACTGACTGAGATGACACACAAAGGAGCCAGTTTAGTGGCTGAGAATGTTCTGGATGGTGCTTCCATGAGTATATACGTAAGAATTTTAATTAAATGCTGAAAAAAAGTTGCCGTTGTTGAAGTTCTGTTGGTACTTTATATTTTGTGAGGTAGTTTAAGATCTTCAAATATATTATCATTA
The DNA here is from genome assembly GCF_006229205.1 of Suricata suricatta. NCBI lineage: Eukaryota > Metazoa > Chordata > Mammalia > Carnivora > Herpestidae > Suricata > Suricata suricatta. Next base: position 23,242,075 of record NC_043707.1, read on the forward strand.
TTACTCTGTCAGTGTTGTTCAAATCAGGGATAAATAAAGCTGTATAATTAAATCATTGTGGAAGGAAATTCAACCACAGTTTCATTATTTATTACTACTAAAAGTCTTTTTCTTCTGGCCTTAATTAAAGTATAACATTAAAATAATGTACCTTTGAGGTGAAAACATAAATCTAGGTTTAATAATGAATCTGATGATTACCCTATTTGATTTTAGGTAGTATTTAAATATTTGGTCACATATGCTATTCTTGAAATCCAGAATGGGCTAGGGCAATTATTACCAACATTTAACTAGCTTGATTCTGTTATTTCATGCTGGAGGAGCACAGTAGAATGAACAAATAAGTGAACTTTTGAGAAATAAAGTACCAGTGTTTTCACAACTACTTGTAGGCTGTAAAAAAAGAAATAAAATCTGTTCCTTATAAAGAATGCTAGTCTGGCCAAACACCAAGATGTTGTTGCATAGGGAAAATAAAACAACCAGAGATAAAACCACAACAGAGCTGCTTTTCTCCCAGAATGTTCAAGGACCTAAAGAATAAGGACTGAGACATGACCAGACACAAGGGAGAGGAAGGGGAAGGAGGGGAGGAGAGAGATTCTATTTTTTTTTTTCTTGACCTTTTGGTAATTATTATTCTAAACCTAGAAATGCTGATTTCATCTGAAGAATCAGAAACAGATTTGTCCAGTTTACTCATTTATTCAACAAATATTTATTGACCTTCTGTTATTTTCCTTAGCACATTGTAAGCACTTGAGACACAAATTCCTGCCCTTATGGAACACACATCGAGGGTGGGGAGTGGGGTAGGAATGCATATACACGTTATACATGTCGCAGTGAGCCTATGTTAGGTAGCTACCTTTCTTGTTTAGCCATAGTTTAGCCTTCCAACTGAACATACCCATGGAACCTCCAGTTTAATGCTGCTGTTTAGGCTTCATTACCCTTTCTAATGAGACCTTCCTTTGTACTTAAATAATAGCTTTTTGCGTATGAATCAGTTGATTTATCTTGATAAGTGGTAAAGAACAGAGTTAGAATTAGACCCAAATCCTGTGGGAATTTAGGACATTGGTATCATACACAAAGCAGTACAGTAGCCCCCACCCTTGCCTACAGTTTTGCTTTCCAATTTTAGTTATCCATTGTCACCCACAGCCTAGATGCAGATAATCCTTTTGGCACATTATCAGAAGGTCAGTAGTAGCCTGATGCTGTGTCACAATGCCTGTATCATTCACCTCACTTTCTCATCACCTAGGCTTTTTATCATCTTCACATCATTGCAAGAAGGGTGAATACAGTACAATCTGATATTTTGATAGAGAGACCACAGTTACATAACTTTTATATATATATTATAATTATTCTATTCTATTTTCAGTTATTGTTAATTTGTTATTGTGCCTAATTGATAAATCAAACTTTATCATAGGTAAAATAACATAGTGTGTGTGTGTGTATGTATGTATGTGTGTGTATATATATTCAGTACTTATCTGTGTGTAGTTGTCTTTTTGTGATTTTAGCAGTCATTAATCCTTGGTGCCTAGATTCATCAGTTTGTTTGACCTTACAAAATTTTGATATTATAATTCTGATTTCTTTTCTACATATTATTTGAAAAAAATTTTATAAGGAGGTACATTCATGTGTTTACTATTTGGTTACCCAGGTTTATGGTCCACATAGGAAAAAGGCATGATAAATACTTGATTCTTAATGTTTATTTGGTAGTTTTCAAGATGAGTTGATTCCTTTTCATATATTTCCAAGAGACTAACTTCAGATTTCAGTCTATTGCAATTATTATTTTTGTTCAAATTGTCTCATCTCTGGCCCACTAGAAGCTTCTTCAGATTGGCTCCTGCGGACTTTTGCCCTGACCATGGGAGTGTCTCATAATTTCCTTGCTATCTGGTATGAGTAGATATTACAGGCTTAGCTCAGATCAGGAATGAGTCATTTCTTTAACATGCCCTAGTTTCTTTTAGCTGAAAATAATTATTTTACTACTTCTGTCTGGTCAGGGTCTCCCAGTCCTTTGTCAGTGCCCCCTAACTATTTTGTTTGTCTGAAACTCATTTTCTAGTACAGGGGTTGGAAACCATGGCTTGCCACCTGTTTCTATATGGCTTGTGAGCTAGGAATGGTTTTTACAAAATTTTAGAGGGTTGTAAAATTAAAAAAGGAGGATGTTCAACAGAGACTGTGCCTTGATAGCCTCAGATATTTACCATCTAGTCTTTTACAGAAAAAAATGTGTTTAATTGCACTGTAGCAGAGTTTTCAGAAAGTGTCCATAGAAACAATAACCCTGAGTTCTTAACTTTGGTAAGAGCTATTCTAGGTCAGTTGTCCATGAAAGTCAGTTTTTCTAGATCTGAAGTTTTTGGCTCAGTTTTCTTCCATGTGCATGTTTAAAAGACCACTGGCAAAAAGTTTTCATGTTGGAAAGTCTAATAATCTAATTTTGATCCATATTCTTTATTATTTTATTTTTCTGCTATAAGTCACATGCTTATTTTGCCTACATGCTTGGTGGATTGTTTTCCTTTGAAGTCCCACTGGATTACATCTTTATGTCGTAAAGCAAATTTTATTTTTAAAGCAAATATTTATTCTTGGGCAGATCATATACTGTCACTATATACCTGGAAAAAAATATGTAAATGCTTTCTTTGGAGGAGCTTGGGAAGATGATGGAGTAAGAGGAACGTGAGCTCACTCTGTCCCACATTTTGAACTAGATACCCTCCACATCCAAGGTAACAAACTGGAGACTGATCTGTAGACTGGCAAAACAAACTCTACGACTAAATGTAGAGAAGAAGCTGCAGCTGAAAGGTTAGGAAGGTCAGAAAAGCAGAGGGAGGCTCCCCGCAGGAGGGTAAGAGCTATGTGCATGGAGAGGGCAGAGAAATGGGCCCTTGCACCAGGGAGCTCACATGGGAAAGACAAATCCCTAAAATGTTTGGCTTTAAAACCAGAGGGACTGAATTTCATGTGTTTATGAAACCAGTGGTACTTGGAGCTTGGAGTTTTAAAAGTCTGCTGAATCAGCACAGGGTGAGCCAGGAGTGTGAGCAATAGCTCAGTTGCTGCCCTTAAAGAAACAGCAGCTTGCATGGAGAGGAAACATAAAAATGGCAGTTTACACAGCGTGAGGGGCAAACAGGAGACAAATCTGTTCATACTGATTTCAGAGCATGTCGGAGGACTTTACTGAAAATGAGGGAGCTGGCAGGCACCATTTTCCTCCCTTGTCCTCTAGGATAAACACAGAGCCACCAGTAAGAGGCACTTCTACCTAACCTACTAGCAGTGTGCCATGCCCAAGAGTTTTCCTGAGTGCTTGCCCACTCCAAGCTTGATAACCTCGGCCCTGGGTTCAGGGAAAATACTGTTCGCCAAAGGCCCACACCAAAACATGTTGTAATTAAATTCACAAAGTATAGTGCTAAAAAAGTCTTAAAAGCAGCAGCAAGACAAAAGTCATTAACTTACAAGGGAAAACCCATAAAGCTAACAGGAGAGTTTTCAGTAGAAACTTTGCAAGCCAGAGGGAATGGCATGATATATTCAAAGTGTGAAATGGAAAAAATCCGCAGCCAAGAATACGTTATCCAGCAAAGCTATCATACAGAATAGAAAGGAGATAAAGAGTTTCCCAGACAGACAAAAGCTGAAGGAGTTCATGATCACTAAACCAGCTTTGCAAGAAATATTAAAAGGAACTCTTTGAGTGGAAAGAAGAGAACAAAAGTGGCAGTACAGAGATAGGAAACACAAAAGCAGTAAAAATGAGTATTTCTGTAGAAAATAAGTCAAGGAATTCATGAAAAAAGGATATAAAATATAATAATATACCTAAAATATGGGGAGGGAGGAGAAAAGAATAGGTTCAAACTTAAATGACCATCAACTTAATAATAGATTGCTACATGCAGAAGAGACTATATAGAAACCGAATGTAGCCATGTATCAAAAACCACGAACAAATATGCAAAGAATAAAGAGAAATAAACCCAAATATATCACTAAAGAAAATTGGCAAACATGAAAGAATGAAAGACATGAAAGGATCAGAGACAATCTCCAGAAACAACCATGAAACAAGTAATAAAATGACAATAAATACATATATATCAGTAATTGCTTTGAATGTAAATGAACTAAACACCTTAATCAAAAGGCACAGAGTGACAGAATGGATAAGAAAAAAAGACCCATCTGTATGCTGTCTATAAGAGACCAATTTTATACTAAGACACCTGCAGATTGAAAGTGAATGGATGGAGAAGCACCTAGCATGCAAACGGATGCCAAAAGAAAGCCAGAGTAGCAATACTATATCAAAGTAGACTTTAAAACAAAGATTGTAACAAGAGACAACAAAGGACACTATATAATAATAAAGAGGACAGTCCAGTGAGACAATATGGCAATTACAAATATGTATGCACTGAACGTAGGAGAACCCAAATACATAAAATAGTTAACAACAGACATAAACTAATTAATGATAATACAGTTATAGTAACACACCACTCACATCAATGACAGTTCATCTAAATATGAAACAATGAAGCAGTGGTTCTGAATGACACACGGGAGCACATGGATCTAACAGGTATGTTCAGAACATTTTATCCTGAAACAGCAGAATACACATTCTTTTCAAGTGCACATGCAACATTCTCCAGAATAGATCACATGTTAGTTCACAAAACCACAACAAATTAAAGAAGAAAAAAATCATACCATGCATGATTTCTGACCATGAAATTAGAAGTCATGAAACTAGAAGTCAACCATGAGAAAAAATCTGGAAAGACCACAAATATGTGGAAGTTAAATAACATGCTACTGAACAATGAATGAGTCAAGTAGAAAATCAAAGAAATTAAAAAGTACATGGAAACAAATGAAAATGAAAACACAGTGGTCCAAAGTCTCTGGTATGCAGCAAGGGGCTCTATGAGGGAAATTTATAATAATACAGGGCTACCTCAACAAGCAAGAAAAATCTCAAACAACCTAACCTTGCACCTAAAGGAGTAGAAAAAGAACAAGAAACAAATCTAAAACCAGCAGAAGGAAGGAAATAACAAAGATTAGAGCAGAAATAAATTATATAGAAAATTATATAGAAAAGTGGGATTTACTCCTGGACTGCAAAGGTGGCTCAAAAACCACAAATCAATCCATGTGATACACCACTTAATAAAGAATAAGAACCATATCCTTTCAGTAGACACAGAAAAAGCATTTGACAAGATACAACATACATTCATAATAATTAAAAAAAAACCTCAACAAAGTAGGTTTTAGAGCGAATATACCACAGCATAATAAAGGCCATGTATGAAAAACCCATAGCTAGTATCCTCAATGGGGCAGAACTGAGAGCTTTCCCTCTGCGGTCAGGAACAAGACAGGAACGTCCACTCTCAACCACTATTATTTAACATAGTACTGGGAGTCCTAACCTCAGCAGTCAGATAACAAAAAGAAACAAAAGGCATCCAAATTGGTTAAAAAGAAGTTAATCTTTCCCTATTTGCAGACGAAATCATACATAGGAAACCTGAAAGACTCCAGCAAAAAACTGCTAGAACTAATAAATAAATTCAGTAAGGTCCCAGGATATAAAATTATTTTATTTATTTATTTTTTAATTTTGTTAATGTTTGTTTATTTTTTGAAAGAGAGACAGAGACAGAGCAGGGGGGAGAGTAAGAGAGAGAGGGAGACACAGAATCCGAAGCAGGCTCCATCCAGGCTCTGAGCTGTCAGCACAGAGCCCAACGCAGGGCCCAAACTCATGAATTGCAAGATCATGACCTAAGCTGAAGTCGGATACCCAACCAACTGAACCACCCAGGTGCCCCTAGGATATAAAATTGTTTTAAAATGAAAAACATTTAAATCTTTTAGGGCATTATTCTATTTCACTTTTAACTTCTTTTAAGAGTACCTGTTGTATTTATTAACTCTTGCCTGCCTTCAAGCTTAGTCTTCATTTATGAAATGATTTTTTTCATTTCTAATTTTTTCCTGAGTTCTAGCACTTCATTTCTGAGTTATTATAATTATGATTTATGTTGTTCTTCCATGTCTTGTATCATTGTCTTAATGTCTTTTAGCTTGTTTTAAAATAGTAAGTTATAGGGGCACCTGGGTGGCTCAGTTGTTGAGCATCCTACTTTCCGCTCAGGTCATGGTTCACGGTTATGTGATTTTGAGCCCCACATCAGGCTTGCTGCTGTCAGTGCAGAGCCCACTTTGGATCCTCTCTCCCCTTCTCTCTGCTCCTTCCCCACGTGTGTGCTCTCTCTCAAAAAAAAGAAACAAAATGGTAAGTTATAATTCTAGTATGTTTTGTGGGTGGGTTTTTTTTTTTTGGCTGTTTTTCATATCCATAGGAATGTTACTCTCATTCTATTTTTTTCTTATAATAACTTTGTACGAGATTTGATCTTAACTTTTTTTTTTGTCCATTTGTACATGAAAATAGTTTTCTTGAACTTTTTGAAGGAGGAATAGTTCAAGATATCTTTATAAATTTCACAGATCTCCTTCTGTTTTCTCTGTAAGGTTTTAAATAGTATGGTGGCTTACTTTTTGATATTTCCTGGCTCTCTGCCCTAGTCTCAAGCATGTTCTCAATCTTCTCATTCCTTTGTCTCTGACCCTAGTCTGACTCTACTCTAAACTTTCTTTTTAGTGTAGTGCCCTGTCCTGGAAAGGAGCTTTGGCTGGTTGGTTTCAAGAGTTCATGTTTCCCAGTCTTCTCTGACTCCTTTCAGAACTTACCTTTATACTCACCTTTAGGTCTGGGGGACATCCCTCCCAGTTTCAACTATGTTCTCAAATAGCTCTGGTGTAATTTTCAAGGTACAGTTGATCTTTGAGTAACGTGGCTTTGAAATGTGCAGGTCCACTAATACATGGACTTTTTCAATAAATATATTGGAAAAATTTTTGGAGATTTGTGACAATTTAAAAAAATTCTCAAACGAACCATGTGGCCTAGAGATATTGAAAAGAGAAAAACAAAAAGTAGAAGTAAGGTGTGTCGTGTGCATAAGATATATGGAGGTACTAGTCTTTTATCATCTACTGTCATGAAATACATACAAATCTATTATAGAAAGTTAAGTTTTACCAAGAATTATGCACACAACTTAGAGACTGTACATATTTTCATTTTTTGATGGCTATATTAGAAATATGTATAACACATAACAGTGTTTTGTACCATCTACAATGCTATTGACTAAACTTACAGTACCATAAGTAGTGCATTTTTTCCAACTTGTGATTTTTAAAATAACTGTTTTCGCTAGCTTACTTTATCACTTTACAGTATAAAATACATATAACATACAAAATATGTGTTAATTGACTTTTTATGTTATCAGTAACTCTTCCTGGCAACAGACTATTAGTAGTTAAGTCTAGGGGAAGTCCAAAGTTATACAAAGGGGATGCCTGGCTGGCTCAGTTGGTAGAGCATGTGACTCTTCATCTCAGGGATCATGAGTTCAAGTCCCACATTGGGCATAGAAATTACTTAACAAAAGAAAAGAATTATAAAAGGATTTTCAAGTGTGTAAGGGTCAGCAACCCTAAATACCATGGTGTTCAAGGGTCAACCATGTAAATGTCTTTCTGATATTCTGTTGCTACCTTCTCCTTCCTCCCCCTCATTTCATGTAGGTATTACAGTTATGTTATTGTTTACAGCCACGTGTATTTTGGGGTCTGTCGGGCAACTTAGTCACCTAATTTTATTTTAAATGTTTTTCATGATGTTTTGGCTTTGCTGTCTGGTTTCTTTGTTTTCATGGATGATTTGACAAGTTTAAAAAACCTATTCTTGTGGTTTCTCAGATTCCCTCTCATTTTCAGGCCTTAGACTTGGAATACCTGGGGAGGCGTTGCAGGATTTTGAGCAGAGGAGTGACACGATCTAACTCTCTCTGGTATATGTACTGAAGAAAGACCACAGGAATGTAAAGGAAGAAGGAGGGAAACTATTAGAATATTGTAGAAATCCAGGCTAGAGATAATGTTGGCTTGGACCAGGGGAGTAGCCGTGGAGTTAATGAGAAATGACCATATTTGAATATATTTTTGAGGTATAAATTGATAAGATTTCAGACGGATTAGATGTGGAGTTTGAGAGAAAGAAGGTAGTCAAAAGATAGTTCCGGTTTTATTTTATGCTGCACAGCCAGAAGAAAGGAGTGGTTTTCAGATACAATTGGGAGGGCCATGGATATAGTATTTGGTGATAAAATCAGGAGTCAGGTTTGAATTGTGTTGAGCTTTAGATAGTTATTAGACTTCTGCATGGATTTTTGCAATCCCACTATTCCATGGGCTAAAAAAGAAAGACATTGTTTATTATGGAAAATTGGAAAGTAAAAGAAAAGTTAGGTAAGAATATAAAAATCACCATCATATCACTGTCATTGTGAGCATTTTGGTAGGATTCTATGAGAATATATAACACATTACAAAATTGAATTTCTGTGTGTACACAGTTTTTAAGGTTTATTTTGAGAGAGAGAACAGGGGAAGGGGAGAGAGGGGGAGAGACAATCCTAAGCAGGGTCTGCACTTTCAGTGCAGAGCCCAACGTAGGGCTCAGTCCTACAGACCGGTGAGATCATGACCTGAGCTGAGATCGAGAGTTGTCTGTTAATTGACTGAGCTGAGCAGGTGCCCCTAAATCCACTTTCATAAAACATAACCTAAGCATTTGCTAAGAGTGAAGTAGTCTTTGAAAACATAACTTTTAATGGTATTTCGTCTTTTGTTTTAGTCTAATAAGTATAACAGTATGGATTATGTACTCTTACCCATTCCTTTTTGGCTGGCCATTCCAGCCATGATGCTTCCTTTAGTCCAGAGAATTTGGTTTCCTGTAGTAGTTGCTGTGTATCATAATTCAGACCTGTGGTTTGGCAGCCTGCCTTGTTCAAGCAAGATACGTGCTTTTAAAATGAGTGTCTTAGAAGATTATATTCACCTCAGTCATTCCAAGATTTTGGCATTGTCCCTGAGGGCAGGTGGCTCCACCATGAACACTGCAGAGGGAGGGGAGCCTGGGTGCCTAGGACTGTGGCAGAGCCTGCTGATTCACACAAATCTGGCCTTGCAGTGCCTTGCCCAAGCTGTGGGTGCTGAGAAATTCCAGTCTAGCAGACACTCTGTTTTAAGGTCCCATTGACACTAGTGGATATGGGAATGGTAACTAATTTATCCCCTGGGACAATCAGGCCTAAGTGTTGGTTAGTTTCTAGAAAGACTAAAGGAGTGAGGGAGATTTGATGAGCTGCACGCAGCCTGCAGATTATTTTCTAGAAAAGAAAATCAGACTTTCTGAATGAAGCTCATTTCTCTCTTAATAACTGTATCCTTTTGAACAGAGATCAACAAACTTTTTCTGTAAAGGACCAGGTATTTTTGGCCTGACAGGCCATACAGTTTCTGTTGTACTATTCAGCTCTGACTCCGAGCAAAAGCAGCCAGACACTGTGCAGAAACAAGTGGATGTGGCTATGTTGCAGTAGAACTTTATTTACAAAATAGGCAGCAGAGCAGATTTGGGCCAGTTTGCCAATCTCTGCTCTTGAAGAATGTTTTTTAAAACTGAGTGTTATCTGTCCTTCTCTGCCTGACTTATTTTGCTTAGCATGACACCCTCGAGGTCCATCCACGTTGCTACAAATGGCCAGATTTCATTCTTCCTCATTGCCATGTAGTACTCCATTGTATATATATATACCACATCTTCTTGATCCATTCATCAGGTGATGGCATATGTTTGCACTCATAGGTCTATCAGGAGAAACCTAACAGAGGACCATAGGGAGGGGAAGGGGGAAAGAGAGTTGGGGAGAGCGAGGGACACAAATCATGAGAAACTATTGAATACTGAAAACGAACAGAGGGCTGAAGGGGGAAGGGGAGGGGGGAAGGGGATGATAGTCATGGAGGCGGGGCACTTGTGGGGAAAAGCACTGGGTGTTATATGGAAACCAATTTGACAATAAGCTATTATAAATTTAAGAAAATAAAAATGAGTGTTAGTGGTCATCCTCAGTCTGAGGATCAGTTTTCTTAGATCACAAAGCTAGATCACACAGGCCCAACTTCCAAATCTGCATTTGCCCACCGCACCTTGCTGCCTCATACAGAAAGGCAAACGAAACAACTACAGCCCTTTGGAAGAGAGGAAAGGTGAGCCTGAGAGCTGATTTGGAACTAAGAAGCCATTCTGAGCATTTAATTGTAGACAGTTGGTGTGGCTCACCCCAGGCAGTGACCTCCTGGAGGATTCGGACCATACCCACCGTCTCATTTTTTATTTTAATTTCTATTTCATTCTATTTTTTTTTTTATCTTGTAGCTCAGCAAATACCCTTTTGAACCTGGTAAGTGCAAAGTAAATGCTTTTTTATTTCTTTTCTCCCTCTCACCTTCCCCACCCAAGCAGCTTCAATACATTCTTGGCTCTCCACTTTCTAAGTGCACCAGGTCTCTCGTGTGTGTGTAAAAGTTGATGGGGTCCTTCTGTGAGGAAGCACAGCACCTGAGACTCCCCCACACAAATTCTACACGCCCTTACGACGCAGTCTCAGATTACAATTGACAGTTGTTTTCTATGAAGAGCCGAATGCTAAATACGTTATGTTTGCGGAACAAGATGGACTTTACCTCAGCTACTCAACTCTGCCATTGAAGCGTGGCCATAGATAACGTGGAAACAAATGAGCGGAGCTGTATTCCAATAAAACTATGACATTGGAATTTCACATGATTTTCATGTGTTACAAAATATTCTTTTGAGATTTTAAAAACCATTTAAATTTGTAAAAACCATTCTTTGCTTGAAGGCCAGACAAAAACAGTCAGTGGAATTGAATTTGGCCTGTGACCCATAGATTGCTAACCCTTGCCTTAATAGCTTGGCAACTTGCCCTGATTCATGTCCCACCCTAGGAGAAGAATGGCTTTTTTTGTGTTATCTGGAATCACTTGCGTAGTTCTTAGCTTTTGTCATTATATTTATTATGCTGCATATTAGTCATATGTATTTGTTTCAGTCTCATAAGTATTAGACTCGGAGCTTCTTGAGAGGAGTGCTGTGTCCTAATCAGTCATTTTTGCATCCTTAGTATCCAACACTTGACCTGACACATAGTGGGTATTCAGAAAATGTTTAGTTTGAATTTAATCATCATAAATAAAAAACGTCATTACTACTGTCTTAAAGAGAAACATCTGATTGGTAGGCTGTAGGCCTTCCCAAGTCCATAATAACTACATTTGCTGCTAGTGGATCTTTTGACCCAGTGGCTACATAACAAAAACCTTTCCAGATTGTTTCATTTTAGAGTTCTGTATCGCTTTCAGACAAGAGATGGTTAGGACTTTAAATTATTAATTTGATCATAATGATAAATAATACTTTTCATGTTTCTTATGAACAGTGCTATAATCTTGATGAAAAACGATAATAGCAATTGTTTATTGAGCATATACTACATTCTAGTCTCTTAGTCAACTCTAGTTTTTCTTTAGGCTTTGTAACTTTCTGATTACTATCAATTTACCTCTTTTTCTGGGTCCATACTCGTGAAACAAAACAAAGCAACAACATCATGATGCTCTCCTTCCATACTGCCTACTGTAATGAATGATAACACTATCTACTCTGCCCTTCACATCTAATCTGGATTCATCTAGACGCCATCCTCTCTTCCCCATATATAATTGGCCACTAAGTCTTATCAATATTTTTTTAATCGGTCAAGTTTTTCTTCTACTTCTAGCACTTTCTTTAGTTGAATTAATACTTTCTCAAGTTTTCCAATATATAGTTGAACATCTTCACTAGTTTTTCTGACCTTGATTCTTACCTCAATCTACCTTACCCATAATTATCAGCATTAAATGCTTAGCGTGAATAGCTTATCATGTCAGTCCCATGATTAAAACTCTTCTATCATTTCTCATCATTTTCAAGATAACACCAACTTCCCAGTCATGACATACAAGAACCTATGTGTGACTCCAGGGCTTAACACACATATGTTTCAGAACTCAGAAATATGTGGATCTCAGTACAGTCATTTAAGATACATAACACATATTATATAATACCCTCTGCTTGCTCTGTGTCAGCACTGTATAATCATACACCTTAATATTTCTTCATCAAAGAGTTAGGTTGTTTATAGCAACTAGAATAATGACTATAAATAAATTCCTGTCATTTCAGGTCATGTTTTGCTGCCAAATGCAGGAAAGAAAATGTTTCGTTTTTAGAGCTTTTTAGATCTCAGAATTTGAGATAGGGGATCATGGCCCTGCAGATACCCAGTGGTCGGCGAGAGCTGACTTGCCCTGGCCATCAAGAGCCCAGTTTGCACATCTCTTCTCAACTCTGCAGTTGGTGAGGCATGTTGGTAGTTTGGAATCAGCCATGGTAGGTGCAGTATTTATAACATGGACATCAGTAAATGTAACAGATCATGGCTTTTCCCCTCCCTGGAGATCAGGTTGTTAAACATTACCAGCAAAGCACTATATATACCTAATGTATATAGTATATCTTTATATTTTTAGCATTGTGGCAAACCAATGCTCACGCTATGCAGTAAAGAACAAAAGAGTAAAGTTTTCAGGGAGGCATAGACTGTGAAAATTAAGAAGATCAATAAGAGAAACTGGGAAAAATTGGAGCTTTGGAATTAGAGCTTCAAATCCTAACTCCATTTTTTCCAGGCTGTATGACCCTGGATAAATCATTTACTTTATCTGGATTTCAGTTTACACATTTGAAAAATGGGGACTGATACCTTTCTCATAAGGTTGTTTGAAGAATCTATAATTAGATATCACATGTAAAGGCTAACATAGAATGAATAGATAATGTTCTTTGTTTACTATAAGCCTTATTTTTCTGGCGATGTTTATTTTTGCAGACATGACTCCCATTCTCTAACATTCCTAATGCTCCCACAGAAAATATCATGCAGTTTAGCACTTGTATGTTTTCTGGTTAGTTCATCTTGTGTCAGTTGATCTCTGCATAAAAATGATCCTTGACTTTTCTTGAGCATATCTGTCTAAATTAAATTTATAGGGCTGTTTTCCCCCCATGAAATGCTTTTAGTCATTCACTTAATAAACATTAATTGAGCATCTATTACATGTTAATATGCTAGGTGCTAGTGATAATGAGATTAACAAGATATAGACCCTCCTTATGTCTCAGTGGAATGATAGATACTTGGGCAAGGAAGCCAACTATTTAAATGCAGCTAAATTAGGCAGTTTTGTAATGATCTGGGGGAGATGTGATGGTGATAGGAACTGAGGTAGTGGCAGTAGGAATGAAGGAGAGGTGTCTTACTCAAAGATAAAGACTATAGAACTGGGTACCTTGGGAGTGGTCTTGCTTTCTTTCTCCCTGCCCCATCTGAGATCTCTGCCTTTGCCTTATGGATAGGCGGCGGTGTGTCACAATGATCCGATCTTGAGCAGAAGATGATGGGTCCAGTTTTTAGACCATCTTAATTTCGAGGTGTGTGTAGGGTGTACGGGTAGGGGGACCATATAACTTATCATGCAAAGTTGAACATTTATGAGAGTGAGTAGGATGTGCCCTTAATATTGAAGATGGGGCAATAGGTATAAACTGGACCTGTCCTGGAAAACCCAAGGGTGTCCAGAAAAGATCATTAAATATCAAGCCCTATACAGGGGGAAAGTATAGAGAAAAAAGAGGAGCGGGTTAAGTGGAGTCCTGGAGAAATTTTGAGAGAGGGAGAAAATGTGGTCATTGAGGCAGGAAGGGAATCTGGAGCTGGTGGTCTCACAGAATCCCAGGGATTAATCATTTTATTTTCTCTTGTCTGTTGTTTAGGACTAGAGCCCCTTTGAGGGATTCATCATCATATAGTGATTATCTTCAGTGAGAGGTCATGTACATGTTAAAAAGGGTTTTTTCCTTTTATTAGGATACTAATTTGAATGACTTATTATGTATCATAAAACTCTTTTAAGCACTTTTGTTTTGTAGTCATTTGGCCAAAATCTGCTAATTCAGATCCATTTTAAATCTAGGTGTTATTTTATGTTTATTTAATTTATATTTATTTATTTTATCCTAAGTTTATGAGTTATTTAGTCAAATATGGTAAGTATAACCACTACAAGCATAAAGTAAATCTCTAGGTCCAGAGATAGAACAAATTTATTCTGAAATATTGACAATCATAAACAGCACTTCTATTCCTTCCTTAGAAAAAAGGGGTCTTCAGGAAGTCAATAGAAAAACAGAACAGGGGTACCTGGGTTGTTCAGTCAATTAAGCGTCTGACTCTTGATTTCAGCTCAGGTCATGATCTCACAATTTCGTGAGCTTGAGCCCTGCTTCGGGCTCTGTGCTGACTGCAGGAGCCTGCTTGGGATTCTCCCTCTCTCCCTCTTCCTCTGCCCCTCCCCTGTGCTTGCTTGCTCTCTCTCTCTCAAAATAAATGAACTAAAAAAGAAAAAGGAAAAAAATAAAAATAAAACAAATGAATATTTTGCATTCTTAGTGGATTATGTTGGCTATTTCCCCCCTAATATTTTATTATGAAAAATTTCAAACATACAAAGAATTGAAAGAGGTACACCTACTAGCTATAATTAATATATTGCTATATTTGCTTTATCACATATCTGTCTATCCATCTGTTTGTCCCTCTAGTCATTCATCAATCCATATTATTTATTTGTTTAATTTTGATGCCTTTCAATCAGTTCATTGGCTGTTTTTCTAAGCAATATGGGCTTTTTCTTTTTGGATGTTGTAATTTGTGCAGATGTTTTCAGCTGACTATTTTTCCTGTTTCTAGAAATATGAAGTTATCCATGATAGCTATCAAACTTAGAACATTTTTTTAAAAGTCTGGTAAATAATGTTAAGCCTAATCAGTGTCCTCTTTTTTATTAGCTTTATAATCAGATACTTATCAAAAAGAATTTCCATTGGTCTTTTATGTTATTTTTTGGTATTCTAAATAAATACTTCTACTGTATTGTTTTCAGGGTGGAGAGATCTACAGACCAAGTCATCAAGCCAGTCAATGTGGGAGCGCTATCAAAATGGGTTGGGAAGATCCCCCCAGATGTTTTACAAGACATGGCGGTGATTGCACCCATGCTTGCCAAACTTGGATACGACCCATATGCCAATCCACCTAACTATGGAAAACCCGATCCCAAGATCCTTGAAAACACTAGAAGGGTAAGTGAGATTTTTAAAGTGAATTGAGAAAACTGGATATGGAATTAGGGTCCTGAGAAGTTTTTTTTCTCATTTTGCTTCTTATTTTTTATGATCAGAAATTTTAAGTTCGAAAAATTCTATTTGTAGAATGCTTTATCATGAGAACTCTTCCACTGCATTTTAAGGGTAACTGTGGCTCTTCCCAGGAATTCTGGGGACAGTTCTTTAATCTCTTCTGCGCAGTTTCTAGGAATGATGCTGATTGTTGGGGAGATTTATTCTCATAGCCGATTACTGCAAATTTGCTGGAAATACCACCATTATTAGTGCCCTCACTTCTAGGGGTTTTTTTCCCCTTTGAACCCAATAGCTTACTTTACTTTCAAACCTTTGTTTAAAGGAGGCATGATTTCTTGAAACTTGAAAATGGAACACTGACTACATCAGAATTATTAATAAAGAGGTGTAATAAACTACCCTGTGATTGAAAGTTGTATTAAAGTGTAATTGCAGCTTTTTCTCTTAATAAATTATGCTCCTGTCTTTATAAAATATTGTTTCAGACAAGCTGGAAACTCAGCTAATATGAATATATACCTTTCCAAATGTAATTTATTTCAAATCAGACCTTAATGTATTCTTTTTTATTGTGGTAAAATATACATAAAATTAAATTTACCATTTTGACAGTTTATAGGTATATAGTTCGGTGGTATTAAGTATTGTTACTTAAGTTACGAGGTATACATTGTGTGGGTACTGCCACCGCCACCCAGATGGAAAAAGTTCTGGAAGTTCAGCTTCCCAAACTGAAACTACATGGTCATCACCCATTCCCCCTCCTTCCAGCCCCTGGCAACCACAATTCTACGCTCTGTCTCTACATGCATTCTGTGTGAAACTGCAGTTCAAACAACACAACTATGTTAGTGTAAGTTCACTGATAGGCTCTTTGATTTCAAGGTGAAAATTCCCTGCTTTCTCGGTATTCTTTTGCTTGTGCCAGTGACCTTCTTTCTCTGCAACCTTATATTGTTTCTTTATTCTGTTCTTTTGATACCTTTAATTGACAAACACATTCACATTTCATGAGGTTAATTTCCATGCAGATTTTTTTCTCTTAGGTATTTTATACTTGATTTTCCTTTTTTAGTTTGTAGTGGCTATATAGGAAGAGCTATCTTTCTTTTATGTTACTGACCATACACATATCATTCTTACTTTGATGGAATTCCCTTCCTTCCCTGCATATTGTTAAACAAAGGTAAGATAGCACTGTTTTCTAATCTTACTTTTGCACACACACACACACACACACACACGCACACGCACACAATTTTGTATCGAGTCCTTTCCTCTTAATATTCATGACCATGTTGCTTTTTATAAGTACCGCGCGCTAACCAATTGCGCCACTGGAGCTCCTCATGTTGCTTTTTAAACATGATTTTCCATAGTTACATAATATATTACCAGATGAGCCACCTCAGATCCTTTCTGAAACACAGTAGTAGGTCAGTAAATTAATGAACAAATAAAATATATTTCCCTAGTATATGTTCTATAATTCATTTTACCATTTTCCTTTTGTTGTATATAATTTTCTGTTTGACAGTTATACTATAGTGAACATCTTTGTGCAAAATACATTTTTTGGTACAGAATATATTTTAGTATCTGTTTGTTTTGTTTTTTGTTTATTTAGAGAGAGAAAGAAAACGCAAGGCGGGGAGAGGGTTAGAGGCAGAAAGGAGAGAATCTCAAGCAGGCTCTCTGCTCAGCGTGGAGCCCGATGAGGGCTAGATCCCACAGCCTTGGGGTCATGACCTGAGCAGAAATCAAGGGTCAGACACTCAACTGAGTGAGCCACTCAGGCACTAGTTTCTTTTTTTAAGGTTAGACTAATGAAAGTAGAATTAAACCAGGTCCAAGTATCTGAAGATTTTTAAATTGCTTGATATATGTTGATAATTTCTTTTTAATCTTTTGGACTATCCATATAATATAGGTAATTTTATTTTTTATGTTTGCTGATTTTAATAGGTTTCACTGATTAATGTAGTTGAACATTTTCCAGTTATTACCTACATGTATGCATTCTTTTATGAACCATCTCTGAAGTTTTAAAAAAGTTTATACTCTGCTAAAGATGAAGTACACATCAGTCTAACATCCATTATTATAGTCTTTGATAATCTCTTGATAATTGGTAATTCATAGCTTTCTCTTTTGTATAATATCACAATGTTTTTTATAAACCAGAAACATGTACAAATGATATTTAGAGGTTTTCCCAGCAGTACACATTATAGTTTTCCTGCATGCAAGTTGAAGGCTACATTATCCTTAGCCTGCTTGAATGGTAGGTTGGGAAGAATGCTGTGGTTTGAATCCACGTGACTAGAGAATTTGTTTCGTACACATCTGTGGCTTTTTAAAGGGTTTCTGAATTCACACTGGATAAAAAAAAACCTTCCCCCCATCTCTATTTCTAAAGTGACAAATAATTTTGAGCAAAAAAAAGATAAAGTGTGAACTATAATTGTATTCTGAGCACTTCATGATAATGCATACAAGCTGACATTCTCGTTTTGTGGGTTTGGGTTTCATAGCCCTTCTTGTAATTGAAATCCTATGTTTTTTCAAAACTTTTTTGCCTGCAAAATTCAGATGCTATTATATCCAGCATTGATGATCATGAAGTTTCATAAAGTGATGTTTAAAAAGTGATCTTCGATTGTCAGATGGATGTGAGAATGGCTCCAGAGAAAGACAACGGCTAGGGAGATTGTGCTCTCCATGTATGGGGTAGGAGTGGGAAGAAATTCACTTTTTGACTGGGAATGTAGAATCCAAAGCCCCAGGACTAAAAGTGCTGGTTTTCATACAATTCTGGGTAGTCTAGAAGTATTGGTATCTGAGTCAGCATATTTTGGGGACATGTTGCCCAATTTTGAATAGAAAATCATGTGCTTGATGGTTGCTGTGACTCAGAGGGTAAATTGGAAATTAAATGCTAACATATTCCATACTCTTTCCCATCATAGTCTCTACTCCCAAAATTGTGGTACATTTAATTAAATAGTGCCCTCTATCTTTTTAGATTTATAAACCTAAGTGAGAATCTGATGAAATGTATGGATCCCTATCTTAGAAATACAGATACATAGGTAACAGAATTTTACCTACAATTTCAGTGAATTGATAGACGTCCTTGAAGACCATCAGATTAAAGACTTCTGTTTCGTGGTCTCCTTAATCAAACTCATCCACTCATGTGGCTTTTTTTTTTAATGTTTATTTATTTTTGAGAGAGAGATAGGCAGACATAGTACAGGCAGGAAAGGGGCAGAGAGAGAGGAGACACAGGATCTGAAGCAGCTCCAGGCTTCGAGCTGTCAGCACAGAACCCAACATGGGGCTCAAACTCACAAACCATGAGATTATGACCTCAGCCGAAGTCGGACACTTAACTGACTTAGCCACTCAGGTGCCCCTCATGTGGCTTTGATTACAACCTATTTGTTGATGATCATAAATCTGGTATCTCGTAGAGGTTTTCTTTCCTAAGCTCCAAGCTCCATATTTCCAACTGCCATTTGTATTCCTCCACCTGCGTGCTCACAGAGACCTCAGCTCACTGACCAAAACTGAACTTATTTACCAAACTTATTCCTTGGTAGGCAGAAGCTTGATGGAGTTGTTTGTTAAACTGAGTAGGAATCTAAAGTAGGGGTGAGATAGGATGTGATCATCTACACTTGAAGCATCTATGAGCAGATAGGAGGAGCAGAGTCCTGAGGGCACATGAGTCAAGCCAGGAAACAGTTTGAAGACCTTGTTACTAAACCTGAAGAGAGAGCTGAAAAGCAGATCAGAGTATAAATGGGATGTGCAGTTGGCGACCTGAATAGATAGTACTAATGCAGAGCAAGTGGTCAAATGGAAAAGCAGGTACCAGGGTGTAGAACCCACAGTAGCAATAAGAAGGAGCTTGCTATAAGCATAGGAGCAGTTGGTAGATGTGTTAGACATTTTTGATTGCCTGTTTCATCTTTTCCTGTTAGTAGGAACTATCTCTTAAAAACTAAACTAAAAGTTCCTGATACTGATTTTTCCAGACTTTCTTAGAGGTGGCCTATTTTTATTTAGGCAAAGCTCTATAAGGAGATGTCTGCTAGAGTTTTCTGGGAGACATTGAATTTTCTGGAAAAAAAAAAAAAAGAATTCTTTGATGAGAGCTCATCCCTCCCTTCCTGCTCTTTGAGCACCGCTGTGGACAGAAGAACATTTTGCATGGCCCTGCTGCAGCCATCTTGAGATCTTCAGAGAAGTTACCGCTGATACTCTGAAGATGACAGGAGACCAGAAAAGGGCCTGAGACCCTTGATTTCTGAGCTACAGAGTGCAGCTCAGGACTGACCATTCACTTCACCTCTGGGCATCTTATGTGTTTGAGCAACTTTAACCAATTATTTGTTACTGTAGCTTAACTACCAGTGTAGTCCTACTCCTCAGTGTGTAGAGGGAATAAAGCCCACCCAGTGAAACAAGCAGGGTGAGTCCAAGGGAGACTCTGGTGTTATTTGAAGTCCTGGTTCTGGTTGCCTGTGAATATCATCTTCAACTCTGCTCTTGCCACATTTATATGAGACATCGTAATTCACATCCAGGAAAAATTCCCTCTTGGACTCCTTTGCTTTAATTGGCTTCTGAGCCTTAGTAGGAATATTCCAACTAATACTAGTCTTGGTGAATTTGAAGGATGATAAATCTTCAGCCATTCCTCATTTCCATGATTTCTTCTGCTCAAATTTTAGCTGTTTTAGTTAAAAGAATATTTATTCTCTTAAAATTTTCATAGACGTTCAAAGCAACAACTGTAGAATTAAATTCAATTCCTTAATTTGGCTTCCTCCCCTGGCCCCTGCCAAGTGTTTTGCCTTGATTTTGAAAACACGCAGAATTGTTTCCTTTGGACATTTTTTGAAGAATATATGAGGAGGCTCAGAAATGTACATTTTACCATCTCTCAGAATTCTTCAGTCAGCGTTTAGATGTATCTTTACAGGCTTCAGTTATTAAACAGGTAGTAACTAATTGCTCTAGGCATAACACCTAGTTGCTTCAGAGGAAGCAAAGATTGGGTTTGTATACAGGAAGAAGATATAGGTAATTAGAAAAAACATGAAGTGGAAATCATAAGGTCCTGATAAGATGACAGAAAATTTTCCACTGTGTTTTAAGGCATAACAACTGGGGGCACCTGGGTGGCTTAGTCGGTTAAGCATCCAACTTTGCCTCAGGTCATGATCTCACTGTTTGTGAGTTTGAGCCCCATATCGGGTTCTGTGCTGACAGCTCAGAGCCTGGAGCCGGCTTCGGATTCTGTGTCTCCCTCTCTGCCCCTCCCATGCCTGTGCTCTCTCTCTCTCAAAAAAAAAAAAAAAAAACACATTAAAAAATTTTTTAATAAAGACATAAAAATTGGTTTTAAAAACCCAGGGATTGGTCCATTGGTCAGTCTAAAATCCGAGACTACCTCCAAGGGAGTAGCCACAGCAAAACTGTGCCCTTTGTGACTCATCATTCAAAGTAAAATGTTGTCTCATATTCTCTGTCACCATTTTGACACAGTCATTCCTAAGTGTATACCAATAATTTATGTTTTCTGCCAGAAATCCTCTTGGAGGTAATGAGTTTCATGCATCCATGCTTGTTTTTTTGCTGTGTAAAGTGAGTCATCGTCTTTGTTTGTTACTAACCTAGATCAGATGTGCGGGGCTCCCCTTTGTTGTGTGTACAGCCATGTGTTCCTTACTTGTGTCGTTTCTGGTTTAATACATTTAAATCATCTTCTTCAACAGCAGTTGTCTTCAGATGTGACTCTATCTGAAGGCTTGTGGGGAATTCAGTCTCATAAACAAAAGAAGCAGGTTTCATAGTTCCTCTTGTTTTTCTTTTTCTGCCTTCATTAGTGAGACCACCTCTTGAGGAAGAGAGAATGTTTGCAGCTAAGAGGTTTGGTTGCGTAGCTATTTCCAGTGTCCTTGGAATTTTATAGAAATAAACTAATTCTCCTTATGTCATTTAATACATATTCTAAACATTCAGAAATGATGGTACTAAACAATAATACCTAACTCTTAGAAGATCCATATCTATGAAGGGAATATAATAAACCAGGATAATTAGAAGTCATTTTTTACCCGGTGCTCCTAATCAGGAGAAAATATTGGAGAAGACACTTCTAGGCTAACTTGGTATCAGATTTCCAGGGCCTGAAATCGCTTTTTCCAATTACCTTCTTTTTTATTTTGAGAGAGAGAGAGAGAGAGAGAGAGAGAGAAAGCATGCAGGGGAGGGATAGAGAGAGAGTCCCAAGCAGGCTCTGCACCATCAGCACAGAACTCTACATGGGGCTCAATCTCATGAATCATGAAATCATGACCTGAGCTGAAATCAAGAATCAGATGCTTACTGACTGAGCCACCCAAGTGCCCCCACCTCCACTTTTCTAGTTTATTTACTTTTTTGAGAGAGAAAGAGCAAGCAAGCACACATATGAGCAGGGGAAAGGCAGAGAGAGGAGAGAGAGAATCCCAAGAGGTTCTGCTCTGTCAGCATAGAGCCTGACACAAGGTTCAAACCCACCAACCATGAGATCATGACCTGAGCCAAAATCAAAAGTCAGTCACTTAACCAAGTGATCCACCCAGGTACCACTCCAATCACCTTTTTTAAATTCCGTAAAGAAGAGCTAAGTCAGTTGTGTCCAACTCTTGGTTTCATTTCAGGTGATGATCTTACAGTATGAGAGTTTGCACCTCACATTGGGCTCTGTGCTGATGCTGTGGAGCGTGCTTGGAATTCTCTTTCTCTCTTTCTCTCTCTCTCTCTCTCTCTCTCTCTCTGTCTTTCTCTCTCTCTCTCTCTCTCTCTCTGCCCCTCCCAACTCAAAAATAAATGAATAAAAATTTTGAAAATTTAAAAATAAAAATTCCAAAGAACTTTAATAAAGAGGAACAAAGATATAAAAAAGCTTTATGCTAAAGAATGGGGAAATTTTCCAATAAGTTTATCATGGATTACATTGAGGACCACATTTATGTTGCTTCCTTTTTTTTTTAATGTTGTTTTTTTTTTTTTTTGAGAGAGAGCACGCATGAAAAAAAGGGGCAGAGAGAGAGGGAGACAGAGGATTCTAAGTAAGCTCCCCACAGTCAGCGCAGAGCCCAAAGCAGGGCTGGAACTCATGAACTGTGAGATCATGACCTGAGCTGAAGTTGGACACTTAACTGACTAAGCCACCCAGGCGCCCCTCATGTCACTTCCTTAATCCCAACTTTGCCAAAGGCCACAAAGAAGGCAGACCAAGGCTTGGACTCACCTTTGCTATCCATTTCTAACTCCAGATTGAAAGAGCTGTCCTGACTAGAAAGTGAAGAAGTTAGAGTTGTTAGTTGGTCTGCTAAACATTCTAACCCCATCATCTCCCCTCTTTCTATAGTCCCTCTGTCCTTCTGTATCCACTGTCAGGTCACAGCTCCAGGTAAACAACATTTCTGGAGATAAAGGGCAAAACTGATGCTACAAAAAAAATAAAATTAATGACATAGAGAGCACACTTGGGGTGCTCTTCTGGAATGCACATTGAAAGGACAGAGATGGAAAATGATAGGTAGAAAAAAAAGTACACATACGAAAGAAAATTAGTGTACACATATGAAAGAAAAACCAGTGAATAATAGAAATCTCCAAAGGAAAAATCAGAAGAAATGGAACAGAAGCATCAATCAAATTTGTCATTGTAAAGAAGTTTCTAAGGCTGAAAGTGACCTGAAAAATAAAAGAACTTCCCATTTTCTAAAGAATATGTAAAAAAAAAAAAAGATGTCTGTACCATTTTTTTGATGGTATTTTAAAAATTTCAAAGATCCTAGGGAAAAAAAACTCTACATATAATGAGACAGAAAACAGTAGGTTACCTACAAAAAAATAAAAAGTATGCTGGTGGCAGAATTCTCTTTTGCAATACTGGATGTTAGAAATAATGAAGCAGTGATTCTTAATGTGCATGTACTCCATGGTGTCTTTGAACTCCCTCAAATAATATGCAAAATTATGTGTGTTGATGGAATTGATTTTCCTGGAAATAGAATCTGTATCTTTCATCGTATTTTCAAGTGAAACGAAGAGTGTTAATGAAGCAATATCCATAGCACTTTTTTCTTTTGAAATAATTTAAAACCTAGAGAAAGGTTGCAAGAGCAATACAGAGAACTCCTGTATATCCTTTCTCAGATTTAGTAATTTTTTTTTATCTCTTGGCCATGATTCTGTCCTTCACCAACTTTACCCTACTACGACTTCTCCTCCTCCTCCTCCTTTCTTTCTCTCACTCTCATTATGTGTATAAAATGTATTTACTAGGTTTACTTTTGTTTTATTCACTTTACAATAACACACATATACACACTATATTGTTACTTACTCATTTATAATTTCATTATAAATCACTGACATAATCTTTTATCTGATTTATGGTCTGTATTTCAGTGTTGTCAGTTGTCCCAATAATGTACTTTCTAGTTTCCCTACCAGTACAGAGGTTGGTTCAAGATAACACATTGTATTTAGGTCCATGTTGTTTCAGTTTCCTCTAATCTGTAACATTTTTCATATGTTCTCTGTCTTTCATGACAGACATTTTTGAAGAATTGCGGCAAGTCATTTTATACAGTGCTCCTCACTGAGGGTTTGTCTGATGTTTCCTCGTGGTTAAATCAGACTGTGCCTTCCCGGCAGGGTACTGGATGTATGGTTTTGTTTCATTCTTAAGGAATCCCGTCTGGGGGCATATGATATCCATCTGTACCTTGATGATGTTAATTTTTCAGTTTGTAAAGGTGTTGTTTCCAGTGTTTCCACTCAACATTTATTATTTTTCTCCTTTTCAATTAAAGCAACTTGGCATTTTAAGACTATGTGAATATCCTGCTTCTCATTAGACTTTACAACATAGATTGAGCTTCCACTGCTGATTTTTGCCCACAGCAATCTTTATTATGACAGTGACAAGATGCTGATTTTTCCAACCCTATTACACTCTTCATTTATAGGAAAATGATCAATGTCACAAAATTTTGTACCTAATTGTATTTGTTATGGTAGGGACAGGAAACAGCACACCTGAAAGAGTTTAGCCAATAGGATTCTGTTGAAGGGTTGGTTTACTGGCCTTGGTTAAGAGTCAGCCAAGAGTGACAAAGGGCCAGTAACCAGCAAGAGAGAGAAGCCATTACCAGCCTTAGGCTTGCAGAGAGGCCTTGCCCCTTGCCAGGGGTGGAAACCTGGAGGAACTGCGCCTGGGTGCCGTAGCCCCTGAGGCAAGCAGCCACTGACGACACAGAGGCAAGGTAGAGGTTTTGTCCACCGTGATGGGTTTGTCCATTTCTTCCTGAAGTTGTCAAAGTTTGCTTTATTTTGAGGCTACTTTGTTGGGCGCTTACAAGTTTAAAATCATTAATTACCATTTCCTGGCAAATTGAACACTTTATTATAATCTAAAGATTCTGTCACTAAAAATGCTTTTTGTCTTACAGTAGGGTTTCCAGATAAAATACAGGATGCCCAGTTAACTTTGTGTTTCAGATAAACATCAAATAAATTTTAGTGTAGGTATGTCCTAAGTAATGTTAAAAACTATTCATTGTTTATCTGAAATACAAATTTAACTTACATAATCATGGGGTTTGTTTATTTTCACTAAATTTGGCAACCCTATCTTTAAAAGGCTTTTTTTTTTAGTGCTTATATAGCTACCCTGACTTTGGTTGTAATTTCCCTTGTATGTCTTTCTATTTTGTAAATAAATTTCTTAGTCTTTATGTTTGAATGGTTTCTGAGCCTGTAGCTAGAATTGTATTTAACCTAATCTGGCATATATCCTTTTTTAAAGCAAGTTTTTTACATTTATTAGGATTATTTGATTATTATGATTATTATTTTAATGTTTATTTCTTTTTGGGAGAGAGAGAGCATGAGCAAGGGAGGGGCAGAGAGGAGACAGAGAATCTGAAGTAAGCTTCACCCTGGCAGCACAAAGTCTGATGTGGGGCTCGAACCCATAAACTGTGAGATCATGACCTGAGCCAAAGTCAGATGCTCAACTAATTGAGCCACCAGGAACCCCTGTCCTTACTTTTTTAAACTCTATTTTCAAAAATGTTTTATTTTCCCACTTCTTTTGTGTTTTAGCTATCTTTTTTCTTTTTGCCTGATTTTTAAAATTCAATCTTCCCCTTCTACCGTTTTAGAAGTCAGACATACGTATTTATTCTTTTGTTAGCCTCAAAATATTACTAATATCTAAAGCTACTTGATATGTAAAAAATATTTTTAATGTTTATTTTTGAGAGAGACAGACAGAGTGTGAGTAGGGGAAGGGCAGAGAGAGAGGGAGACACAGAATGTGAAGCAGGCTCCAGGCTCTGAGCTGTCAGTATAGAGCTTCATGTGGGTCTCTAACTCACAAACGGGGAGATCATGACCTGAGCCAAAATCAAGAGTCAGATGCTTAAGCTGCTGAGCCATCCAGGCACCCCTCCATGGTACATTTATACGACACTTTATCCATTTGTCCAGTGATTGTTTATACCTTTTGTAAATATAATGTTGCTATGAACATTAATGTACAGTTTTCTATATAGACATATATTTTCATTTCTCTTGGATATATACCAAGAAATGGAATACTTGGGCATATGGTCATTTTATGTTAAACGTTTTGAGAAACTGTCAAACTCTTCTATACAGTGATTGTGCATTCTACATTCCCATCAGCAATGCACAGGAGTTCCTATTTCTTCAGCTCCTCATCAATACTTCTTATTTTCCCTTAAAAAATTGTTGGGGGGCACCTGGGTGGCTCAGACAGTTAAGCATCCAACTTTGGCTCAGGTCATGATCTCACGGTTTGTGGGTTTGAGCCCCGTGTCGGGCTCTGTGCTGACAACTTCGAGCCTGGAGCCTGCTTCAGATTCTGTGTCTCTGTCTTTCTTTGTCCCTACCCTGCTCATTGCTCTCTCTCTGTCTCTCAAAAACAAATAAATGTTTAAAAAAATGTGTTGAGGCGCCCGGCTCATTTAGTTAGCTGTCTGACTCTTGCTCTCAGCTCAGGTCTTGGTCTCAGGGTCATGAGTTCAAGCCCCACGTTGACTCTATATCGTGCATGGAGCCTACTTAATAAAAATAAATTTTACATTTAGAAAATTCTAGCCATCCCAGCAAATTTGAAGTGATACCTCATTGTGGTTTTGACTCGCACTTCTTTAATGACAAATGAATTTGAACATCTCTTCATGTGCTTGTTTTCCATTTATAGATCTTTGGAGAAATATCTACTTAAGCCCACCGCCCATTTTTTAATTGGGTTGTATTTTTTGTTGTTGTTGGGTTGTAAGAGTTCTTTATTCTCAATACCAAACCTTTATCAGAAGTACGATTGCAAGTATTTTTCCCATTTCAAGTTGTCTTTTCATTTTCTTAATAATGTCTTTTGATGGACAAAGATTTTAATTTGTATGTATCCAGTTTATTGTTTTTCATTTGTTGCTCATGCTTTTGATGTCGAATCTAAGAATCCATTCCCACACCTAAAATAATAAAGATTTATTCCTGTAAATCCTGTAAATCCTTTCTAATGATAGTTTTATAATTTTTGTGCTTGGGTCTTTTATCCATTATGAGCTAATTTTCAAGTATGGAATGAAGCAGGATTCCAACTTCATGTTTTTTACATATCCAGTTGGCCCGCCACCATTTGTTAGAGAGCTTATTCTTTACCCCATTGAATGGTTTTGGTACACTTATGAAAAATCAGTTGACCATAGATGGTTGGGTTTATTTCTCAAACCACAGTTTCATTCCATTGGCCTATATGTTTGTCCTTGTGCGAGTGCCTACATTTTGATTTTTACAGCTTTGGAGTGAGTTTCGAAATCTGTGTGAGTTCTTGAGCCCCGTTTATCTTTGTCAATATTGTTTTGGCTCTTCAGGGCCCCTTGCAATTCTCTATATGAATATGATGATTGGCTCTTCCATTTACACACGCACACACACACACACAGCCATTGAGATTTTGATATGGATTGCATTAAATTTGTAGATCGCTTTGGGGAGTAGTGCCATCTTAAGAATATTAAGTCTTCTAGGGTGCCTGGGTGGCTCAGTCGGTTAAGTGTCCAACTTCGGCTCAGGTCATATCTCACAGCCCATGAGTTCAAGCCCCGCATTAGGCTTTGTGCTGACTACTCAGAGCCTGAATCCTGCTTCAAATTCTGTCTTCTTCTCTCTCTGCCCCTGCTCATACTCTATCTCTCTCTCTCAAAAATAAATAAACATTTAAAAAAATATATTAAGTCTTCTAATCTATGAACATGAAGTATTTTTTTCATGTAATTATATTTTCTTTGTGTTTCATTGTTTCCACTATCCGTGTCTTTTACTCCCTTTAAATTCATTCCTAGGTGTTTTTTTTTTTAATGTAGGTGTGTTTTTTCAATGCTACTATATATGGATTCTTATATAGTAAGAATTGTTGTGCATCTAAACATAACTCATTTTCATACGTTGCTCTTTTGCCCTGCAACATTGCTGTATTTATTAGTTCTATTAGTCCTTTCATGTATATGTGAATTCTTTGGGATTTTCCACATGTAGAATTATGTCATTTGCAAATAGAAGCAGTTATACTTCTTTTTCCAAATTGGGTGCCTTTTGTTTCTTTTTCTTGTGTAATTGCTCAGGCTAAGACCTCTCATAAAGGTTGAATAGAAGCACAAAAGTAATCATCCTTGGGGCACCTGGATGGCTCAGTTGGTTGAGTGTCCAACTTAGGCTCTGGTATGATCTCATGGTTCGTGGATTTGAGCCCCACATCAGGCTCTCTGCTGTCAGTACAGAACCCGCTTCAGATTCTCTGTCTTCCCCTCTCTCTGCCCCTTCCCTGTTCACACTCTCTCTCTCTCAAAAATAAATAACATTTTAAAAAAATGGTAGGCATCCTTGTGTTATTCCTGATCTCAATGAGCATCTTTCAGTCTTTCATGATTAAATATGATAAGTTCTGGGTTTTTATAAATACCCTCTATCATGTTAATGAAATTACTTCTAGTTTGCTGAGTGTTATTATCATGAAAAGGTCTTGAATTTTTTTTCTAATATTTTCTCTGAGTCTATGGAGATGATCATGTGTTGTTTCTCTAATTTTCCATTCAGCAGAAGTTTATTACCTACTAGGTACCATATGAAATGAGCTAGGGATAAATGAAATATACTCTTTCCTAATAAGGTAGTATCACTGGGGAGAGAGGCATGGAAAAAGAATAATTCCAAAAGTAAAGTGATTGATACTAACAAGGGTAACTAAGTACTCTGGAAGATTAGAAATTTTAACTCAATTTGGGACTTCACAGTGGTGCTGTTACTTTATTGAGTTTTAAGAGTTAAATAGAGGTTCACCAGCCAAGACAAGTTCAAAAGGGGAATTTCAGTCAGAGGGAACAGTCAGAAGAAAGGTAGGAGAGCATGAAGCTGTGTTGGGAATGGCAGATTGTTGTTTGGCGATAAGATTTGACAGGGAGTTTTAGGAAGGGAAGCGGCGGGTAAGGTTGAATGAAGTTAGAACGGCCTTGTATCCCATGCTTGGGCTTGCAGACTGGGTATGACAGATACACAGCAAGGCAGTCATTTGCTCATATGTGCACTATAGTCATACAGATTAGAATGAGGAGAGACTTAAATCAGGACTTAAAGACATATATATCAAGCATATAGTATAATTAATATTATTGGTTTAACTTTTTTCTTTTCCTTTCAATCCTCTCTCCCTCTTGTTTTCTAGTTAGTGCCTTTTTGCGTTAGGCTCTGTTACAATACCATTTCCAGAGTGCAACAGATGATAGGAGAAAAAATTCAAAGAACAGTATGCTACAGCCATCAGAATTGGAATTCTGTTAAGTTTTATATAAATATGTATTGTACTTCTTTTAAAGTCATCAAAAAAAAATTTTTAAGGGAAGCAGTTAAAGCGCCCTTTTGAAAACACTGAAATACTTGAGCTTAATTTCTGAGACTTTGTAGTGCTAGAATATAAGTGATTAGCCATAAAAGCAGCATGTTTATTTTCTGTTTGGGCTGGTATTCGGCCAGGACTAGAATGGATTTCCTGGTCATTTGGTTTGAGAGATGACTGCTTTACATGGTCCTTGGTACCTGTAAAGCCAGACATAGGACTTTGTGCATCGATAAATGTCTTCATTGTTGAGTGATTTAATTTGAATTAAATTATTTGAACAATCCAAGTCTTCTGTTTGTATGTCCTAATTACTGTGCAACCATTACGGATAATCTCAATTAAGGTTTTAAATTATAAAGCAATGAAGGTCCTCAGTCTCATAAATTATAAAGCAATGTACAATTATAAGTGCAATTTTGTTGCTACAGTATGGAACCACAGTTACCATTAACGAGATAGAATTCAGTGGTCAGTGACCTCATAATCAATTCCTGCTTTGTAGAATTTCTCTTCAGTACTGTCATGAGATTAGTGTTCCCTAAAAGCATTTCCTACTTAATAATTTTTCCAGATTAGGTTCAAAAAGATACAAACTTCAGAATTCTTAAAATTTCTTTTAAGCATGCATTCTAATTTAAAGTACTTTTGATCAGAAACTTGATGACATATTGATATTATGAAGCCTCTGGTATTATCTGGAAAGTAATTATTTCACAGAGAAGGAAAAGGATGAGTGATAAAGATGATAAATAGTAACTTTTCACTGATGGAAGCACAGTCCAGCAATTCTCAAGTTTTTTGGTGCCAGGACCACAATTATTAAAAATTTTCAGTCTCTAGAGAGGTTTTGTTTACATTATCTGTGTATATATCCCAGTGTTTATTTTATTAGAAACTAAAACTGGAAATTTTTTAAATATTTTAAATTCACTTAGAAATAACAAGAAACCCACTATATATAAATATAATATAGCCCAATTTTATGAAAAATAACTACTTTATGTGACAATTAGAATATTATTTTACTTTTTTTTGCAAAATCTCTTCACTGTCTTAACTTCGTACATGGATTTTCATATCTTTGTGTTCAGTGTTTTACAATATCAGGTGCCTTTTTCAGGAAGCTTCTGGAGAGCTCTACTGTAACACAAAAGAGAGAATTGGTGTTCACTTTATGAAATCCCTGTAAGGGTCTCAAAACCAGTTCGAGAACCTCTGGTCAGTTTCAAGCAACCATGAGGTGTTAGTTTATTCTGGATTAAAAAGGATGTCTGGGTGTCAGTATTTTTTCTGACTCACATATTAAAGAAGTTTGTATAATCTCCCTTCCAGACTTCAGGGGACTTAACCACAATTAATTTGTCACTTTTAAAACGTTTCTGGACTCTCGGCTACTCTCAGCAGTGTCCCATGTATCCTCTCAACGTTCAGGCTTCTTTGCTCTTATGGCACCTCTGTATCAATAACTGAGCGGGGAGAATCGTGCGTGAAGTCTTAAGTGCCTCCTCTTAGAAATGTCACACATGGGTCCTCTTTATGTTCGCTAGTAAGAGCCATGCCTGATGTCACTGGTCTGTCTAACTTCAGGAGATTGGGAAGCACAGTCCTCTCATGTGCCAGAGGGAAGGAGGACTGAATATATTGGTGAGCAGCGCAAATATTTACCACTCTCTTTGAAATGAGCACAGGGACCTTTTTGTTCACCAGTGTGATGAGCACCTCAGACAGTATCTCTCTTCTAACCAAGAAATACCTGTTGAGCCAATAAATAAGTGAGAGGAAGATATTAAACTTCCCAAATACAGTAAAGCAATAATATTTTCTGATTGGCTGTAGATATAAAAGAGTACACATTGACTTTGTCTCTGATGAGAAACCATTTATTTTTCTTATATTTATATTTGGGAGTCTGTGATGGTCAATCTTTGGTCCGTTCAAATGGTTTAATAATAGCATGCCAAATTCTTCCTTTGCAATGGACTAAACTTTTAGTGGATAGTCAAAAAATATGAAATAGCATTTTTAAAGTCTGTCATTTATAGAAATAGAAAATTGATCTACACATTATAATGTCTATGCTACCATATACCATATGATTTCATTCTCCCATTATTTGTTTCTTCTCAAATATGAAATTTAGCTTAGTATAGCACATTTCATTCATTGAATCAACAGAAATTTTTGAGAACTTTGGGAAGCAAAGCTGACCAAAAAAAATCTTTGCTGTTTTTTTTTCCCCAGAAAATAGGCAATAATTATAGCAAATATGGAAACTATATATTATTAGATGATAACTTCTTTGAGAAATATAGAGCAAAATTAGGGGGATTGAGAGAGTTGAGAAGTGAGGAAACAGGTTACAACTGCACAGAGAGAAATCTGAGCAGCTATTATTAAAAAAAGATGCATCTGAGCAAAGACATCAAGGTGGTAAGGGAATTTCCATCCGATACCTGGAGGCAGCCTGTACAAGGCAGAGGGGTAGTCAGCGCAGGGGCTTGAAGGCAGAACACCTGGCTTGCCTGGGGCATTCCGTGTGGGTGGAATGGAGCCAGGGAACCAGAGCGATTAGATGAGTTGACCTCCAGCCTCTAAATTCCTATCTCTTAACAGTAGTCTTCTGTCCCTGTCCATCCCCTTGGCTCTGAGACAGTTTGTAAAAAATAGCTGCAGGGACCGCCTGGGTGGCTCAGTCAATAAGTGTCAACTCAAGTCATGATCTCATGGTTCCGTGAGTTCAAGCCCCACATCGGGCTCTCTGCTCTCTGCCCCTCTCTCCCCCCTCCTCAAAAATAAACATTAAAAAAATTAAGAAATAATAAAAACATATGCAATAGTTTTTTTAGAATCAAAGAATTCTGTGAACAATTGTTTTAAAAAATTAATAAATAATAGCCTCAGGGTGAAAAGGCATAACTCATAATTTAGTCTTTGTCCTGAGGCTTATCTCTTTATGTAGCAGAGAATTCTTTTTTTTATGTTTTTTAACTTTATTTTTGATACAGAGAGAGACAGAACATGAGAGAGGGAGGGACAGAGAGAGAAGGAGACTCAGAATTGGAAGCAGGTTCCAAGCTCTGAGCTATCAGCACAGAGCCCAACGCGGGGCTCAAACTCATGAACCATGAGATCATGACCTGAGCCAAAGTTGGACGCTTAACCGACTGAGCCACCCAGGTGCCACGATAAACTTCATCTTCTTGATCCATTCATCCATTGATGGACATTTAGGCTCTTTCCATGATTTGGCTATTGTTGTAAGTGCTGCTGTGAACATTGGGGGAGATGTATTCTTATCTTCCTCTTATTGAAGCCTTGCTAATACTGGCGCCAGGGAGAATTTCTTAGATTTTTCTACCATTTTTTTCTTTGGTACCTGTAACCAAATGTGTTCCTTTATGAACATTTTAAAATGTAATTGATCAAAAGAGAATATTTTGTTAAACTATCTAACATTTTTATCAAATTATAATGTTTGATGCTTAAGTTCTTTTATTTCTAAGAGAAGGATTGAATAGAATGACAGCATAAATGACGACATCCTATAATGTAATATATGTAGCCTTGATGGTTCAGCAGGTTCAAATCAGGAAGGTCTCATTAGAGTTGTTTTTTCTGCCTCTCTGTGTTCAATCTGTATTGTAAGTTGGCCTCAGAAACTATTCTCAGTCTATCATCGTAAAAATAGAGACCACTATAAAAGGGTCTCATTTATTAATTACTTTTTCATCCAACTATCCTTTTGTACCTGTATCCAGGATATAAGGATAATTGACTCTGTCCCTCTCTTAAGAAGTATGGTGAAGATAGATTTGTAATTATCTGTAATTCAGTGTGATAACTGCCATAAAAGTAGGGCATGTAGGGTGCCATATGGGCACAGTATTGACTGTACTTGTATGTATTAATTATCATTCAGTGTCCCTAAAAACTTGGTTTGGTACCACTCCCTTTGAATGGAAATGACTTAGCATTTTTGCCTGATAGGTGTACTATAGAGTGAAATGATATGATTTCTTAATCATTCTGCAAGCTAAAAATTTTCCCCCAGGAAATCAAAGCCCTAATGCTAAATTTGCTATACTTATATTGCTTTATATAATGGAAATTGGTTCCTGTTTACAGTTACTACACTTTCCCAATTCAATTCACATTCCAATCCATCTTATCAAACGTCACTTAAAAGTCAATACACTGAAACAGTTCTTTTTTGTAGTGTTTATTTTAAGAGAGAGAGAGAACCAGCCAGCATGGGGAGAGGCACAGGGAGAGAGGGAGAGATAGAATCCCAAGCAGGATCTGTGTGCAGAGCCTGATGCAGGGCTTGATCTCATCAGATGTGGGATGATGACCTGAGCTGGAATCAAGAGTGAGATGTTTAACCAACTAAGCAATCCAAGCACTCTGAAACATTTCATTTTCTTAAAAACATTGTTGGAGTACAGGATCATGCTTTGAGCTGATTAATTTTTTTGATACAGAAAATATTAATAACATTTATCTAGTTGTATCTAGGCAGCACAAGACTGTTGAACTTTCGAAGAATCCAGTCTGAGATTTGCCAAGCTGCCAAAATATTTTAAGATAAATGAGAATATATAAACAAACATGTTATCAACTGTTTTCATATTTGTGTTTTAGAGATGGTAAGTCTCCAGTGAGCCACAGAAGCCCAGTGGGATTAAAGATGTAAATTTCAAAATATAGATTCCTTCCTGTATTATCATATCTGGCTGGAGTTGTGTTTTTTCTGGATGTGAAACTACCAAGTCATAATTTCGCAAGAGGGATGTTTATTACATTATTAAAAATAATGAATTACATTATGAAATAAATAACAAGAGGCAAAGCATAGACCAATGATGAAAGTTTGTCATAAACTAAGGATTGCGATTAATTTTGCACATTTGAGTAGATTTGGAAGAAGGATAGAAAGAAGTAAAACAGGGAGGATGGATTATATTATAGAGTTTACAGTGGGATTACTTTAGAAAGGAGGAGGAATTGGTTAGATTTGAGTTTGCAGTGAAATTTGACTTCCCAACCAGGGAAGAACACGCATTTTTAAGAAAATAATGAATAGGAGTAACACAAAGTGTGCAGCTTACTTGGCACATAATATAGTCATTAGTACATGTTTTGGGAGATTGTTTAAATTCTCTTATTTTGAAAGAAGGTTTTGAATTAAAGCAGAGGTTGGCACTTTACAGCCTACAGGGCAAATTTGGCCTGCTATCTGCCTTTGTAGATAAAGTTTTATTAGAACTCACTATGCTTGTTTTTTTGTATATTGTCTACATCTGTTTCTGCACTACAGCTACAGAATCGAGTAGTTGGGAAAGTGACTGTACAGCCCACAAACCCTAAAATGTTTACTTGCTGGCTTTTACAGAGTAGGTTCCCAGCCCCTCCGCGAATTCCCCGTTTCAGCCCACATACAGACTGTATATTTCTTATAATCCAATGAGCTTTGTAAGGTTAATACATTTGTTGTGTTGAACATTTTTGAGCCCCTGAT
>NC_043707.1:23277085-23278964 GCF_006229205.1 Suricata suricatta
ATTAAATAAATAAATAACAGCAGATAGGAAGCCTTCAGTTCTTTAAGAAAGAGATCAACAATTCTATACCTTATAGAGGAGGCCAGCATTTTCTCTTGACAGCACATACAATGATTTTTTATGAAATAAATTTCATATTATGATCAATAATTTATTTAAGCAGGTAAGGAAGTATGTGATCAAATATAGAAGGAATTTTACACCAAATTGTTAATTAAGATTTGGTCTGTAATGGGGCAGATCTATCCAGAAATTTGACTTTCTAGACTGACTGGCTCCCCAAAGGTTTCATTCAGATAGTCAAGCTTCTACACGTTTTAAGAGAAACTCTCAACTGTTATGAGACCAAATTCTGAACATGGGTTGACCTTACAGAGAACATTAAGCTTTCCATAAGTAGTTTTCATGCTGAAAGTGTTTGTGGCACATTCTGAGACACACATGCCTTGTTATTTGTGTTAAGCAGCCTCTGAGGCTGGGCCCCTATGTTCCCTGCCTGGTACTCATGACCTGTGTAATCCCCTTCCTTTAAGTGTGAACTGGATCTACTGACTTACTTCTAACAACTAGAATATGGCAAAAATGATGAGATGTTACTTCTGAGATTAGGTCACAAAAGAGTCTGTTTCTTCTCTCTTGGGTCAGCTCTCTTGCTCTCTGCTTCCCTGCTGAGGAAAGCCAGCTGCGTGTCATGAATAGCCTTATGCAGAGGTCTCTGTGCCAAAGAACTGATATCTCCATCCAACGTGGAGACGTGCGGCCTGCTAACAGTCACAGGAGTGAGTTTGGGAAGGGAGTCTCTTCGAAGGGGGCCTTGGGAGGCTGCCACACTGGCTGACGGTGTGACTACCACCTCATGATAAAGCCTAGACCAGAAGCGTCCAGTTAAAGTGTGGCTGGATTCCTGATCCTCAGAAACTGTGAGGGACTGTGTTTGCTGTTTTGAGAGCCTAATTACCCTAATTTTGAAGTGCCAGAGATAACTCATACGGACTTTGGTGTCACGGGTGGGGTTCTATTATAATGAATAGTTAAAATGTGGCAGCAGTTTTGTAACTGGGCAGGAGGAGGCAGCTATAAGGACTTTAAGGAGAGCAGTGACAAAAACCTAAATTGCCAGGAATTGGCAGACTTTGGACTTTGAGGAGGCTGCCTGTGAGGTTTAAGGAAGGTAGGAACATATGAATAGAAACTGGAGGCAGGGGGATCTGTGTTATAGTAACAGAAAGTTCCGCAAACCTGTCACTTGCAGTTATTCAGAAAGTAGAACATGAGCCAAATGAACTGGACGGTCTAGCTAAGGAGATTTTCAAGCAAAGCACTGAAGGTGCCACTGAATGTCTTCTTGATGATTACAGTAAACTATAGCAAGAGGAGAAAGAAATTGAGGGAAGGATTGTTTAAGAAAAAGAAAAAAGCCAGGAGGTGATGGCTTTGAAACAGAGTGTGAAAATTCTTAGCCCTGCCATCTTCAATAAGAGCAGTTAGGCATTGTCACATTTCTCTCACTGATTATCACCTTCTCTGCTTTTAACTCCCTTACCTCCCTCTTACAAGGACCTCTGTGACTGCACTGAGCCCGATATAGAATACATTTTTAAATCTCTTAATTACATCTGCAAAGTCCCCTTTTCCATGTAAGGTAACATAGTCACAGATTTCGGGGAAATCTTTAGGGGGCCATTAGTTACTCATGCTACCACAAGTAAGCAATAGATAGCTAATGCACAATACTTGGGATTTCTACAGTTTATAAATGGGAACACAGAGATGAACAAAGTGCTACATAAAGACAGTTTTACAGCCCTTATGCACAAACAAAAAGCTCATACATGTGTCTTTAAAGTTTAAAACAATAGGTTATATAGAGGAATGCTGA
>NC_043707.1:23279064-23280549 GCF_006229205.1 Suricata suricatta
CCAAAATCTTTTTCCTCTGTACAACATAGAATTTCTTTTTCAGGGGTGCCTCTGTGGCTCAGTTGGTTGAATGTCTGACTTGATTTTGGCTCAGGTCACAATCTCATATGGCTCATGGGTTTGAGCCCCACATGGGTGCTGAGAGTATGAGGCCTGCTTGGGATTCTCTCTCTCTCGTTCTCTCTCTCTCTCTCTCTCTCTCTCTCTCTCTCTCAAAATAAATAAATAAACTTAAAAAAAATTTTTTAAATGTATTTTCCAGTAGTGATGTGTTCCTCTATTCAGCAATTCCATAAATAGTAGTTAGCAGCCTCTAGCCATAAGATACTTACCTGGAATTCAGAGAAAGCGCATCCTACGGGTGGGTGTACCTTCATATATGGAGAACCCTGACCAAAAAACAAAACAATAAGGCCATCTAAGGAAATTCACCTGTAATTAGCCTCAATCTTCATATACAGCACTCCAGTCAACTTTGTGTCCTTCATAGCCAAGATGCACTGGATATCTGCAGAACTTCTCTAACATGAAAGACAGAGACCCAAAGAAAGAGAAATAGGGATTTCAGAGTAAATAAAAACAATGTAATGAGCAAAAGAAAATGTAAATGAACTATAATAAATGTTCTTGTAGAAATAAGATGAAGGAACAAGATGAGTTTTTTTTTAAAAAAAACAACAGGAACAGAGAATTTAAAAATTTGGAAACTAAAAATATGAGAGGTGAAAAATTAAATCAGTAAAAGAATTAGAAAAATGAAGTTGAGGGGCACGTGGGTGGCTCAGTCTGTCAAGCATCTGACTTCAGCTCAGGTCATGATCTCACAGTTTGTGTGTTCGAGCCCCACATCGAGCTCTGTGCTTACAGTTCAGAGCCTGGAGCCTGCGTCGTCCTCTCTCCCTGACCCTTCCCTGCTCACGCTCTGTGTGTGTCTCTCTCTCTCAAAAATAAATAAACATTTTAAAAAAATGTTTTAAGAAAAATGAAGTTGAGAAAAATCTCTTAGAAAGTTAAACAAAAGGACCAACAGATGACTTGGAGAGAAATAAAACAATTAGAGGCTTTATTCAGGTGGTCCAACATTTGACTAATTGGAACCAAAGAGAAAGAGTGATGAGGAGGAAATTATTAAAGTTGTAATAAAAGGACAATTTCGGGAACAGAAGGACATACATGTCCAAAACCACTGAATGAAGAAAATAAGCCTCATCCAGGCTTATTTGTATGAAAACAAAGGTCACATAGAAATGACCAGGAATTAGAATGTTATTAGCCTTGTGGGCGCCTGGGTGGCTCAGTCAGTTCAGTCTCTGACTTCAGCTCAGGTCATGATCCTGCAGTTTTTAAGTTTGAGCCTCGTATCAGGCTCTGTGCTGACAGCCTGGAGCCTGCTTTGGATTCTGTCTCCCTCTCTGCCCTTTCTGTGCTTGTGCTCTGGGTCTCTGTCAAAAATAAACATTAAAAAAACTTAAAAAAAAAAAAAAA
>NC_043707.1:23280649-23282334 GCF_006229205.1 Suricata suricatta
CCAAAATCTTTTTCCTCTGTACAACATAGAATTTCTTTTTCAGGGGTGCCTCTGTGGCTCAGTTGGTTGAATGTCTGACTTGATTTTGGCTCAGGTCACAATCTCATATGGCTCATGTGTTTGAGCCCCACATGGGTGCTGAGAGTATGAGGCCTGCTTGGGATTCTCTCTCTCTCCTTCTCTCTCTCTCTCTCTCTCTCTCTCAAAATAAATAAATAAACTTAAAAAAAATTTTTAAATGTATTTTCCAGTAGTGATGTGTTCCTCTATTCAGCAATTCCGTAAATAGTAGTTAGCAGCCTCTAGCCATAAGATACTTACCTGGACTTCAGAGAAAGCGCATCCTACGGGTGGGTGTACCTTCATATATGGAGAACCCTGACCAAAAAACAAAACAAAAAGGCCATCTAAGGAAATTCACCTGTAATTAGCCTCAATCTTCATATACAGCACTCCAGTCAACTTTGTGTCCTTCATAGCCAAGATGCACTGGATATCTGCAGAACTTCTCTAACATGAAAGACAGAGACCCAAAGAAAGAGAAATAGGGATTTCAGAGTAAATAAAAACAATGTAATGAGCAAAAGAAAATGTAAATGAACTATAATTAATGTTCTTGTAGAAATAAGATGAAGGAACAAGATGAGTTTTTTTTAAAAAAAACAACAACAGGAACAGAGAATTTAAAAATTTGGAAACTAAAAATATGAGAGGTGAAAAATTAAATCAGTAAAAGAATTAGAAAAATGAAGTTGAGGGGCACGTGGGTGGCTCAGTCTGTTAAGCATCTGACTTCAGCTCAGGTCATGATCTCACAGTTTGTGTGTTCAAGCCCCACATCGAGCTCTGTGCTGACATCTCAGAGCCTGGAGCCTGCATCGTCCTCTCTCCCTGACCCTTCCCTGCTCACGCTCTGTGTGTGTCTCTCTCTCTCAAAAATAAATAAACATTTAAAAAAAATTTTTTAAGAAAAATGAAGTTGAGAAAAATCTCTTAGAAAGTTAAACAAAAGGACCAACGGATGACTTGGAGAGAAAAAAAACAATTAGAGGCTTTATTCAGGTGGTCCAACATTTGACTAATTGGAGCCAAAGAGAAAGAGTGATGAGGAGGAAATTATTAAAGTTGTAATAAAAGGACAATTTCGGGAACAGAAGGACATACATGTCCAAAACCACTGAGTGAAGAAAATAAGCCTCATCCAGGCTTATTTGTATGAAAACAAAGGTCACATAGAAATGACCAGGAATTAGAATGTTATTAGCCTTGTGGGCGCCTGGGTGGCTCAGTCAGTTCAGTCTCTGACTTCAGCTCAGGTCATGATCTTGCAGTTTTTAAGTTCGAGCCTCGTATCAGGCTCTGTGCTGACAGCCTGGAGCCTGATTTGGATTCTGTCTCCCTCTCTGCCCTTTCTGTGCTTGTGCTCTGGGTCTCTGTCAAAAATAAACATTAAAAAAAACTAAAAAAAAAAAAAAAAAAGAGGGGTGCCTGGGTGGTTCAGTTGGTTAAGCATCTTACTTCAGTTCAGGTCATGATACCATGGTTCATGGATTCGAGCCCCACATCGGGCTCTGTGCTGACAGCTTAGAGCCTGGAGCCTGCTTCAGATTCTGTGGCTCCCTCTCTCTCTGCCCCTTCCCGGCTCACACTCTGTCTCTCTCTGTCTCTCAAAAATGAATAAATGT
>NC_043707.1:23282434-23289240 GCF_006229205.1 Suricata suricatta
TTTTTTTTAAGAATATTAGTCTTGTCAACCCAAACATGGGAAACTATAAGACAGTGGAGCAGGGGCACCTGGGTGGCTCAGTCAGTTGAGCATCCGACTTTGGCTCAGGTCATGATCTCACAATTCGTGGGTTCAAGCCCCACATCAGGCTTTGTGCTAACAGCTAGCTCAGAGCCTGGAGTCTGCTTCAGATTCTGTATCTCCCTCTCTCTCTGACCCTCCCCTGCTCATGCTCGCTCTCTCTCTCTCTCTCTCTCTCTCTCTCAAAAATAAGTAAAACATTAAAAAAAAAAAAAGACAGTGGAGCAATGCCATAACTTCAAAGAGAAAATTATTTATCTGGAATTATATCACCAGATAAATCAAGTATTAGGATAAAATAAAGGTATTTTCAAGGGCACCTGGCTGGCTCAGTCTGTGGAGCATGTGACTCTGGATCTTGGGGTTGTGAGTTAGAGCCCCACATTGGGTATTACTCAAAAATAAAATCTTAAAGACATTATCAGACATGCAAAATCACAAAAGTTCTGCTGCTTATATATGCCTTCTTAGGAGCTACTGAAGAGTATACTCCACAAAAGATGAAGGGTTAACCAAGTAAAGGGAAGACCTGGACAAGAAAATGGGAATGAAAACCAGAGAGGGATAGAGAATATACCAAATGACAGCAAAGGAAAATTCCAAGATAGCACCTGAGCAGGAGACCTAGCGAACAAGTAGTCCAGATGGAAGCAAACCAGGTGTTTCAGGAAGGATGTTTTGTGAAAGGGGGAAAAATGGAAGAGGGAGATGTAAATGCCAGAAATCATAGATTACCAAGAGAAGAAGTCTCCCACTGAAGACAGTACTGCTAGGAATGCTTAAACTGTAAATGATGAATTGCCAGGGGTTTAATGAGGGTTTAGAAGACTGTGAGTTAAAAACTCCAGGGGGCCCAGTCTTAGAGGGGCCCCAAACTCTCATGAGTTTTCCTCTAGAACCGTACAAGGTTCTCAGGCTAGAGATCAGAGGAAAATCCGCTGGTGCTCTGGCAGAGGGAAGGGGAAAGTAAACATTTGAAAATATGCTCGAGATACTCTCTAACAATGGCTTGCCCTCAAAGTAAACTATTTTACCAAAGCCTAAGCCACTTGGGGGTAGGGAAATACCCAACTCTAACCCCCTCTAGTTTTTCTGTCTTACCTAAAGGGTGGGAGGGGAAGCTAAGAAGCCCCTGTGCTGGTTACAGCCCAGCCACACAGACTCACTAAAATACTGAGATGGAACTACGGGGTTATAGCACACTTTCTCCTCCATCCCCCAAACACACACACCCTATCACCACACCAGTCAGGCTCTTGTATAATAACAGTGAGTTACTGCTACAAGAGCTACAATGCTCAGCTTCTGTTTTTAAAAGAAGTCTCTAGGGAAACCCCAAAACAACAAGGAGTGCAAAAAAATTGAGAAATTTTAGCCTCTGAAATGTACACCTTCAACAAACAGTAGACACAGGCTGATTTCTAGCCAATGTAAACCCTCACACTGAAGGTTTATGTACCACACTCCGTTTTATCCAGTACATCGTGTCCGCTTTTAACCAAAAAGTTATGAGATGTGCGAACAGACACAAAAAAAGTTGGAAGAGACCATAGAAAGCATTCAAACTGGATTCATATATGCCAGACATTTTGGAATTATCAGACTAGGAACTTAAAATAACTATGATGAACATGCTAAGGATTTTGATGGGAAAAGTTGGTAAGTGATGTAAGCACAGAGGTAAAACTAAGTAAGAATCTAAAGGAAATGCTGGAAGTCAAAGCCACTGTAACAGAAATGAAGAATGCTTTTTAAAATTTTTTATTTAAAAAGGTTTTTAAATGCTTATTTTGAGAGAGAGCAAGACAGAAAGAAACAAAGTATGAGTGGTGGAGGAGCAGAGAGAGAGGGAGGCACAGAATTCAAAGCAGGCTCCAGGCTCTGTCAGCACAGAACCTGATGTGGGGCTTGAACTCATGAACTATGAGATCATGACCTGAGCCAAACTCAGACACTTAACCAACTGAGCCACCCAGGCGCCCCATGAAGAATGCTCTTGATGGCTTATTGTAGACAGGATGCAGCCCAGTAATAAATCACCTTGCAAAACTGAAATTCAAAGAGAAAAATGAATGAAAGAGAACAGACTATTGAGGAACCCTGGGGTAGTTATAAGATGTGTAAAGTATGTATCATGGGAATGCCAGAAGGCAAAGAAAGAAAGGAACAAGAAACATTTAAAGTAGTGATGGCTTTTGAATTTTCCAAAGTTAATAACAGACAGCAAACTCAAAATATCCAGATCCAGAAAGCTCAAAATATACCAAGCTGGATAAATCCAAAAAATCTATACCTAGGCATTATCATAGTCAAATTATGAGAAATGAAAAACAAAATCTTGAAAGAACCCAGAGGACAAAAACACCTTACCTGTTGAGTAACAAGGATAAAAATAATATTGGATTTCTCCACAGAAGCCATGCAAGCAAGAAGAAAATGGAGTGAAAATTTTTTTTAATTTTTTAATGTTTATTTAATTTTGAGAGAGAGAGAGACAGAACCGTGAGCGAGGGAGGGGCAGAGAGAGAGGGAGACACAGAATCTGAAGCAGGCTCCAGGCTTTGAGTTCTCAGCATAGAGCCTGACATGGGGCTTGAACTCACAAACTGAGAGGTCATGACGTGAGCCAAAGTCAGACAGTTAACTGACTGAGCCACCCAGGTGCCCCTGGAGTGAAATATTTAAAGTGTTGAAAGAAAAAAAAAATCCACCAACCTCAGTTCTGTAACCAGCAAAATTATCCTTCAAAACTGAGGGAGTAATACTTTTTCAGACAAAATTGAGGGACTTTATCACCAATAGCCTGCTTTGTGAGAGATGAGAAGCTCTTTAGAGAGAAGGAAAATAATATAGGTCAGAAATTCAGATCTAGAGGCACCTGGGTGACTCAATTATCCGAGCATCTAACTCTTGATTTCAGCTCAGGATCAAGCCTCACATAGGGTTCTGTGCTGAGCATGGAACCTGCTTAAGATTCCTTCTCTCTCCCCCTCTGCCAGCTCCCCTACTCACTTTCTCTTTCTCTCTCTCTCACTCTCAAAAAGAAAAACAGATGTACATAAAGGAAAAGAAGGAAAGTAAGAGAAGGAATAAATGAAGATAAAATAAAATCTTTAGTTTTTCTCATTAATTGACCTAGCAGATAACATTTTGTTTAAAATAATAACAATAATATAGTCAGTGATTATAACTTCTAGGTAAGTGAAATTAATGACAGGATATAATAAAGGATAGGAGAGAGGAACTGGAAGTACTTTTGTTTATCTACACTACTTGTGAGGTAGTATAGAGTCATTTGAAAGTAGACTTAGATTAGTTGTCAATGTATATTGCAAACTCTAGGACAACCACTGAAGACATTTAAAAAAGAAATATAATCAACATGCTTAGAGAGGAGAGAACATGGAATCACATAAAATGCTGAATTAAATCTAGAAAAGGTTTAAAAGAAAAGAACAGAAAAAAGAAAGTACAAGGGCAACAAAAAGATAATAGTTGCAAATACCATAGGTTTTAAACCAGTTGTGTCAGTAATCACATTAAATGTGAATGGTCTGTGGGTACCTGCGTGGCTCAGTGGAGCGTGCAAGTCTTGATCTCAGAGTTCTAAGTTGGAGCCCCATGTTGGGTATAGAGACTACTTAAATTTTTTTTTAAATGTTAATGGTCTAAATTAGAAGCCAGACACTTCCAGAGTACATTAAAATACAAAACCCAACTGTATGTTCTCTACATACAAGTTACTACAGGTATGATATGATGATATAAGAACTATAGATTCAGTCCCCAGTTCCTAGAAC
This sequence comes from Suricata suricatta, assembly GCF_006229205.1. Classification (NCBI taxonomy): domain Eukaryota; kingdom Metazoa; phylum Chordata; class Mammalia; order Carnivora; family Herpestidae; genus Suricata; species Suricata suricatta. Next base: position 23,286,316 of record NC_043707.1, read on the forward strand.
AGAGCTCTTAAAACCAGTGAGTGACAAGGGCGATAAGGGTGAAAGGAGCATCTTTTGTTCTTCATAGTAAGCCCCTTTCAAGCACAACTGAGTGTAAAGAATTTTTTTAATGTTTATTTTTTTTTGAGAAGGTGAGAGAGAGAGAGAGAAACAGAGCACAAGTCAGGGAGGGGCAGAGAGAGGGAACACAGAAGCTGAAGCAGGCTTCAGGCTCTAAGCTGTCAGCACAGAGCCACCTGGGGTCCAGGCACAACTGAGTTTAGATTATTGAGTTACTTTATGGGCCCTTAGACAGCTTCAGGATGGGAGCTGGTTGCCAGAGGAACCAACCATGTGCTTAGAGGGTTAGAATTTACAGCCCTACCCTCTCTAGATGCAGGGAGGAAAGAGTGGCTGGGGACTGAGTTGATCAACCACTGGTCATGATTTAATCAGTGGTGCCCAAATGATGGAACTTCCCTTAAAACCCTAAAGGAGAACAAAGGAGTTTAGAGATCGTCCAGGCTAGTGAACATATCCGTGGACTGGGAGAGTGGTACACCCCGCACTCCACAGAGACCGAAGTTCCTGTACTCGAGACCCTTCCAGACCTCATCCTGCACTCCTTTTCATCTGTCTGTTTGTTTGGATCCTTTATAATAAACCAATAATCATTAAATGAGGTGTTTCTCTGAGTTCTGGGAACTATTTGAGCAAATTATTGAACCTGAGGAGGGGATTGTGGGAAACACTATACAGGAGGCCTGGACTTGTACCCTTAACTGGTGAAGATCTGTGCTAATTCTTGAAAACTAGTGTTAGAATTTCTTGATGTAAAGAAAAACCCCACATTGGTGTCAGAAGGGCTGTGAGTTGAGAAAATAGTTATCTTTTTTTTTTTTTTAGTTTATTTTATTCATTTTTAGAGAGAGCGTGCACACAGGAGGGGCAAAGAGAGAGGGAGAGTGCAGAGTCTGATGCAGGGCTTGAACTTAGTGAACCATGAGATCATGACCCAAGCCAAAATCAAGAGTTGGATGCTTAACAGACTGAGCCACTAAAGCACCAGAGTTTTTTAAAACATGGAATTTTAGATATAATGACACAGATAAATAGCAAAGGGATAAATAGAAGATATAGCATGATTACACTAATAAAATAAAGCTAGAGGAGCTTTCAGACAAAGTAAAGACACTGTTAAGAGAAGAAAAAGAGAAGCCACAGATGGGGAGAAAATTTTTGCAAAACACATCTGATAAAGGACTGACATACAAAATAAGCAAATTCTTAAAATTCAAAATTTAGAAACAATTCAATTAAGAAATAGGCAAAAGATCTAAACAGACAACTTGACAAAGAAAATATATCAATGACAACTTAGTATATGAAAAGGTGCTCAACATCATATGTCCTTAGAGAAATGCAAATTAAAACAAGATACCATATACACCTACTAGAATGGCCAAAATCCAGACACCGACAACACCGTAAGATTATGAGAATGTGGAGCAACCGGAACTCTCATGCATTGCTGGTAGGAATGCAAAATGGTACAGCCACCTGGGAGATAGCTTGGATATGCCCTTAGTTCTTCTCCACACACACACACACACACACACACACACAGAGGCATGTGCACACCATACATGCCACTGCCGTTCCTTTCTTTTGTTCCCTGTACATCAAAACTGAAATTTTCTGTACTCCATCTCTGGTTCCTCTCCATTCTCTGTCCTACATCCACTTCATTTAGAATTTTACAGCTACCGGGGCACCTGGGTGGCTCAGTCGGTTGAATGTCCGACTTTGGCTCAGATCATGATCTCACGGTTCGTGGGTTCAAACCCCGCGTCAGGCTCTGTGCTGACAGCTAGCTCAGAGCCTGGAGCCTACCTGGGATTCTGTGTCTCCCTCTCTCCCTGTCCCTCCCCTGTTCACACTCTGTCTCTCTCTGTCTCTCAAAAATAAATTTAAAAATGTAAAACAAATTTAGAATTTTACAGCTACCATTCTATTTCATTTGTTCTTGTCAAGTTGATGGTGACCTTCATGTTGCTGTATTGAGTAATCATTTGCCATCTTAGCTCCCACCATCTTTTGATGCAATTGATTGCTCACTCCTTGATAGGTTTCCTTCACTTGGTTTTAAGGATACTGCTTTTTAAGCTTTTCTTCTGTGTCATTAGAACTTCTTTACAGTCTTATTTGCTGGTTCTTCCTCTTCTCCCTGACCTCTGAATGTTAGAATGACCCCATATCTCAGTCTTAAGTCACCTGCTCTTCTTTCTCTACCCTGAGCCTCAGGCTATCATATCTGGTATCAAGGCTTTAAATACTATCTCTAAGTTGATAATTCTCAAATTTATATATCCCAACCCAGACCTCTATGAACTCCAGGCTTATATATCCAATTGGTGACTTGACATTTCCTTTATTGTCTTGCAGACATTTCAAGCTTAACATATCCAAAACTAAACTACTGATCATCTTCCCCCCGAAAATGTGCTGTAGCCAGAACATTTCCCAACTGTGTTAATGGCAATTCCATATTTCCAGTTGGTAGTTGCTTAGGCCAAAAACCCTTGACCCCCGTCTGCTCTCTCACACCCTACACTGAGTCTGTGTAATTAGACATAATTACAAAAATAAAAATCCACAAACCTACCACTTCTCACCACCTCCTTATCATACTCTCCTGTCTGGATTACTGCTTGTAACCTTCATACTTCTATCCTCGGCCCTTGACAATGTAAATAGAGCAATTAGGATGGTCTTTTTCTTTCATTTCATTTTATTTTTATTTTAGAGCACTCAAGCAGGGGAGAGGGGCAGAGAGAGAAAGAGAAAGAATCTTTTTTTTTTATGGTTTTTATTTATTTTTGAGAGACAGAGATAGTGCGAGCAGGGGAAGGTCAGAGAGAGAGGGAGACACAGAATCTGAAGCAG
>NC_043707.1:23289340-23290860 GCF_006229205.1 Suricata suricatta
GGCTCTGTACTGACAGCTGAGAGCCTGGGGCCTGCTTCAGATTCTATCTCCCTGTCTCTCTGCCCCTCCCCCACTTATGCTCTGTTTCTCTCTGTCTCTCAAAAATAAATAAACATTAAACAATTTAAAAAAAAGTTCTAAGGAAATGCATAGGGTCAAGAATAATCAAAGTAATCTTAAAAAGAACAAAGTGGGGCAGGTGCGCCTGGCTGGCTCAGTCAGTTGAGCATCAGACTTTGGCTCAGGTCATGATCCCACAGTTGGTGGGTTTGAGCCCCGTGTCAGGCTCTGTGCTGACAGCTAGCTCAGACCCTGGAGCCTGCTTACGATTCTGTGTCTCCCTCTATCTCTGACCCTCCCCTGCTCACGATTTGTCTCTCTCTGTCTCTCAAAAGTAAATAAATGTTAAAAAAAAAAAAAGAACAAAGTGGTGTGCGTGTGTGTGTGTGTGTGTGTGTGTGTGTTAAAGATAGGCTTTGGTACAGGTACACACAAACCTATTAATGGAACAGAATGAAGAACCCAGAAATAGACCCTAGTATACAGATGCTCGGTTTATGACAAAGGTGGCACTGCAGGCAATTCAATTAGAATGAGTAAATACATAAATGTGGGATATAATGATACACTGAATAGCAATGAAGAAAAATGAACTACTGCTATGACAATAACATCAATGATTCCCAACATATAATGATGAGGGGGATAAAGGCCAGATGCCTAAAAATGATATACATGTATCCATTTAAAATACAGAAAACCTTGGTTTGTGAGCATAATTCATTCCGGGAACATGCTTATAATCCAAAGCGCTTGTATAGCAAAGCGAACTTCCCCATAAGAAATAATGGAAACTCATATGATTTGTTCCACAACCCAAAAATATTCATATAAAAATGATTACAGGGGCACTTGGGTGACTGTCGGTTGAGCGTCTGACTTTGGCTCAGGTCATGATCTCACAGTTCGTAGGTTCCAGCCCCGTCAGGCTCTGTGCTGACTGCTAGCTAGCTCAGAGCCTGGAGCCTGCTTCAGATTCTGTGTCTCTTTCTCTCTCTGCCCCTCCCCTGTTCACTCTCTTCCAAAAATAAATAAAATGTAAAAAAAAAAAAAACCATTAAAAAAATTAAAGCAGAAATATCAGACTTTTGGATAAGGTACTTCTTCAGAGATGCATCACAATGGAAGCTACACGGGGTGCCAGATAACAACACCACATCTGCCAGGACCATCTCAACAGCTACTATCGTCTCTTTCATACCCTCAAATAGTCCCAGGTCATGGGATGGGCGGGTGGGGGGCATTTGGCCTAGCTGCTCCCTGAAGCATCTGCATGTGAGAATCCTGTTTGTTCTACCCTGGCTCAGAAGCGGACTCTCCTCTCTTTAGCTAGCCTCCTCCGCTAGAATGCAGGCAGAAGATTCACCGAAAGCCAGGGGGTGTACAGCTAGTCAGTGGCACAGTGAGGCTCAGAGGGCCCTACCCAGCACTGTCTCATTGTAACATGCTCTTTGTATTTC
>NC_043707.1:23290960-23306259 GCF_006229205.1 Suricata suricatta
GGGAAAAAAATAAATAAAGAGTACTGTGCTGGTCATAGAAAGATTGGCCTCTGGTCATTGTTGGTTTTAAGAGAGTTTTACTTTTTTACACAGTCTTACTTTCAGAGAGCTCAGTGTCTTCCAAAATTAGGGAATGTTTTATTGATAACTAAAATCCAAATGCTTGAGGTCACTTACCAGCTATACAGTATTCCACATATAAGGAGCCTGCCATGGTGAATCTGCTCCAGGCTTCTGATATATAACTTGAAATAAAACTGTACTTTGTTCTTATATACATCCATGGCCTTTTAACCTGTCTTATTTGGAGCCTAGAAGATTTGTGAATTGATTATGTACACGGCCATCGGCCCTCAGCTACAAAGCCCCCAAGTTGGGAAAGGATGGTAAGAGTTTGAAGATTCTAACTTTTACTTTTTATAAGATTAATAAAACAGATCCAGAGTTATCCTTGTAATGTCATACCCTCACTTGAGTTTCAATATTATTTCTTGAGTTGAAGAGAAACAGGCAGTGTCACAGCGGACACAATGTACCTGAAGTAGCCCAGAGTGTCCTGCATCTGAGCATCATCTGCCATTCCTGTATCGTAGTGGGGGGAAATCGTTAACTCCCCCGTGAGCCCAGCAGACTTCCCTTTCTAGCCTAGTGATGATACATGTTGCCTCCAGGCTGCTGCTATCAGTAATTGGCTTATAAATAGGAAACGAACTTGGTTTCTAATATTGTTCCAGATAGGGGCTGGAGAGGAAAACATACCACCTCACAGACTGTGTGAAATCGTGTTGCCCAAAGCAAGCCTGGAGTAAATGGGCTGGGCTCCCTGAGAAAGCTGCCTCCCACCAGGGTTGAAGGCTCTGTCTTCTCAGATCCTTGTAATACGGTCAGCCATTCATAGTCGGTACCTATTACTTGAGAGAATTTCAAACTACTTTCAAGGCACGTTCTTCTTAGCACATATTTAGTTTTAATTCACCCTTTCATTCATTTTATTTATTCAGCAAATGTTTACTAAATTTCTTTTATGGGGAGAAATTAGTATAAGTAAGTCCTCAAGAGTCAGAAGGAAAAAAAAAGTCTTCTCAAGGAACTTCTGATCTCCCTCAAAGACTGTGACCAACTTTTGCAGACAAGGGGGCACAGGCCCCTGAGCCTGGACTGGGCATGATGTCCCGGATAGCTGGATGGATTCATGAATAGGCCGTCACTCACTCGCAGGCTGCGGCATTTGGAGCCAGAGAATAATCCAAGAGGCAATCTTAAAAGAAGGTCAAAACAGGGAATTTGAGACTAAAAGGGATACCTCTGCTCCACAGCATTCACAAAGATCATTTCCAAGCAGATTATAGACCTAATTGTGAAAGGCAAAATAATAAAGGTTTTAGGAGACAATAAAGGAGAATATCTTCATGACTGTAAGAGGGAAGGATTTCTTAAATCATAAAAAACACTAATCATTCCTTTTAAAATGGATAACTTAGACTCCATTAAATTGATCATATTTACCTATTAAATTGATCATATTTACTTATTTAAAAGCATCATAAAGAGAGTTAAAAAGTATGTCTTAAGTGGGATAAAATAATTTGGAGCAAAAGACTCCTCTGTAGAATATAGAGAATTCCTACAAATCAGCTGAAAAACTGCACAAAAGACTTACCAGGCATTTCAGGCACCTTTTTCTGGTTAGTTTAATGCATCACAACACATACTTAGGAAAAGAGCTGTAAAAGACTTTGATTTAACTAAATATAAATGAGAAAACTGAAGCCCACAGCACCCTCAGGTTTGCCATTTAGCTAAGATGGCTCACGGAACTCAGCAAAGCACTGTATTTGATTTGAAAGGATACAAATCAGGATCAGCCAAATGAAGAGACATGTAAGACGTGGCCTGGGAGGGTCTCAGACCCCGAGCTCTGCTCATTCCCCGGGGAGCCCGGGCACTTCTCCCTCCCAGCAGCGCGTCCGTGTGCTCGCCAAACAGGAAGCTCTGCTGGACTTCAGCATCCAGGGTTTTTACTGATATTGAATTACATAGATGCGGTTGATTGAATCATCAGCCTGTGACTGAGTTCAATCCCAGTCAACATCCACCACCCAGATCTTGGGCTGGCTCAGAATCCCAGCTCTCTGGTGAAAGGTTTGGTCTTTCTGTGACCAGCTTCCATCCTGAGTTATCTCATCTCTTAGCATAAACTCAAGTTCGATCCAAGGAGCTCCTGAACTAACTAAGACATTCCCCTTACCTGGGAAAATCCAAGAATTTAGAGTCTCCAGGCCAGTAACCAGGGACAAAGGCCAGTGAAATTCTTTATTGTACAACAGTCACAGACTGAGTTCATTAGAAAATCTGTGATCAGAGCCTGCAAGCTACGCCTGCTATTTCAATAGGAGCAGTCACGTTTCATGCTGACCAACTTCAAGGACTTTAAAACATCTTTTGCTTCCTTTGACAGACTGAGGAAGTGGAGTAGCAGAGCCGGGAACCGCTTACATATGTGAGGTGAGGGTTGGGGGACATTCCTGGGTCTTTGGGTTTCCCTGCTCAAGCTCCCTTAGGAGGTGGTGTGGCCGGGTGGAGAGCACAGCCCTGTGGCAGTGAGCAAATTGCTTCCCTGTGTCTTAGCTTCCTCCTCTGTAAAATGAGCACAGTCTTCATAAGAGAATAGTAGTAAGAATTAACCACAATAATGTCTACAAAAAAGCGTGGCACCTAGTAAGCACTCAAATAGTGTTAGCTCTTGTTTTTAATATAAGGAGGAGTTTAAGGTGATAAAATATTTTCTTTGAGTATGAAAGAAATCTGGAGACCATTAATCCCGGTCACCTGTTTGCAGATAAGGAAACCGATCCGAGCGAGAGAGCAGGCTGTTTGCAAAGTCACATCACAGGAAGGTGAAAGCCAAGGCTTCTTCCACCACCCTGTGCTGCTCTTGTTTGGGACTTGAAAAACTTTTTTAAAAATCTGATTTTTTTTCTTACAGTTTTACTTGCTGTTTTATTTTTATTTATATGACAGTGTATTGAGTGCACTCTCTATACCAAGCATAAAATATCAAGCATTTTATATATGTAATATAGAAATGACATGTTATATGACATGTACTCTATAATAGATATGATACATTCATTCAGGTTTCAAACCACTCTGGCAAGTGGATGGTATTATTCCTGTTGTGCTGATGGGACCATTGAGATGGAATAATTTGAGTCAGAGATTTTTATGACTTACTGCGTGTTGCTGGGTAATAAACAAAAAGCACATGAACGCTGCCAAGCCATGTCAAAATCACGGACGGCAGTGAGCTCGTAATAGTAAAAGGCTTCAGGATTTGTGAATGCCTTTTTGCTAAGGAGCAAACGCTGAATGTTAAGACATCTACTCTGTGGGCTTGTATAACAGCAGTTATCAGGCCTGGGATAATTTTGTTGATCTAAAATACTTTAAAATCTACCAATAAATTCCCCCCCTGGGGGTTCATTTATTGACCAGCTGTTTTACAAGACAGACTAGTGACCATTGACTCCGGCCTTCAAGTTACCTCCACAGCATCAGTTCATCCTTGCATTGCTTGGTGCGGCCTGTAGGTGCCCACGTGCAGAGAGAGGAGGACCCAGAAGCAGCGAGGAAGACAGCAACGCGTCTCGGGACAGATACTAGTCTTTCTTCTTGTCTTTTGGGTCCTTTTGGCATTTGAATGACAGTCAAATCCTCCTTTAAAGAACCTTGACACCCACTTTTTTAAGTGAGGAGTCAGTATGTTGGGCCCTTGAACATGTGACATCCCTGCCAGTGCTCTGCAGCAGCTCCAGTTGCAGATGACCGTCGCAGTCACTTAGAACTGGGCAGGAGCAGCCCTTCTTTTGGCTGCCATTGGCTTGTTTCGAGCACCGAGGCCAGTGGCAGGCGTCCAAAAGCATGGCAGACGGAGGGAGAGCGTGCCTCTTTGGTCGTCCTTCTGTCTTGTGATTGTCCTCCTCCCTGGGCACCCGGCTCCCAGCAGGACCACACCCGGGAAGAGGCGTGTGGTGCAGGGGAGAGCAAAGCGGGACTCTACACCTGTAACCACGGTCTGTTTGTTTGCCCTAGGGAAGACCGCTGCCTTTCACCAGAAGGGAATTTTCTAGGACTGGCCGGCCCCTGCTGAGATCAGTGGAGCGTCCGTACCATGGCCCGCATCTCCTGTTCACTCGCCAGGCTCTCCCCACTGAGGGGGTGGGATGTCAGCATGCACTTGGGCCTTCCTGGGCGATCTGCTTCTTGAGTGCAGTGCTCTCGATCCTGGTTTCGTGCACAGCCCTGTGGGTAAGAAGTCCAGAGGGAACGTGTGCTCTCTGTTAAAACTGCTCTGGTCCTCGTCTCTTCTTACCAGATCCCAAACTTCTGTTTCAAGGGGAGGGTTTTAAAATGAGATTCTATAAGCAAAATTGGGCAGTTTCATCTTGGAATAGGTTGTCAGTACATGTTCTAATGTTTTGTAAAACACTTCCTGTTTAAATGTATTGATGTGGATAATATTAAATATCTTAATTATTTAAATAATTCATTGTATTGTTTTTGAGAAGTTGAGGAATTACCGTAAACATTTACAACTTAATGACTTTTGTATTTTATTTTTCAAAATAAAAGCTTTAAATGTGTGAAGCATCCTGGTGGTTTACATGTTTTAATTACTGTGATTTCAGAGAAGCAGTAAGACCTTCAGAGAAGCCCGAGTTTCTTCAGTTGGCTGTATTGTAGATATTCCCTTCTATGCCTCAGAACTTTTTTTCAAGAAGTTTTTAATTTTAATTCTAGTATAGTTAACATACAGTGTCATATTCGTTTCAGATGTATAATACAGTGACTCGGCAATTCTGTACTCTCAGTGCTCATGGCCAAGTGTACTCTTTAATCCTCTCGCCTACTTTGCCCATCCCCCCACCCACATCCCCTCTGGTAACCATCAGTCTGTCCTCTACAGTTAAGTGTCTGTTTCTTAGTTTGCCTCTCCCGCCCTCTCTTTTTTCCGTTGCTTATTTGTTTCTTAAATTCCACATATGAGTGAAATCACGTGGTATTTGTCTTCTCTGGTTCAATTACTCTCCAGCTCCTTCCAGGTTGTTGCAGATGGCAGATCATTCTCTTATATTTCTGAATAATATTCCTGTGTGTGTGTGTGTGTGTGTGTGTGTGTGTGTGTGTGTGCCGCATCTTTATCCATTCATCAGTTGATGGACACTTGGGCTGTTTCCACACTTTGGCTGTAGCAAGTTATGCTTCAGTAAATTCTGCAGTGGCTACAATAGTTTGCACTCCCACCGACGGTACAAGAGGACTCCCCTTCCTCCACATCCTCGCCAACACTGGTTGTGTTTTGTGTTGTTGATGTTAACCATTCTGACAGATGGATGTGAGGTGAAATCTCATTACAGTTTTGATTTGCGCTTCCCTGATGATGAAATGGTATTGACCGTCTTCATGTGTCTGTTGGCCATCTGGATGTCTTCTTTGGAGAAATGTCTGTTGGTGTCTTCTGCCCATTTTTAATTGGATTATTTGTTTTTTGGGTGTTGAGTTGTATTAGTTCTTTAAATGTTTTGGATACTACCTCTTAATCAGATATGTCATTTGCAGATATCTTCTCCCATTAAGTAGGTTGCCTTTTAGTTTGTTTTCTTCACTGTACAGAAGCTTTTTGTTTTGATGAAGTCCCAATAGTTTATTTTTGCTTTAATTTCCCTTCCCTTGCCTTGCATTTGCTATGGCTGATGTCAGAAAATCACTGCCTGTGTTCTCTTCTAGGACTTTTATGGTTTCAGGTCTCATATTTAGGTTTTGTGTTTATTTTTGTGTATGGTGTGAGAAGGTGAACCAGTTTCATTCTTTTGCATGTGGCCATCCAATTTTCCCATCACCATTTGTTGAAGAGTTTCCCCCATTGCATAATCTACTCCTTTGCTGAAGATTGATTGACATGTATCATAAAATCTTACTGAAGATTTTGCTGTAATTGATTTCATAAAGACTTGATACCGTTTGTTTCAGAATCCTGTTCTATTTCTATGCCTATATGCTATATTTAAGGACAGAGAAGTTACTGTTACCAGCTTTTACTAGAAGCCATTGTTATGCAATACCGAGTGATCAGATAATAATAGTAATTTCTCTTTATTGAGTGTCTTCTATGTGTGAGGCACGGAACACAGGTGTTTTACGTGTTTCCTCATCCCTCGCCTGAAAATTCTGCATCCCCCCATCTTATCCGTCAGCAAATAATTTTCTCTACTAGTCACTCAAGCCAGAAACCTAAGAGTCTTTTCCTTCCTTCTGTCCCTCCACATACAAGATGCTTGATTCTACCTTCAGAATATTTCTTGAGTCCGTCTACTTCCCTCCAACTGCATGGCCCCCCCCAACCTGAGACAAGACCGTCTGTCACCTAGACTGTTGCAGTGGAGTCTCCCCCTTCCTACTCTTGCCTCATCCAATGCTGTTTAGCACACAGCAGTGCAATGGTCTGACAACACACGTATGGGCAGGACCCTCCCATTGAGAAAGAAACTAGGTTCCTGCCAGTTCCAGCCACTGCCCCCCCCACCTCATTGCAGGCCATCCCCCCACCTCAGCCACCTCTCTCCTCGTGCTCAAGGGTTCTTTGAATCTCACAGCAACACACCAAGCTTTTCCTGCCTCTGCACATATTATCCCTCTCTCTGGAATGTTCTTCCCTTTGCTCTGTGCCTGATAGCCTCCTTCTCAGTTCTCTGGTCTCAATAAATTTCCTCAGACAGACATTTCCCGACCCCTTGAACTAAAAAGTAGATGCCCTTCTTGACTCACTTCTTACTATCACCTTATCAGACTTTGCAGTTTTTAATCTGTTGACTTTTTTTTTTATTGTTATTGTCAGTCTCCTATTCTAGATGGTAAGTTTCTGGAAGACAGAAACTGTTTCTTTTCTTGTCCATTTTTATATCTCTGTCACCTAGCAAAGTGCCTGGCACATTCTAGGAACCTAAGAAAATGTTTGGTAAATGATTAATTCTCCCAGAAACCTCCGGAATATCATTGTATGGATAAGAAAACAGGCTCAGCCATGTGGTGGCCCCCAGACAAGGCCCCTCAGCTAGTGCCACAGTGGTGACCTGGCACCTCAGCCCAAGCCTGACCTGAACATCCTTCTTTCCAGGCCACTCCCCTCAGACCTGTCTGCTTCGATTGACATGAATATTGCTGCCTAGCACTGGGCCTTCAGACACTCTTTTGTTCAGGAACCTTCTCTGAATCTCTAATGCCCAATATGTTACATCTAAACTGCGTGGCCTCACCACTTTCTTCTCCTGCCTGTTCGGTCTCCTTCACCTTCTGCTTCTTCCAGTTGCCTGTAAACCCACTCCCCTCTCCCTGGAAAATCCCAGCCTCATTAAGGGCTCAGCTGTCTTCAGTGCCATTTCTCGTTACTCAACTGCTCCAACCTCCAAATACTAATAAAGTCAGCCTCAGCTTAACATAATATTTTTTTTTTTGCTTATTTCCTGTGTTAGTCTTATGTCATTACCTTTGTGGGGAGGAGGTCACATACTTCTCTAGAGCCTATCAGAATGGGAGAGGAGGACGTTTTTAAACTATAACCCAGCCCGACTCCGGTACTTGCTCCAAAAGAGACATGATTTTTATTCCCCACACCAGCGCTCCCCTGGAGACACCCCGCCCCCGCTACAGGTGGGAGCGTATTAGAATAGGAAAAGGGCAGAGAACCCACCTCACAAAATAGCTGACTTGGGAAAGAGACAGGCCCGGCACACTGGCCTGAAGAAACAGATGCTGTGCTATTTCCATCCCTGTGGATGTCCCTTCTTTCACAAAGCTTGCTTTCTTTCTGGCCTGAGCACATTTCTTTTGAGCCCCATAAAGCAAAGTGTTTCTGTTTCATAAGACCTCTTAGATCACATCTATGAAGATGACTATTTGTGAAAGGGTGCGATTTGGTGAAGTCAAATGGAACTCCCATTGAGCTAATGAAAGCTACCTGGAGTAAAGTTTGAAAGGCTGTAACAGTAAAGGACTAGGTAGACGTGGGGCCCGTAACTGTCAGAGGGCTTCTGGAGACAGCATCGCCGTTGGCCACAGAGAGCAAGTGGACCCACAGAGCCGGAGAGAGGCCAGTGTCGTCAGTGGCCACAGGAGGAGCTTGGAGAGAGCATCAGCTGTGAAGAATCATAGAATATTAAGAAGGGGAAGGAAACCTTAGTAATCACTTAAGTATCAGTCTGGTAATACTTATCAAGAGCCTGGTGTGGTCCAGGCCCCGTGCTAACCATTTTACAAGTTTAAACTCCTTTATTTTTCATAACTACCATCTGAGGTTAGGTACTATCACTACCTACATTTTACAAACATTGGCGTGGGGGGTAAAAGTACCTAGTACCGCTAGTGACAGGACACAAACATAGCCAACCTGGCTCCAGAGTCTACCCCCCCACAGCACTGCTCTGCATCTCAGTAATCATCTTTATACCAGAATAGAAACTTGCCATTAGCATTGAGCTGCAACTGTTCAAGGGCCTCCCTTGTACTTAGTAATTTGCTAGGTGTAGTTGGGTAGTGTGCCAGGAAGTATAGGCAGATTACTGCCCTTGGGAATTTATGGTCTTGGTAAAAAGCAAGAAAAATGCAAATAAAGCAATTATTTCAGGTTCTAACAAAATGTGTACACTATCACCTACCAAACCTGGCCAGTAGATTATACATAAGTCTAGGTCTTATGGTCTAGGAAAGAGACCATTCAGTGTAACCTCCAGATTTGTATTTCTTTTTTTTTTTTTTTTAATTTTTTTACATTTATTTATTATTGAGAGACAGAGAGCACAAATGAGGTAGGGGCAGAGAGAGAAGGAGACACAGAATGTGAAGCAGGCTCCAGGCTCTGAGCAAGCTATAGGCACAGAGCCTGACGCGGGGCCCGAACCCACAAACCATGAGATCATGACCTGAGCTAAAGTCAGTCACTCAACCAACTGAGCCACCCAGGTGCCCTCCAGATTTGTATTTCTAAAAGAACTGTAGATCCTGGGGCTGTCTGGGCTTTCCTCTGGCAAGGTCAGTATTTTCAGCATTGAGTTCCCTTTCTTTCCTGCTTATTTGTCAGTATCCACTGCCGTCTTCTGCAGGGACTTTAGGTCTTTGTGTAAAGCAGAGCACTCCTTCCTTAATTATTCTGAATTGGGCAAAAGAGGTAATTCTATTCGTTTGGGGTTTAAATCCTAACAAAGCAGTTCATTGTTCAATATTGAGTGGGTGTGTATCTGAGAGAGAGAAAGTAGTTTTGTTAGAGATAAAAATAAATGACTCCGATTCTTCCTTTAGGGTTGATTAGCTCCGAAGATCCAAAACTGAATCATTTTCACAATAAAACCACTATTTTTATTCTTTCATATTGTAGAAATGGCTTTAAGGCCTTTCCCTGAGAAAGCCTACAATGCCCTCTATTGGCCAAACATGGAATGACTGCTGGACATTCAAAAAAGTTTTCAAGTTGAAAAAAAAATAAGGAAAATGTATATCATGCATGTATGCAAAGCTTTCTCTACAAAACTGTTCATTGCAAGGCAGTTTGTGAAAACAAAAACAGTTGAAGCAATCTAGCAAAAGGGGGCATTTGGGTTAAATGAATTACAGTACATCCACAAAAATAGAACTCAGCTAATAAATACGGCATTGTAGAAAAAGACAACACAGAAAAATGTTCGTGTTACACTAAGTGAAAACTTGAGATCACAAAGATGTTTATTATGATTCCATCTTTATTATCTAAAGGACCGATAGGAAAGTAAATAGAATAGCTAAATTGATAGACATCTGAAAGGCCGTGACCAAATGTTCAGTGTTCTCAGTGTTCTCTCTTGGTGGTGGAGTTGTGGGGATTCTTGCTTTCTTTTTTCTTCTTTTTTTTTATTTTATTCAATTTTTTAATGTTTTTTATTTATTTTTGACAGCACGAGCAGGGGAGGGTCAGAGAGAGAGGCAGATACAGAATCTGAAGCAGGCTTCAGACTCTGAGCTGTCAGCACAGAGCCCGACGCAGGGCTCGAACCCACAAACCATGAGATCATGACTTGAGCCGAAGCTGGACACGTAACTGACTGAGCCACCAAGGCGCCCCTCTTTTTTCTTCTTAACTCTCTTTTCTAAACATGCTACAATCAATATGGATTATTTTTGTAGAATGAAAAATAATAATGAGTTATTTTGTGTATTCCTATGTTCTTAGATACCATTAGCTTCTTTTTTTTTTTTTTTTTAACTATTAGCTTCTTATGAAAGAGACATGGAGATCATTTACAGGAAAGATTTCAGAACTCCAGTGGAATGGGCAGCTTCGTGTGATGCCGTGTCACTAGTGATTTATTTATTTCAGTCTACATACTTTCCAAGAAGGTCACCATCTCTAAGTCAGAAATCATCCTTGTGGTCCAGAACTACTTTGGTGCTTCCATACTCCGGGAAAAGAACTTGATCTCCAACTTTTAGGCTAACTGGTTGACTCTCTCCTCCCTTCCCTTTAGAGCCGATCTAACAGCTACTACTGTTGCCTGCAGTACTTTTCCTTGAGATTTTTCTAGAAGCAGAATGTCTCCTTTTGGCTACAGTTTTGGCTGCACTCCTTGCAACTAAAACTCAAAGAGGGGAAGAAACGTTCTTAGTGCCTGTCCTGCAGTGACTCTAGCTGCCGCAGTTCCCACTCTGCTCTCGTGCCACTGCCGTCACAAGGGGACCCCAAAAAACACTAAGTTTTAAAAAGAAAGCAAGAGATGGAACCCCGCAATCCTACAGATAAAAAAAAAAACCAGGGTCTCGAGTAGTGCGGTGACTTACCCAAAGCTACACATCTAGTTAGACTTAACATTGACTTTCAGTTTCTTTTCGAATAAGTCTCATTATTTATCCACTTCTTCTGATGAAAAGTTAGTAATCTTAATACTCTGAACACTAGGCTGTCGATTGGTCTTCACAAATGAACCACTGAGACTTGAATCAGAAATGAAGCAGAAATAAGCTATCCGGGCATTTAGATGGAGCACATTGGAAAAGATCACAGTGCAGTTCGGATGGGTTTATTTCTCTTATACAGGGTTTGGCAACCTACAGCCAGTGGGCCCCCGGCTACATGTACCACCCATGTCTTCTCTATGGCTGCTTACTCTCTACAGTCTCAGGCAGACAAACTATATGGCCTACAAAGCTGAAAATAGTTCCTACCTGTCCCTTTAGAGAGAAAGTATATAAACCCCTGCTCTGATAGATTATTTAAATCCTATCCAAAAAAACCAAAAAACAGAAACAAAACAAAAACAAAAACAAAAACAAATCCTATCCTACCTCAGGATATTTAAGTATTTCACTACACCTTAATGTCATTAGCCAACCCAAAGGGCTCTCAGCTGGCAATTCCAAACAAATGTCAGAATAACTATCAGAGCTAGAAAGTCCCCAAATGGCAAGTTGGTTTTCCCTAACACCCTTTTGCTGCCTCAGAGAAACAGGCCCTTCCCAGTGTCAAATCCAACAAAGTCTCTGAGTGGGTGGGGACGCCTAGGAAGACAAAGAGAAGGGCACATTAGGAAGCAGGGTCCATTTTCTTAGGGTGCATGGGATTATATGTTCAGCTAAATTATTTTTCCACTTGGTGGAATCACGTTGAAGTAACATATTTAATCTGGGAAGTGCTTAAGCCTGCAAGGATAGACCAATGAAAATGCCACACAGGGGCACCTGGCGGCTCAGTCGATTAAGCATTCTGACTCTGATTTCAGCTCAGGTCATGATCTCAGGCTTCATGAGATCAAGCCCCAAGTTGGGCTCTGCCCTGGCAGTGTCGATTCTTCTGTCTCCCTCTCTCTCTGCGCCCCCCAACTGTCCCCCCACCTCAAAATAAATGAGCATGAAAAGAAAATAAAAAGAAAATGCCACACAAAATAGGCATGAGATGAGAAGGAGAATTGGGAATATGGCTCCAATATTCTCACTCATCCATAGGATTTGACCTCAATGCTCCCAGAAGTGCCTGGAACCAGAGTCATTTAGAGACAGAAGGGATGAGAAGTAATATGGAGTAGTAGGTAGGACAACGATGGGCCCTCAAACCACGTCCATAAAACACCATGGAACTCTCTAGATGTTGTTTTTGTGTCTGTTTCATACTTTTTTTTATAATTAATAAGTGAAAATATAAGATAAAATTCATCAAAAGCCTGCATGTAAAGAGCTTGGGGTGAGAGCATTTCAGGGCCATGTCCTCTTGCCGTGAAGATGTCCATGGTTACCAGGATACACCCCAAACCAAGGAGTACTCCCTGAATGTTCGTTCTGGATAAGACTCCTAGGCCTTCTCATGACATAAGGGGAGCTCCTTCCCACTAGCCAAGAGTGATGGCATTCTGGAACTCCCTACCTCTTTGATATTAATAACAGCAATTCGTGCCCCTATATACTACTAATATCGATAAAATACAAGAGGAAAAATATATGAAGAGGTAATAATAATTTGAATGTGATCAGAACTCAGATTCCTTTCAGTATTCAGTTCCTACTATGTGCCATGCATTGTACTGGACTTTGTAGATATTACAGGAAGTAGTAAGGCAACAAAATGGACACCCCCGCCCTGCTTTTTGACGTCCAGGAAGGTAGATACCGGAGATTCTGCTATACCCACAGCAAATAAGAAAAGTTTAAATGCTTCCACATTCAAGCTTGCCTCCCGGAAGGGCGAGAATCATGGCCTCTGACTCAGTGTTCACTTTTCCCTCTCCAAACCTCGAGTGCTGTGATCCACTTGGTAAAAGTTGGGTCATTTGTGGAATCCAGGATACAAGGTACTCTGGGGAAAGTAGCTTTTAGATTTTAAGCTTCTAGCGTTCAGGGAGGCCCACTTAAGAGGGATCAGAAAAGAGGTGAGAGAGACAATCTGAACATCAGCCACATTTACCAAGCAGACGATAGGAAGAGTGGTCCAGGCTAAGAAGTAGCAGTGGTTCATGAATGCGGTGCGTCAGAAGCCTGGGGAGAGCCGAGCTGGGCTGAGAGCAAGTGGGCCATTAGCCAGGCTTTTGAGCCTTGGTAAGCTGTTGGCAAACAACTTCCTCTTCAAGGCCAGGTGAGCAAGGGAAGGCCAGCGGTCCAACTTCATCTTCTCGGTCATAATGTTTCTCCCTTTGTGCCAGTGGATAAGAAACAAGGAGTTGCGGGGCGCCTGGGTGGCTCAGTGGGTTGAGTGTCCAACTCTTGGTTTCAGCTCAGGTCATGATCTCAACGGTTCAGTAGGTTCAAGCCCCACATCGACTCTGTGCTGACAGCTGCAGAACCTGCTTGGGATTCTCTCTCTCTCTCTCTCTCTCTCTCTCTCTCTCTCTCTCTCACTCACTCACCTCTCCCCCCCCACCCCTCCTCTGCTCACTCTCTCTCTCTCTTAAAATAAATAAACATTTAAAAAAAAGGGGGGGGTAGAGAAAATTGGAAATAAGGGAGAATGGAAAACTTGGTGGGAAGATGCTGAGTTGGGTCTTGAACATGGTAAATTCGAAGCACCCTTAGGGACATCTAGTTAGAGATGTCAAGTAGTCAGTTTTATGTACAATAAGGGTATGAAGTTCAGGAGAAACCGCGGGATTGGAAATTTAAATTTGGGAGTCTTTAACATACAGACTGTGGTTGAAACCATGAGAGTAGACAGAATGACCTTGAGAGTGTGTGTAGCATAGGAAAGAAGCAAGCCAAGGGCTAATTCTGGGACCCAATGGCTCTGAAGAGGTAAGATGGTGAACAAACCCTACAAAAGAGACAGGAAAGATATGTAGAGGAAAGGGGATGACAGGAAAAGCTCATGGAATTCGAAGGAGGAGGAAGTTTTAAGAGATTCCACTGTGGTATGATTTAGAGAGTTCAAGAAGGATAGGTGGTTGGACTTGGCAGTTAGGAGGCCGTGCTGATCTTGGGGAGAGTGGCTTCAGTGATGGGCGCAAAATCTACTTTGCAATGGGGATAAGGAAGTAGAGGAAACAGTGTGGACACTTGTCAGTATACTTGCTCCCATGGGACAAAGAAAGAAGGTGTGCTACCTGGAGAAGGATGCGGGATTGAAGATGAATTTTTTATTTATTATGATGGGAGAAACTGGCACATAAAATAGACTGCAGCAAAGGAAACCATACAGAGGAAGAGACCATTCAGGAGAGAGAGGGTTAACGTATAGAGCAAGTACAAGTTAGAGCGTCTTTGGGAGACTTAGCCTCAAACCCAGAGAAGAGGGTTAACTTGCAGGTTAGATGGTAGGAAGTTGAGGAAATTCTTCATGTCTGATAGCCACATTGCTCTATGCAATAAAAGCCAAAATTCCATTTGCTGGAAGGAGAGAGATTTCCTGGAGTGCGGAAGGGCCTTGGAAAGAATAAGTTTGGAAATAGAAAAGGAAGCTGACTTGGATATTGACTGTATTTATTGTGGTAATCTTTTTTGCAATTTACACAAAGATTGAATCATTATGTTGTACACCTGAAGCTAATATAATGTTATATGTCAATTATATCTTAAGAAAAAAAGGAGGGGTGCCTGGGTCCTTCAGTCAGTTAAGTGTCCAACTAGATTTTGACTCAGGCCATGTCTTGTGCTTTGTGAGATTGGGCCCCACATCAGGCTCTGCACTGATAGCATGGAGCCTGCTTGGGATTCTCTCAGTCTCTCTCTGCCCCTTCTCTGCTTGTGCTGTCTCCAAACAAACAAACAAACAAACAAACATTTTTAACAAGGAAAGAGAGATGACTAGAAGAAATACATGGACGGCTGATGCATAGGAGCACATGTACCCCAATGTTCATAGCAGCAATGTCAACAATAGCTAAATCATGGAAAGAGCCTAAATGTCCATCACCTGACGAATGGATCAAGAAGATGTGGTATATATTCACGATGGAGTACTACATGGCAGTGAGAGGGAATGACATATGGCCCTTTGTAGGAAAGTGGATGGACCTTGAGGGTGTCATACTCAGTGAAGTAAGCCAGGCAGAGAAGGACAGAAACCATATGTTTGCACTCATAGGTCTAACAGGAAAACAGGAGAAACCTAATGGAGAACCAAGGGAAGCGGAGGAGGGAGAGAGAGTTGGGGAGAGAGAGGGATGCAAAACTTGAGAGACTATTGAATGCTGAGAATGAACTGAGGGTTGAAGGGGAAGGGGGAGGGGGGAAAAGAGGTGGTGGTGATGGTGGAGGGCACTTAAGGGGAAGAGCACTGGGTGTTGTATGGAAAACAATTT
>NC_043707.1:23306359-23310160 GCF_006229205.1 Suricata suricatta
AAAAAAAAAAAGAAAGAAATACATGGACAGATGGCCCAGTGGCACTGCACGAGTTAATCATGCATTTAGGGGCACCTGGGTGGCTTAGTCGGATAAGCAGCCGACTTCAGCTCAGGTCATAATCTCATAGTTCATGGGTTTGAGCCCCGCATCAGGCTCTGTGCTGACCACTCAGAGCCTGGAGCCTATTTCAGATTCTGTGTTTCCTTCTTTCTCTGCCCCTCCCCTACTCATACTGTCTCTCTCTCTCTCTCCATGTCTCACAGAAATAAATAAAAGTTTAAAAAAATTAATAATGCATTTATAGTGGTACCTAAATTCATATAGTAATGGCACTTATCCAGGGATAAAGCACAGAAGGCTGATGGGATAATCTAGTGGGTTTTGTCCCTTAGGTGCTGGCAAGGGAACACACAAAGACATTCCATAGGGAGATGTCTAAATGGATACATAGGTCATGGTAGGATAGGGGAGAAAATAAAATCACTTGATTTTATTTGATTAGATGCCTGAGAGAGAAGGGTGAGAGGGCAAGGGACCATCAGTCTTAACGAAGTAGAAAAAGCAAAACCAGTTTGGGGGAAAAGATGAAAGGACAGAATCTAGTGATCAAAGATCAATGTATTTGGAGTTAAAACTTGGAAGGTAGAAGAGTTCTGAGCACTAACGAAACTCTGCCACTTTTCTCCCTCTTTTCTCTTTCTTCCCACTCTCCCTTCCCTTCACTCAGAACCAAGCTTTTTTCTTCACTCCTTTCTGAAATAAGAATACCCTCGAAGAGCTTTAAATGGACGAGTGACATGATCTGATATGAAATGTTCAGAGCAGCAAGAGACATTAAGATTTGTAGCAGCAGTGATTGTCATAATACAACACTAGGAAATAAATATTCATCAGTGGCCTGGATAATGCTGCATCTATTTAGTCTGAAAGCAGAAATTAAACTGCATTGCTCAGAGGTACAGAGAGGGGTAGCTAAACTTGGAAAACAAGGAAATGCTTGTCAGAAAAGTAAGGATGCTGGTGACCTCTAGGAGAGTAGAAGTTGTCTTCATCAGGGAGGATGCTTGGAGCATGTGGGGGCTGGTGATGTTCTCGTTCTTGACTGAGTAGTGGTTTGATGGGTAGCTCCTTTATAATTATTCTCAAACCACACACATATGGTTTTGCACTTTGCTGTATCATATATCCCAACTAAAGAGAAAACCTGCATGAAACGATACATACCATATATAGGAGAGGGGGAATGAGATTAGGGAGTTATGTGCAGAGACAATTGTGTTTGTGATATTGCGTTTCATGAGCAGGGAGTTTACATGTCTGAAATATTTAAATCAAAATTAAAACTAAAAATGTAATACGGAAAAGAAGATGAATGCTTTTGTTTCTGTCTTCATTTCCTTTCTGGTTGTCAAATTATTTATTCAGTAAATTAGAATCAGGAGAGAAAATTCAGTAGCTAAATCAGTACTCTGGAGATTTGCCAGCGTTCAGAAGTTCTTTTCATTGGGGAGACATGGAGAACAGAATCCAGTTACTAATCACAGGGCTTGATCTCAGGCCTGTTTGTTTGGCTTACCCTTGGAGAAGTGAAACCAGAACATAACTGCCTGTGTTCGCAGAGCAGCCCCCACCTCTGCATGAGTGTGTGCTGCTCATCCGGTCCTTCTCTCAAAGGCTCACTGACCCTTCCCTGCAGCCTTCATGTGAACTGGCCTGGAAGTCATTTCACTGTCCGGAGGCAATAGCTGCTGCCAACAAACTGCCCTGCTTCCCAGAAAGCCTGTTCCAATCCCTTCCTCCTCATTCAGCAAGTCTTCATTCCAGGCTGCTGACCTTGGATCTCCCCCCTCCCTCCACGGTGTAAACAGAAATAACTGAGAAACTGTATTACTAAAGGAAATCCTGGGCAGAAATGGGAAATGAAAACTCCAACACATTCAGAATGCCATGTAAAACTGGTTACACATGGATTTCCCTACCTCCTGAGCCTCTGGGGCTCCCATTTTCTTCTTCTTTTCTTTTTTTTAATAGTTTATTGTCAAGTTAGTTTCCATATAACACCCAGTGCTCTTCCCCACAAGTGCCCTCCTCCATGTCCATCACCCGCCCCCGCGCCCCCCCCCCCCCCCCCCCCCCCCCCCCCCCCCCCCCCCCCCCCCCCCGCGCGCCTTTTCATTTTCTTTATACAGCCTTTCCTTAGGGAGTTGGAATAACTATCATTCCGATAGCCTTTAGTTCTGGGGTTTTCTCACTTGGATTCCTAGGGGGAGGAGAGGTCATCTGGGAGGGTGGAGAAATGGAAGGAAGCTGGTCCTGGTAACTCTTTGTTGAGTGAATCAACCCAGGATCTGCTCAGACTTCTTGTTAGGTAAGATAATAAAATCCTCATGTAAGCCAATTTTGGTTGCAGTTTCTGTTACAGCTGAAACATCCTAATTGTCATAGGACAGAAAGAGGAAAATTTTGTCATATATATGCGTATCGTTGCGAAAGGCTGGAGCAGTAGTGATAGATAAGAGAAGGCCTCAAGGGACCCTCTTTAAGGCAGTGCTCCTCCAGGTGTGGTTCATGCATTTGCAGCATCAGGATAACCTGGGAGTTTGTTAGGAGTGCGCATGTAAGGGCTTCACTCCGGACAGACCAAATCAGATTCTCTGGAGGTAGGGCTGAGAATCTGTATAATAACAAGGTCCCCCCTCCAGTGATTCTGATGCAACTGAAGTGGGAGAAAACGCTTCTACCCCTGGGAGTGTGATTGGTCCAACAGAGGAAGTGCTGTGCCTCTAGCTATGGCAGACCTCTCCGAAGCTGCTCCAGTCTTCTAGATCTCCATTTCCTTTTCGGTCTCAACACTAGGATCGGATAAGGAACTGGGTATAAAAATGGTTTGAGAATGTTCAGAGCGTGAGGCCTAGGAGAGTCCCTGAGCTGACCCAGCCGCTCCTAGGGGACCCAGCATCTGAGGCTGCAGACAGCGTGTCAGCTTCTTTGGGTAGGGCCTGTCTCCATCCGCAGAGTAACTGGCACGTAAAGGATGGAGAGTCACTGTCATTTTAACTGGACGCAATTGCTCTTATCTTGAGGTTCCTTTTTGTCGGGTTCCTGCAGGAGTCAATCAGGAAGAACTGGAAACCCAGCTTTTGCTCTTGTGGCCTGTGGAGGGTTGGCCCCTGTCGCAGTGCTGCCCCTCCTCTCTGACAACCTCAGAGAACTCAGCCCTCCTCCCGCCACACCCTCCGCATCCTCACATATCCTCCTGCCACCTCTACTAAAGTGACCTGGTCCCCTCCCCGTATCTCCCTGGCCTTCGATGCCGGAGGAGACACAGCACCCATTTCTCTGAAGACAGAACCACTAGTTCGTGAGCCCTGCCTCCTCTCCAGTTACTGAGCGTCGACTCCAATGCGGGAGCCACCCTGCGAACCAACGAGGAAGGTCCGCGTAGATGTGGCGGTCGCGCGCCGCCCAGCGCGCCGGGCGGATAGCGGGAGGAAGGGGCGCGCCTACTGTTCTGAGGACCAATCAGAGCACGGTAGACAAGCAGGTACGGCTCCCAGTGGCCACTCGGGCGCAGGCCGAGCGCGTTGCCTGCTCTTGGACTGGACAAGCTTCCTGCCAATCAGGGGCGGAGCAAGAGGAGCCTCGGCCAATAGCGGGAGGCGGCCGGGTCAGGCCGGTGGCCTTGCGGTCCGCGCGGTGGTCGGTGAGCCCGTAGGCGCTGAGGGAGTGGCCGCCCTCGGCTCTCGCGCGCTGCGTTCTCCGCCCCCGGGGCCCGCCCGTCGGCCGCGCCGCGTCATG
>NC_043707.1:23310260-23340589 GCF_006229205.1 Suricata suricatta
GGCGCGGCTCGGCGCTAGTGCCCAGGGCCGCTGCCGCCGCCGCCCGCCCGCCCGAAGCCGCGCCCACTGTCCAGAGCCAGAGGGATGGTGGTAGTCACGGGGCGGGAGCCAGACAGCCGTCGCCCGGACGGTGCCATGTCCAGCTCCGACGCCGAAGACGACTTTCTGGAGCCGGCCACCCCGACGGCCACGCAGGCGGGGCACGCGCTGCCCCTGCTGCCCCAGGAGGTACCCGGGGGGTGGGGCGTGGGAAGGGAGGTAGAGGGAGGAGCAGATGCCCAGCAGAGCTGACCTTGGGTGTGTACCGCGCCGAGGCTGGGCTCAGGGGTGGGGCAGAGGGCGGCGCCAGAGGACCGAGCTCCCCAGCCCACTCTACGTCCGGTAAAACGCACAGGTGTGTCTTCCTGTCCCTGGGGCACCTGATTCCCGCATCCCACGCCCCCCTCTTTCTGTATTCGCTGACTGCAAGGTTGGTTTACTCCCACCCCTATGTCCCATCGGGCCAACTGGAAGAGGGAGGGTAGTCTGTGGGAAGGGGACCTCAGAGCCCCAAGGGATGAGAGGGTCTTCTAGAAAATCCAAGAGGTATCCTTCATGGTTGCCCAGACCCAACCTGCAGCTGCCCAGAAAGTTGGGTAAGGGGCTCTGTGCAGGTAAGAGGAGGGCTGAGTAATAGATGTGTCCACACTCACCTGACAACTCCATGGCTTTCCTCCCCTGCCTCCTGTGCCATGGTGCTCCCACTGGTCTTCGTGTGTATGACAGTATCACATTTAGAGCTGAAATGTCCCTCAAGAGAAAGGAAAAGAGGAGGGAAGATGGGGTGCTGCTGGGCGCTGAAGAGGGAGACTGGGAGGTAGGAGCTGAGGTGGTGCTGGATGTGGGAGCCCGTGATGTTGGAGGAGTCCTAGGAGAATGGACAGCTCCAGAGGGACAGGGCTGGGCTGGGGTTAAAATCCTGTGCCCTCAACGTCATGAAACACTTAGAACAAGGAGCACAACTCTAGAAGTACTCTGCGGTTGAGGGGGGGGGGTCGGGAGAAAGCTCACTTTTCATGCACTGCCATGGGGGAACAATGGGGTTTGAGAGAAAGAGCCTGAGACCCAGAGACTGTAGCGCCAGCTCCCCCACAGATACACTGTTCCATGTGAGATCCCACACCGGTTTTGGTTGCTGTTTCCTCTGTGCCTCAGTCTCTTCCGCTCTCCTATGGAGCAAACACTTGGATTGGGATGAGATATCCTTGGAAAAGGTGTACAGAGCTCCAGAAATGTTAAGTATTCTTATCCTGAAATAATATTTGAGTCCTTGCTATGCACGTCGAATAGTTTTATTGGAGCTATAGATTGCGTAGAAGGCGTTTGCTATCCTTTGGTTACAGAAGAGTCACAGCGCATACACAGAGAAGAACTGTGCATAACCTTTCAATTTCATTCATTCATTCGCTCATTCATTCATTCACTCCTACACTTAATGCATATTTGGGTCTTTACTGAGTCCCAGGCATTGCACTAGGCTCTGGGTAACTCTGATTTAATGTATTTGTATCCTACTTTATTTCACAAAGGATTTAAGGATTGATATTGTTTTACTAATATGTGGAATCTAAAAAACAAAACAAAACAAAGAAAACCAAAGCATACATAGACCCATTAATACAGAGACAACAAGCTGATGGTTGTCAGAGGGCAGGGAGGGTGGAGGGATGGGCAAAATGGGTGAAGGGGAGTGGGAAGTATTTGCTTCCAGTAATGGAATGAATAAGTCATGGGGATAAAAAGTACAACATAAGGAATACAGTGAAATAATAATAGCAATGTATGGTGACGGGCTGTAGCTACACTTGGAAGCATACCATGTAAAGGCTTGTCAAATCACTGTGTCATATACCCAAAACTAATGTAATACCATGTGTAATCTATGCCTTTAAAAAATGTGGAAAACAACACTGGAAAGCTGGGGGAAAGAACTATCTAGATAAATATACATTGGAGCCTTAGAAATGTTGTAATATTGAAAAGTATGCACTGGTATAAAATTTTAGTCAATCTAGTGGTTTGTGGGAAAATTAGAACTGGTTTCATTTCTTTATTTTATTTTTTTAATTTTTTTGATGTTTGTTTATTATTCAGACAGAGAGAAACAGAGCATGGATGGGGGAGGGACAGAGAGAGAGGGAGACACAGAATCCAAAGCAGGCTCCAGGCTCTGAGCTGCCAGCACAGAGCCCGACTTGGGGCTCAAATCACAAACTGTGAGATCATGACCTAGCCTAAGTAGGATGCTCAACCGACGGAGCCACCCAGGCGCCCCTTCTTTATTTTTTTTAATGTTTTCTTTTTCTTTTATTTTTTATTTTTTATTTTTAAGAGAGAGAGAGAGAGAGAGCATGAGGATCAGAGAAAGAGGGAGACACAGAATCTAAAGACAGGCTCCAGGCTCTGAGCTAGCTGTCAGCACAGAGCCTGACACGGGTCTCGAACCTATAAACTGTGAGATCATGACCTGAGCTGAAGCCGGACGCTCAACCAACTGAGCCACCCAGGTGTCCCAGGCTTCATTTCTTTAAAATCGCAAGCCATGAAAGATATTCCCCCTTCCACTCCCCTCAAAAAAGGTCCCGAGTATTTTAGGGAGAACCTAGAGCTTCTCCTGGCAAATCTATACCATCTTTCCCTGTCCCTCTCCCTGACCTTGCCTCCAGAACCTTAGCTGGACTGGGGGACTGATGTCACTCTACAGAGTGAGAGAGAAGCGGTGAGGTACAAAGAATGAGGAGTGGATCCTTGGCATGGTCCCACAAACATCTCTGAGCCCTGCTGTGGGTGGCCTCATGGTTAGTGAACAAGGTGCTGTCCCTGCCCTCAGGAAGCTTGAGGTCTAGAGGGTGGGCTGACAGAGGAAAATAACTGTCGGTGTACCGTGCTAGGACTCTGACAGAGGAGAGCGTGTGGTCCGTGGTGAAGGCACAATGGAGGGAACGTTCAGTGAACTCTTGTCTTCGGTGCACGTGAGGAACAACAGAGCAGAAATGGGAGACTTAAAGAGAAACTCTTATTTTTTAAGAAAGAAAGAGCACGTGCATGTGCACACGACTTAGGGAGGGACAGAGGGAGAGAGAGAATCCTAAGCAAGCTCTATGCTCAGCATGGAGCCCAGCGTGGGGCTCGATCTCACAATCCTAGGATCATGACGTGAGCTGAAATCAAGTCAGCTACCTAACCAACTGAACCACCCAAGCTCCCCAAAGAGAAACTTTTAGAATGAGCGGATGCTGCTAACCTATATGATGCCTTGGGGTGTATTAGAGAAAGGACACACAGCTGGGCTAGCAAATCACTCTGAGGTCAGTGTCCTTGAGCAGTGAACAACATACACCACCTAGGGGGCACCTGCATTTGCTAGATGGACAAAGGGAGAGCGGAAAGAACATTCTGGACAGAGAAGACAACATGAGCAAGGGCGTAAAAATGATACATTTGGAAGTGGAAAGGGGAACAATGATGGCTTTGAACTCTAGAGCAGCGATAGTAGGATTGGGGGTGGGGAGGCCTGATTTCATGGCTATTGGGGGGAGAGTCGGTAAGAGTGTGGGCAAAGAGAGGAGAGAGGAGGGCATTCAGAAAGACTCCTGGATTTTAGCCTTGGGCCACTGAATGGGGTAGCACCAGTAAGACCCCAGAAGACCACAGTCAGAGCGGCCTCTGTTCTCATTCTCCAATGCCTGGCTGAAAGTGCCGGTGGTTCCTTTCCAGTTTCCTGAGGTTGTCCCCCTTAACATTGGAGGGGCTCACTTCACCACACGCCTGTCCACCCTGCGGCGCTATGAAGACACCATGCTGGCGGCCATGTTCAGCGGGCGACATTACATTCCCACCGACGCCGAGGGCCGCTATTTCATTGACCGGGATGGCACCCACTTTGGGTATGTTTCTCCCTCTGTGACCAACTTTATGGTCCTAGTGAGTAGGACCTGGGCTTCGGTATGGGGCTTTGGTATCTTCCATTAATACCTGGAAAAGAATAGAGCCAATGTACTGATGGAATTTAGTAAATGTGCTTATCGAATTGGATCAAAAGTCGTAGTGTCTTTTCCGGTGGCGACCAGGACAGCCAGAGAGAGCCCAGGTGATGCACGCTGGCTGGATGTGATGCGGTTGGAGACCAGGATGTTGTCACCTGTGTGGAATAGGTGTGACCCCACCTGTAGGTAGGGGAGCCCAAAACAGCTTTGTGGGGAATATCCTCAGATCCAGATTCTGGGGCTCCACGTTGCCTTTAGGAAGGGACATGGTATATGACAGTGGTTCTCAGAGTTTCTTTGATAGTTTAAAACAAATGAACAGAAAAGGTGAAGGAAACGCAAACTAGTGATTGCCATCCTTAAATTTTTCCAAGAAAAGCCTTTAGGGAAAAAAAAAAAAACACCTTCAACTGTGACTGTCATTTTAACACTAAAACATGAAAAGACACAATCTCAAAAAAGAAAATGGCCCTTCCCAAGGAAGGACTTCTGACACCTTATGCATAAACAGTTTAAGGACTTTATGTTTTAGTCTCCTTGTTTGTGAACTGAGAAATAATCATGGCTGCCTCACAGGCCTGCCATGCCGGTTACGTGAACAGCCTTGGTGGGACCCCTGGCCAGGTCCTTCCAGAGCGTGTGGTGGGAGCTCTTTGCCCCTTCAGTCTACCTTTGGAGATGACCACAGAACTAACATGGTTCTTGACCTTCAGCAAATTGGCTGAGGGGTCAGAACGTGTCTGGCCACCGCGTGTCTGTGCTGGCCTCCAGACAGGATTGCCCGCATGGGGAGAAAGGTCATTTTTATCCTCAGAAAGGAGCCTCTGGTCATACGATTTGCTTTGAAGCATCTGGGTTTCCCCCGTTGGGCTGTCAGCTGCCTCCAATGCTGAGAAAACAAAGTGTCACATCGCTCTGCAGAGCTATAAAAAGATTTTTGTTTGCAGGCTGTTTGGGGGAGGAAAGTGCTGGTCCCAGCTGGCAGCTCACACGGCACTCTTCTCTGGGCCTCGCCCCGGGGTCGCTTCTCAGAGCAGACCAAGGTTTGCTTCAGATCCTAGAGGACTAACTTGGGAAGGGGTTGTGGGGAGGAGGAACAGGGTTTGGCTCTAGGCTGATGTGCCCATGCCCAGGTGGCCATGGCTGGAGAAGGTCAGAGTGGGCCAGGGTGTGGCAGAAAGCAGGGTGTTGTGGCATTTATCCTCAGGCTGCTAGACTCCAACCGTCTGTGATTCATCATCAGCAGATGAAGTTGCTTAAAGACTCAGAGAAAATAAACTAAGGTAACATCAGGTACATTTCTCTGCTGGGGCAGCTCCTGTGCCCCTGGCACCCACCAGGGAGGCTGCTTGGGTCACCACCTGGGGCGATCACCCACTGTGATCGGTGAACAGCACTTTGGACTAGAGTCTAGGCTAGAGTGGGTGTGGAGTCAGCCATGTCTGCATCTGGGCCTCTGCTAGCTTTGGCTCCTTGAGTAAGGGTATCCTTTAACCTCTCTGAGCCCCTCTTTTTCTTAATTTAAAAATGGACCTAAGATGGCACTTAAATGTCATTGAAGGGATTGAATGGGATAACACATGAATAGTAGCTGACCCAGATTAATACTTAGTGAATGTTAACGGTCACAGACGAACTATTGAGGCAACAGCTTGATCTGGGGGTTTACTCCCATCTCTTTACAGAAGAGACCTTCCCACACTTAACTGGCGATGGCTCTGATTCCTCTTAGTGCCAAAGAATCTGAAGATAGAATTAAAGTAACTGAATTTTTATTTTAAGAAACTGCAGTATGTGATTTTATTCATTCCAGGAACCAATTTGTCCAGGCATCCAGGATAGCATTTGCTGTCCATATAGCTACAGAATAAGACGAATGGCAAGGAAATATAGAAAATGGGGAACGCTTCCACATCACTAGTGGAAACGTGAAATGCAACAACCGTTTTGTTAAGCATGCACTTCTCCTATGGCTGAACAAGTCTCCTGATATGTAGCCAAGAGAAGTTGGTGCATATGTCCACAGAAAGTCTTACACAGGAGTGTTCATCACGGCTTTACTCATAAGAGCCCCAAACTAGAAACAACTCAACTGTCCATCAATGGGTAAATCAGCTGTAGTAGATCCAACCAATGCTGCTCTACTTAGCAATAAATAGAAACAAAGTACTGGTACATTATAAGGGATGAATCCCAGAAACATTGTGTTGAAGGAGAGAAGCTAGGCACAGGAGAGAACCTACTGTGTGCCTCCACTTATATGAATTTCAAGATGAGGCAAAACTAATCTTTGTTGATATGATAGAAGAATTCTGGGATTGATTGAGAAGAGGCAGAGGGAAACTTTAAGGAGATAGAAATGTTCTATATCTTGGCCTAGGCAGTGGTTATAATCAGACTATACAATTAAGATCTGTACATTTGAAAAAAAAAAGATCTGTGCATTTGTTGCATATTAATTATCCCTCAATTTAAATATATATGTCTTAAGGAGCCTAGAATATGTATTTGTCCATTATTCCTATATATGCCCAATAATAATACCTAATAAAATAAGTGTACTATACCTAATGATAATTATAAACGTAATAATAATAACACTGATAATAACAGGTACTAGTGCTTATTGAGGACTTGCCTTATGCCAGGTATTTTCTAAGCACTTTTTATATATTAAATCATTTAATCCCTTCATACCATTACAAGGTAGTTTTTAATTTTCCCTCATTTTACAGATGGAAAAATCCAGACATAGAGAGGTCAAGTTCACCTCGCCAAGGTCACACAGCTGGTAGTCTGGTTCCAGACTCTGTGCTCTAACCACTGTGGGGCACTGCCCAGATCCATAAGCTGCTTCTCACCAACCCTCTTTCCTTCCTTCTCAGAGATGTGCTGAATTTCCTGCGCTCAGGGGACCTGCCACCCCGGGAGCGCGTACGGGCTGTGTACAAAGAGGCTCAGTACTATGCCATCGGGCCCCTCCTGGAGCAGCTAGAGAACATGCAGCCTCTGAAGGGGGAGAAAGTGCGCCAGGCATTTCTGGGACTCATGCCTTATTACAAAGGTAAGGGGCCGCCTGCCCGGGGTGCTCGAGGTGCGGGAAAGGAGGGTGCACGGCACCTGTGTGGGCCCAGGTCTTCACCAGGAGAGGCGGGTCCCAGATGCATGTATATTACTCAAGACCAGAGATTCCTGCTTCCCTTTCTGCCCTCCCTTCTGAGTCAAATTTGGAAGACTTGGGTTAAATAGGGGCCACTTTACCTGTGACATCAAGTCATGTTTCAAAAGGATCGTCCTCATTCTATCCTTTGGTTTCCTTTTGCCTTGGAGATCCATGATTCCTGTTGAAGTTTGTGCCCTGCATAGCTCCACAGAGTCCCTTCCCCAGGACCCGCCTCTTCCCTGTTGGATCATGCCTTCACTGGGGCCCTCTCTTTGTGCCCTGAGTGAGACTGCCTTGCCCACCGCCTCCCCCTCCCCACCTCCTGACCCCTGTCGCAGTGATGGGTGCTGTGTTCACCCCCATAGACCATTTGGAGCGGATTGTGGAGATCGCCCGGCTGCGTGCAGTGCAGCGGAAGGCCCGTTTTGCCAAGCTCAAGGTCTGTGTCTTCAAGGAGGAGATGCCTATCACCCCCTATGAGTGTCCGCTTCTCAACTCCCTGCGCTTCGAGCGGAGCGAGAGTGACGGGCAGCTGTTTGAGCACCACTGCGAAGTGGATGTGTCTTTTGGGCCCTGGGAGGCTGTGGCTGATGTTTATGACCTCCTTCACTGCCTGGTCACGGACCTCTCAGCCCAGGGCCTCACTGTGGACCATCAGTGCATTGGGGTGTGTGACAAGCACCTCATCAACCACTACTACTGCAAGCGCCCCATCTATGAGTTCAAGATCACATGGTGGTGAGTAGCCCGGTTAGGGAACAGAGTCCTATCAGGGACAGTGTCCGTTCCCCTTAGTGGCGCTGGGAGTAAGATCCCTGGAAGGGACACTGACTGCCCCAGACCTGCTGAGGTGAGGACCAAGTCCTGAGGCACAGCTCCAAGGGGACGAAGGTCTCCCAGCTGTACCTCGGGGTCAGGCTCAGGGCTTGTGGCCCACAGGGACCTGGTGCCTGGATTCACCTGACCCTTCCTCTAGGCACAGTGGTCTTTGCCCGAGGCTTATGGGGGTCTGGCTTGCTAGGGCTTGACCGGAAAGTCCAGAGAGGTTTTGTCACCCTCTTGATCTTGCAAGAGAGTTTCTGCCCTTTTTAGAGCCACGTTAGCAAAGTGTCGTCGGCATAATCACTTCCTCAACCCTGTTCAAGTGTCCCTTCCTCGTGCCTAGAGTCTAGGTGTGAACACAGAGTATGATGGGGGTTTACCCAAGTAGCTGCCCACAGCCCCTGGCGGAAGAAGCAGCATCTTCTGGCCCTCTTTCCCCGGGGATAGTTCCCTGCTTTGTTTTAGGGTGTGGAAAGACTCTTCCTCCTGGAACAGCTTCTTCACCACCTTCTGGAGATGTAACCGTAGTTGCCAAAGCCATGTACCAGGTTGGCCTTAGAAAAGCACAATGTTTACAGCCCTGCCGCAGGGCCTTGGCTTCTCCTACCTTCCACCAACCTTGCTTGCTTGAAGCGGTGTCTTCTCAGGGCTGTAATGCAGACTTCAGAGGTTCCTTTTGAAGATTTCCCTGAATCAAGCAGGCAAGTCGCATAGATCTTCTGTTATCTTTGAGATGTAACATCCTTTCTAGAGGCTCAAAATAGCTCTTTGGCTGCCATTTCATGTGTTAGCATCCAATTTGTGGTGAACCTCCTTAGATAGAAACCCCTTGTTTTTTTAACCCTATTGCTCTATCCTGCTAATGTTCTCCTAGGAGAGTGTGCGTTCTGAGAAAGCGAAGAGAGGCCGGGGGGGGGGGAGGCACAGCTATCCCGGGGGCTGTGGGAAGTCAGCAGCAGACCTCCATCAGGTTTTACTGTCCACATTCAGAGAGCGAGAAAGACCCACACGGTTCTGTTCCCACTGCATTTCCTTTTGCTCCATGTGCCAACCAGGGCAGGCAGTCAGGACGCAGGCGTGCATCTCCGAAGGGGAGAGCTCCGCAGCACCAGTAGTTGGAAGATACGATCTCTGTGCTGCAGTAAGGACTCCTCCCTGTGATCATGATTGTGCTCGACTATTCCTGGGTGTTTTGTAGAGAGTTTTTTATATATAAAAAAACTAGTGAGGACAGCCTCTTGGGTCTCAGTCCCACAAGACCAGATTGGTGAGGGAGGGAAGGGATAGCTAAAGATGTCGGTGTCCTTCTGAGGAAGAGAAGGCCAAGCCTTGGACCTTGGCAGAGCTCCTTCCCAGGGCAGCGATCTCCTGGCCCTCTGTGGGAACAGGGATGCCAGGGCATGGTTTTGCACTCGCACACTGTCTTTATGGTGGAACAGACGTATAGGATGAGGTCTAAGAGGAAAGTATACAGTCAGTTGTTCAGGTTCCGAGATATGCATTCTCTCTCTATTGTCCTCACCCACAAAAGAATCCTCACTTTCCTGGAGTTGATGTCCCTGCTTGAGACTTAGCCCACCAGCATGCCTCTTGTCTTGTCCTAACAGAAGTCTCTCGTTTAAGTTGCTCCAGTTGGTGTTACTGCCTAATACAGATTCATTTTTAGACAGACACTGAGGCAGGCTATTCAGGAGAAAGTGCAGTGTGAGTAGAAAGCAGACAATTAATCCCAGTGTTTTCAGGAATCTGGCCTGGGCCTCTTCTCTCTCCCATCCTTGTCACAGAGCGTCACCGCACTTGGTTATTTAGAGCCCAGACACGTAAGGTAGAGTGATCAGCTTGCCCAAAAACAGGTCCTGAAGACAAGCTTGGGGCTACAGGGGTGCTGCACAAGGGCACTGTCCTCGTGCCTCTTGCTAGAGGCACCCCTTTGGATCCGCTCTGCCCCTGTGTTGTTCCCACAATGGTGTGTTCCGTGCCATTGTGGGGGAGACGAGGCGCTGGGCCAGTAGACCAGGCAGCGAGACTGGCAGCCAGCTTAGAGCCCTTTGAAGTAAAAGAATTCGGCGGCCCAGTTTGGCCATTCTCTGATGAGAAGCCAAGGCCAGGCTGAAAAGTGCTTTTGGATGTGGCGGTTTGTGGTACTGGCCTCCAAATAAAGGTCATATCTGAGGAAGAGACTTCTCCCGGCTGTCTCCTTTCTCATCTCGAACTGGTCAAGGCTAGAGCATAAGAAGGGTTGGATTAGGAAGGAGGGCCCCAAAGGATGAACACGTCTTCTCCATCAAAAGGGAGTGTATTTTCATAGCATTCTTGTGCATAATGTTGATGGGTCAAACCAAAAGGTCTGCCTTTGGAGCTTCCGTTGTGTTGACTTTGGGCACCTTTGCTCCCAGGTGTCACCCTCACTGGTTGGGAAGGTGAAAGTTTTAGGATACAGGATTGTATGGTGCAAGAGCAGCCACAGCAACGTTCAATAAAAATGAAAATGTTAATTAATCACAACAAAAAAGATTGAACAAAACCACAATGGAACACATCACACCATCCCAGAAGGGGGAATTTTTTGAGTAACACTCTAAATAGAAGAAACAGAGGACTCGTCACCACCTTTATTCTGCTTCTCGTTAACTCACGAGGCTGTCCAGTGCTTATCACGTGGAAAGGAGGCCGCTGTGCTCTGAAAGTTTCTATTCTTCCTTCCTGGGGCTGGGGGTATTCTGGGAGCTGTCTGAACCGTGTGCCTCAGGCTGGTCAGGTGACATTTTCTTCCTGTTCTGAGTCGCTTGTCGGAAGACTAGGAAGAATGACGTTTGCAGACCACAAAGTGGCGTGAGCCTCAGTGTGCGGTCTTGGTCTAAGCTGGATTTTGAAGAAGTTAAGACAAACGACAACAACAACAAAACAAAAACTACTCACACTGATCCCAGTTAGAATTTCAAGTATCCTTCTGCGGACCTTCTGTCCATATTTGATTGTAAGTGATTAAGCTTTCTTGGGTACCATTTTGCCGGGGCTCCTTCATGAAGGCAGTGTCCACCTTGTAATCTTTAAGAGAGGGAGGCTTTTGTTCTGTGTTCATCAGAAGCCGGAGTGTGAGGGGCTGGGGTGGGAGAGGCCCTTTTTAGAATTCTGGAAGAAACACCCATGTATACGTATGTGACTTGGGAGAAGGGCGGGTTGGCAGGGTATAGGAAGACTGGGTATAGGAACAGGTTGCCTCTGGGGTATGGGGGAGGGGTGTCACCTGGGCCCACTGTCTCCCTTCTGTAGGGTGTCGGGTTCGTGTACATGGTATAACATTTCCTATGTTCGTTTACCCCGTCTGTGAGCGCGTGGGTGCATGGAGCCTCAGTCCCCTCACGTGGCATTAAAGTAAAGAATTAGAACCTGGGTGCTGTGCCTTTCTTTTTCAGAGACTTACTCTCATCCCTCCTCTGCCCCCCACTGTGTGAGTCTTGATTGCTGCTTAAAATGTGTCATATTTTGGGACACTCGGCTAAATAAAAGAGGCTTTTCCTGAGACCAGCCCCTGAACTTCTGCCCCGACTTGAAGTTGGAGGGAGATGGGCCCCAGGAAGGCCCTTTTACAGTTACTGTCACCTCGTGTCTGTTCCGGGTGGGAGTGTGCCCACCCAGCCTGTGCACACAGCTCTGCCCGCTTCAGGGGACGAAGATAGCACAGCTGCACATGTTGCACGTGTTGCACATATGTGGCCGACAGCCATGTCAGGTGGTTCTGAAAGAAATCCCTCCTGTCGTGTCACCACTCCTTTCAAGGGGCAGATAAATGGCTCTAAGCGCATGTGAGCCTCAGTGGTTAAGACCCTTCGCTGAGGAAAATGGAAAGCAGAGCTTGACTAATGAGTGTCCTCATCAGGATGCCCCATGGAGTCACTTAATGGAGTCACCTTCATGGAAAGGTGAGTTCTGACATGCTGGGTAGGCATGCTGCCCTCCAACTGCTTCCTTAAATCTCTGCTTATTCTGACTTTTAACCAACGCACTGTATTACCCGTGCCAGATGTAATCCCTGACCTAATAACTGTGCACGCAATCACAGAGTAACGATACACTGATAATACTTACGAAGTCGGAAGCTGAAGGTCACAGAGACATACTTTCCTCAAGGGCAGATAGCTAGTAAATGGCCAAGTCAGGATTCAAACCCAGGGCCCTTTTCTGAAATCCTCACGGGTATTCAACAGCCCTTCCTTCTTTTTGGCAGCCCAGTGTCCCACCTCTGAGACTCAACTGCTTCAGCCTGTGAAACCTGAAAAGCAGATACTCCAGAAGGAATATTAGAAAGACTTCCTTGGATGTGTAGGTCGTAAGCAGTCCCTGAGAATTAAGGAGCTGGCCGGGGTCCACAGTGTGTCCCCCTTCTTAGTAAGGGGCACATGTTTACTAGATGGAGAAGGACCCTGCTCCTGGGCAATGAGTGGAAGTCAGTAGTGGCTCCCCGGCTGGACCGTGGGTGTGGCAGAATGATCCGGGACAGCCTGAGTTCATCAGACTCTTGCAGCCCCCAGGCCTAACCACACAGATGCGCTGTGCGGCCTGGTCCTGTGGGGAGTGTGCCTGAGGCCTCGGCCCTCCTTCAGGGGCCCCTGGCATCAAGAGAGTAATTGAATGTGAGGCTCTTTCGTGTGGCTCGGGGGGTGCTGTGTGCCTGGCTTCGGGCTTATGACCCTTAGATCTGGGTCTCAGCCCTGCCTGTTTGTGTCATCATTTTGAGGATGATCTCTTAGCTAGCTTTACTTACCTTTCATTTTGATCTGCTTAACTTATAGCATGTTGCTTAAGCTTGTGTTTACTTACCTTTAACTTTTTGTCTTTTGACTCCTTACCCTTTTGTTTTTCCTTTCGTGTACTTTATACCATTCTCTATTTTTTAAACATAATTTTAAACTTTATTTCTAACGTAGTTTTAAAATAAAGCGCTTATATGAATAGGATGCCAGTGAAGGTAGATCTTGTTTGGAGCAAGGGTAATTATGTGGGGTTTTTTTTCCCCCCTTCTCCAGTCATTTCTACAATGATCTTACTAGCTGTGAACATTAGGTATCTCATTTCTCCCTTAGGCAAATATCTTCTTCTGTCATCTAAATATAAGGAAAAACTGACAGTGCAATTACAAAAGTCATAGGTCTGATGTCCAAGCTTCTACCTTCCCCTCCACAGAGCTCCCTTCCCTCCATGTGCTCACAGTAACAGTCAACTCAGCCTTAGGAACGAGGCAGCCCCGTGCCCGAATGCTAAGGACTTCTTCCTTCACACACTGGTCCTTCCTGAGCAATGATATGATCTGGAAATCCTGGGATTCCACCACGTCCAACTGCCTGGAATCAAGTGGAAACAGAACTGTTGCACACCAGGAAGAAAAATCCAGCACAACTGCAGGAAAGACTGAGTTGAACCATCTTGAACTTGAAGTACTTCATAAAAGGGGCCCATAATCAGATTGTGATGCCCCTTTCTCACCCTCTGTGATCTCAATAGCAACCTGCATCACCTTCCACAAACCATGACTTTTTAGAAGATTCTCCCAATGTATTACAGACCCTGTTTTTTTTCCCTGTATTATGTGACCTTGACAGATGGCCTATCACCAGTAGATCTTGAGAATAGATGTATACATACTTCTCTCCTTTATTAATAAAATTAAGGAAGAAGCCCCAAAGTACCACAAAACTTGGAGCTTGACCTCTGTTAAAGAAAATTTATAAGTTAAGAATTGAGTTGAAATCTTCTTTATACTTTTGTTATTTTTGTAAAGGGATTGGATGGTATCACGAGTAGGTTTAAGTCCCTAGAATGTTATGAGTAGGTTTAAAATCCCTATAAATGCTTTTATTAGTGCATTTTTCAACACCACATCCTTATCTTCAGCTCTACCTCAGCTTTCTCTGCCCCAGGGACACATCTGTGTGTGCATGTGTCATGGGTGCCTACCATCACAATGTCCTCTTCATCTCCCCATCCCATCACCACCACCCCTCCCGCTGCTCTTGACTGTCCCATCTTTGGCATTTTAGAGCTGGTTGCCTGCTTCTGGCCCTGCCTCATCCAGCATTCGGTAGCCAGCCCTAGCAGTGATGCTTTGTCCAGCACTGCCCCCAACTTCTTCTCAGTCAGTTAAGTGCTCTTTGCACCGAGATCCATGACTTTCCAGTTCAGCTCTTTCTTCTCTCCTGGTAGGATTGGAAGAGCCTTTTTTCAGCCTTTCTCTTTACGCTCGGTATCTATTTCCACAGTGGCAGCAGAGGATACTTGCAGGACCCCAGTGAACAGATAAGGTAGCTTCACCCTCCTCTACCTCTGGAAGGGATAAGCAAAATACTCTTCCTGGAAACAACATTCACCATCTTCCTGACAAAGATATGGACTTCCCTGGTGAGCTGACCACATCACTATTGGCTAAAATGAGGATGGCATGATCCACTTGGTGCTCCCAGAAGTCAAGGTAGAATGTATCTGCCTCCAGGCATATTCAGACAATGTTCCACCCAATTGCCTAATTTTATACTTCCAAATACAGCCCTATTCGGAAATTTCCATTGAGTCAGAGAGGCAGAGCATTGAGGAATCCCCTCTGTGGTCACCTGCAGGAATGTTCCACCACTTACATAGGCTGGACCTTTAGCCTAGAGGATTCCACTGAGACGGGAATTATTGCCTGATTTTGAACCTTGTCAGTGCTGGGATTGCTCGAATGGCAATCCTGACTTTAAGGCAGCAGCACCCCCCAGGACAGCCTGGATTTGCGGATTGAGATCCAGAGGTACAATTTCCAGATAGTCTAACCAAGATGCCCTCATGATAATGTACAAGAAAGTAATATTTCTTTGGTGGAAGGCTCTCCAGATACTCCAGGATTTCTTTGCCCCAGGATTTCTGGGATTTATAGGCAGTAACCATTCATTCATGATCCTCAACTTCCTCACTTGATCATTCTATATTTTTAGGAAAGGGTTTCACCTAATTCTCACTAAGGACCCAGAATTTCAACAGCTAAAAACCTTTTTCTCCTATCCTGGCCTTATACCACCAAGACACACTTCAGTGCCTTGGCAAGGGTCAGAAGGAGGCACAAGCATGGACAGCCTCTGTCCCTTATTTCTACATCTCCATGATGCTGGGGTTGGCAGGCCAACAACCTTGGTAGGTGTGAGAGTTGCAATATAACCGACAGATTCAAGGTCCAGAGATGGCACGTGAGAGAACCCCTTAAGGGATGTCGTCTGCAGGAGCCTGGAGTAGTCAAGGTGGAACTGGGAGCTCTGTCCACACGGGAAGGGCAGGCCATGTTTTTCAAACATTTTGGCTTCAGAAGGTGCTCCATTTGCAAGACCTCAAGAAAGACGCCAGCAGAGGAATTCTGGCTCTGGTTGTAGCTGACTCAGAAGCCATCACAAGCTGCAGGGTGGTACCACGTGCAGCAGAAGCCAGCCAAAGCCCAGCATCTGCCAACGTGGACACAAAAAGGGACTGCATCCTCTTAGAACGGCTGACTAGGGTGGCAGGAGAGGAAATTGAACTCAGATGCTTCTGCTCCACCCTGTTGCTATGCCTTGTGCCTTCCATTGAAAATGGAGAAGGACATAGAGAATTCTTGGGACCTTATATTTGACACATCAGTCTAGGCTGCCTCCTCCTTGCATGATCTTGCCTGAATTGCAATGAGTCATTTGTATTAGCCAAGAGAAAAAAACTATGCAGTTATCTGGACAATTTATATCTTTAATATAAATAACTATTAATTATAACAGGATTGGAGTAATGAGGAATTGGCAGTAGCGAACTGTAAAGAAGATAGGAATAGCGCATACAGGAGCAGCCGCTCCCCCCAGGGCTGAGATAGAGAACAGCTCCCTCTTCCAGAGCTGATATCCAGACCTTTTTGGAGAGGACATAGCCATGGCTCACTGAATGGCCGAGAGGTCACCAGGATGCTATGCTGGTGGAACTTGCTGGAAATCCACCCTCTAGCATGCTGGCAAAATCTGCTCAGAGAGGTGTTCTGCCAGAAGCACCACTAAAAAACCACCCAAGGCGAGTGTTGGGGAAAGGTGCTGGCCTTTTTGTGCACCGACTCTCATGCACTCTAGGAGCTGGGTGCTGAAGAGGCTGGGCTGGGAGCAATCACACCAGAACTGGAAAGGAAAATGTCTTTCCTCTTGGCAACATCTCACCAATGTCTTCTACTAACAAAGTTTAATATCATGTTAATTGGCAAAGGAAAAAATATTCAATGGCCCCAACCCAATTTTTGCAGAGGCAGTGAAGGATGAATATGGAGCTAAGAGGCAATCAGTAACTGGCATATCTATATGCTGATGGCTCCCAAATTTATATTCAGGCCTCTTTCCTCAGCCTCGAATTGTATACCCAATAACCTGCTAACTATTGATACTTCAACACCTATTAGCCATCTCAGGCTTACGATAGCCAAATGGAATTCTTTATTTCCTCTCCCCACCCCAAACATCATCTTCGTTTCGTCTTCTCTAGCTCGGGAAATGGCACCACCATCCACCCAGTTAACAAAAACCTGAGAGTCATCTTTTTTTTTTAATGTTTATTTTTTGAGAGAGACAGAGACAGATACAGAGTGTGAACAGGGAAGGGGCAGAGAGAGAGGGAGACACAGAATCCAAAGCAGGCGGCAGGCTGCAGGCTCTGAGCTGTCAGCAGAGAGCCCAGAGGAGGGCTTAAACTCACAAACTATGAGATCATGACCTAAGCCAAAATCGGAGGCTTAACCGACTGAGCCACCCAGGCACCCCAAACTGAGAGTCATCTTTAACTCTCCTCCTTACCTCACCTTCTACCGCAATCCTTTGCCAAGTCTTGAATCCATCTTCAAGATTGTCTTGAAAACGTGACAAATTTGCTTGTCTGAATCACCATCATCTCTCACCCTGCATTACTACAAAGACCTCTTGGCTTAATTTGGCCCCCAATTACCCCCTCCAACCTAGTTTCCAAGATAGCCTTGAAAGGGTTGATTACATCCTACAACATGCCTCCTTAAAACCCTTTGCTTTCAGAGTGGTCTTTCCACTGGTTGATCTGGCTCTTGTGTACCCCCAGCTTCATCACTCCACACTACTCCTTGTTGCCTATCTTCTGCTCTGGACTGTTTTCAGTTCCTGCCTCAGGTTTTTGTGATTGGCATTTCCTCTCCCTGGAATGCCTTTCCCCCAGGCCTTCTCATGGGCTTGCTCATTTTCCCATTTTATGTTCCACCTCAGTTGTCACACATTCAGTGAGACCTTCTCTGACCATGTTATCTACAATACACAACCCAGGGGTGCCTGGGTTGCTCAGTTGGTTAAGTGTTCAGCTCTTGATTTTGGCTCAGGTCACAGTCTCACAGTTCATGGGGTCAACCCCTCCATTGGACTCTGCACAGCCTTCTTGGGATTCTCTCTCTCCCTCTCTCTCTCTCCTTCTCTCTATGTCCATTCCATACTCTCTCTCTCTCCCTCTCTCTGTGTCCATTCCCTACTCTCTCTCTCTAACAAAATAAAAAAACATTAACAAATAAAGTATATTTTCATTAACTATTACATAACCTGATTTATTTCCTTTATAGCATTTATTACCAATAGTAATAATTTTATTTGTTGTGTCTCTATTTCCTTTTAAATAAATTCCCTGGAGGCACAAATTTTGCCTCTATCATTCACAACTATATCCCAGTACTTAAAACAGTGCCTGGAAAAAGGTGCTCAGTCAAGGACTGTCAAATGATCTGCCTAGAAGATGGACAGGAGACCTCTCACAGTGTCTTAGTATTACCATGTCCTGTGATTAAAATCAAGGGAAAACAACCCAGTCCAGGCAGGACTACTAATGGCCCAGACCTTTCATGAATGAAAGTATGACACTCACCAGGTAAAGAGATTTCAGTATGGAGATAAAGTATGATTTAAAGAGATGCTTATGGGTGTTAAGTTGACAAGGGGCAGAGTTATGATGGTTAATTTTATGTGTCAACTCTGTTGAGCCACGGTACCCAGATATTTGGGCAAATATTATTCTGGGTGTTTCTGTAAGGGTGGGGTTTTTTTTAATTTTTAATGTTTTTTATTTATTTTTGTTTTGTTTTTTCTTTTTTTTTCTTAATTATTTCAATGTGTTTTTTATTTATTTTTGAGAGACAGAGAGAGACAGCATGAGCAGGGAGAGTCAGAGAGAGAGGGAGATACAGAATCTGAAGCAGGCTCCAGGCTCTGAGCTAGCTTTCAGCACAGAGCCTGATGCAGGGCTTGAACCCACGAACCGTGAGATCATGACCTGAGCCGAAGCTGGACGCTTATCTGACTGAGCCACTCAGGTGCCCCTGTAAGGGTGTTTTTAGATGAGATTTATATTCAAATCAGTGGACTTTGGGTAAAGCAGATTGGCCTCCATAATGTAGATTGGCCTCATCCAATTAGTTGAAAGTCTGAACAGAACAAAAGATTGGCCTCCCTCAAGTGCAAGGAGATTCTGATAGCAGACTACCTTAAGAATTCATCTACAATATCAGCTCTTCCTGGTTCATCAGAAGACTGCCTTTGAATGTAAATTGCAACTCTCCTGAGCCTCCTACTTGCTGGCCTCCCCCATCAGATTTTGGACTCACCAAGCCTGTACAATCACATGATCCAATTCTTTAAAAAAATTCTCTTCCTATATATACCATATCTATTCTAGTGTACATGTATCTCTCTTCTTCTCTTTCTCCCTCTATGTATATGAATATATATATTCTAGAAAATATGCATATATATTCTAGAAAAAATATATAAAAGACACATCCTAGGAGAATATCTATCTGTCTATCTATCTATCTATCTATCTATCTATCTATCTATCATCTTTTATTTTCAGAGAGAGTGTGTGAGCTGGGGAGAGGGGCAGAGGGGGAGAGAAAGAGAATCCTAAGCAGGCTCCACACTCAACATGAAGCCTGACACAGATATCAGTCCCACAACCCTGGGTGATGGTCTGACCCAAAATCAAGAGTCAGACAACCAACTGAGACACCTAGGTACCCCTATATATCTATATTTAAATCTAAAGGTAGCATACCACATGCTCCATCACCCTACTATTCTCATTTAATACTATCTTTTGGAGATCTGTCCATTTCATTATATATAGAGCTCCACCTCCTCCCACTTTAAAATTTGATAGTACAGTTGACCCTCGATCAGTGCAGGTGTTAGGGTCACCAACCTCCTGTGCAGAAGAAAATCCACATGTAAATTTTGATTCCTTCAAAACTTAACTACTAATAGCCTACTGTTGACTGGAAGCCTTATTAAGAACATAAAGAATCAATGCACATATTGTGTATGTTATATACACTATACACTGTATGCTTACAATAAATAAACTAGAGAAAAGAAAATGTTATTAAGAAAACCATGAGGATGAGAAAATACATTTACAGTACTGTCACAAAAATCTGGTTAAGGTTACACACAAGGTGGTGCTGCCAGTGCAGGTCTCTGCTCATCAAACACAGCCCCTACTCTGCTCTATTCCTTGGTGTGGTCTGCAGAGCCAAGCGCTACAGAAGTTTTAGGCAGAAGAGGAAAGGAGGACAGCAGCTGAGGAGAAAAAGAAGCAGGATGAATGGAAACACATTTAGAGAGAACTGGCAGAAGCCCAAGATGACAGCTTACTAAAGTGAGCGTGCCTTTCTCTGGAATGGTATGGATGAATAACGCTTTCTGTGTTGTGTGATGCTCAAGAAAAAAAAAATCTGATGTGGACTACATCAAAATAAAAAATTTCTACACAGCGAAGAACACAACAAACAAAACTAAAAGGCAATGTACTGAATGGGAGAAGATATTTGCAAATGACATATGCAATAAAGGGTTAGTATCCAAAATACATAAAGAACTTATACAAATCAACACCCAAAAAACAAATAATCCCAGAAAACAAAACAAAAAAATGGGCAGAAGAAATGAACAGACATTTCTCCAAAAAAGACATCCAAATAGCCAGAAGACACATGAAAAGATGCTCAGTATCACTCTATACTATTACTATACTCATTATTATATTGTAAGAATCCTGTATATAATACATAAAACATACAAAATATATATTAACACCTTTTTATGTTATCAGTAAGACTTCCAGTCAACAGTAAGCTTTT
This sequence comes from Suricata suricatta, assembly GCF_006229205.1. Classification (NCBI taxonomy): domain Eukaryota; kingdom Metazoa; phylum Chordata; class Mammalia; order Carnivora; family Herpestidae; genus Suricata; species Suricata suricatta. The sequence goes on from NC_043707.1 coordinate 23,330,440, forward strand.
AGTAGTTCAGTTTTTGGGGAGTCAAAAATTATATGCAGATTTTCAACAGTAGGTTAGTACCTCCAACTGTCACATTGTTCAAAGGCCAACTGAAATGGCTTATAACCCACTGAATAAAATAAGATTCCATTAATTTATGTTGACACAAATAAATAATTATATAAAAGAAGTAGAAAGGAAAGTTATTTTTAATGTTTATTTATTTATTTTGAGAGAGAGAGTGGGAGCAGAAGCAGGGGAGGGGCAGAGAGAGAAGGGGACAGAGGATCCAAAGCAGGCACTGTGCTGACAGCAGAGCGCCAGATGTGAGGCTCAAACTCATGAACTGCGGGATCATGATCCGAGCTGAAGTTAAATGCTTAATGGAATGAGCCATCCAGGAGCCCCAAGGAAAGTTCTTAATTAGAGTAAAATGTCAGCTAATAAATATAGAGGAAATGATGGGATTAGAAAATCTACATTTAGCATCCATCATAATTATAACTGATTATGGCAACTGTTATCAATGGATTCTAAAACTGATGGTTGAACGTTGGAAGAAAAACAGATTTTAACATACAAATAACTACAAATAACTCATTACAAAGGTAAAAATGGTACCTTTACAGAGCAGACACCTGAAAGATTCCTCAAAGGACTTGTCCTGATAAAGACCCATTATTGATATGATTTCTCTGCCAAAATGAATAACTTGAATCTAATAATGAGAAAACATTAGACAAACCCAAACTGAAGGATATTCTCTCGTAGACTCTGGGTCTAAAGTTCTTTCTTGTCCAGCAAGAAAGTGGGACAAAGGATTAAAATGTGAGAGACGGCGAATGTCTGGGAAAAGACAGAGCCCTGAGTAAGGGTCCTCACTCCATATTTATTCAGATCAGAAGGCTTACAAATGTGATGGGCATGCACAAAGAGACAATTAGTCTGTGAACATTAACTCATGGGCATGAGAAAAAGGGGGTTTTGAAGATATACACTGTTAGGGGTTTAGGTCAATATAAAAAAAATGCTGGCACCAGGCAGATGGCAGTCATGGGGCACCATGTCTGCTTATCTTAGCTAGCCTAGGGGATAAGACAGACAGAGCGTGCAACCTCAGGGTCAACGAGCTATCAGCTCTTCTCTGGGCAGCTTCACCTGGGCTGGCTGGTGGTCTATGGCCCTATTTACCTATTCACCTAATTTTGCCCCTCCTTCTGTGGAAGCAGCTTTCTGCTATAGTACTAAATTGGGGGGGGGGGGACATATCTGCCCTGAATATCTAATCTTACTTACCTCATATACCTTTGTATTGGGTCCTTTGCCCCGCCCTCTCTATCCTGTGGCCTTTGCCCCGCCCTCTCTATACTTATTTACCTAATCTTACTTACCCATAACTTGGCTGTGAGCATCCTATGGCTTTGTAATTCTTTTTGCCCTGTTAACCCATCAGTGCAGGCTCAGGGAATTCCTAAGATTATTCCCCACAACATTCTTTAGAATGACTGTCTTATACTTTTCAAAAATGTCGAGATCGTGAAAGACAAATAAAAATGGAAGAACTATTCCAGATTAAAGAAGACTAAAGGGACATGGCAATTAAATGATCGGCCAGGAAAACTATAGCTATAAAGGTCATTCTTGGGAAATTGATGAAAACTGAATAAGGGCTGTAGATTAAGTAAAAATGTTAACTTACACAATGTTAGTTTTCCTGACTTTAATGATTTTGCTTTGGTTTCTAAGAGGATATATTTCTTCTTAGGAAATACACACTGAAATATGTAGGAGTGAAGAAGCATGATGTCTGCAACTTAGTCTCACATTCTTCAGAAAACTCTGTGTGTGTGTGTGCACGCACGCGTGTATAGGGAGAGTGAACAAGTGATAAGATAAAGGAAATGAGGCAAATATACAAATTCAAGAAGCTTAAAGAATTCCAGGTAAGATAAATTCAAAGTGATCCACACCAAGACACATTACAATCAAACTGTAGAAAGCCAAAGCAAAAGAATCTTGAAAGCAGCAAGAGAAAAAAAACTCAGCACATACAAAGGATCACCAATAAGAATATAAACTGATTTCTTCTCAGAAACTATGGAGGCCAGAGGGCAGTGCAATGACATGTTTGAAGTGTTGAAAAAGAAACCTGTCAACCATGAATTCTATATCTGGCAAAAGTATTCTTCAAGAATGAAGGAGATCGCTTCTCGGCCTTGTGGCTAAGATCAGTGGTAGTGTCTGTTCTTGTCAGTTTAATAGCTGATACGTCCTCTATCGGAGGACGATATATTAAGTGGATTTTTGGAGCTGGGAGGTGGACCGGGAGCTCGATCCGTCCACTCCGCACATTGACCTGGTATTGCAGTACTTCCGGGAGCAGTGCACCCCACCACTCTTCTGCGGGTCTTCCAGCAATAGATGCTGGGCTTTACTCGCCAGCCTTGGCTTTCCCTCCGCCTCGCCTGGCTTGGCTTGGCTTCGCTTCCTCTCCCACCTTAGCGGGGGGACTTGCTTGTTGCTTGCCTGCCTGCTTGCTTGCATGCTTGCCTACTTGCTTGCTTGCCCCCAATCAATGCTCTTTGGAGGCTTCCTTCCCTTCCGCTTCTCCCACCTTTTCCGGCAAACCTTGCGCCCAGCTACCGGTCATTTGCTTCTTGAAGGCTTAGCCCCTTGGCTGTCTCCCTCTGACACGCTTCTGCCCTTCCCGGACACTTCACTAGCCATGCCATCTGTTCTGGCCAAACATCCGCCCTCTACCTAAACAAACAAACAAACAAACAAACAAACCAAACAAAAAAAAGATTAAAAAAAAAAAATGAAGGAGAAATTCATCCCCAAATAAACAAAAGTCGAGGGAGTTCATTACTAGTAGACCTGCACTATAAGAAATGGAGGGAAGGGGCGCCTGGGTGGCTCAGTTGGTTAAGTGTCTCCCTTTGGCTCAGGTCATATCTCATGGTTCATGGGTTTGAACCCTGCATTGAGCTCTGTGCTGACCGCTAGCTCAGACCCTGGACCCTGCTTTGGATTCTGTATCTCCCTCTCTCTCTGACCCTCCACTGCTAGCGTGTCTCTCTCTGTCTCTCAAAAATAAATAAAAAAACATTTAAAAAATTAAAAAAAAAAGAAATGGAGGAACGTGGTGGCTCAGTCAGTTAAGTGTCTAACTCTTGATTTTGGATCAGGTCACAATCTCACAGTCATGAGATGAGTCCCGTGTGGGGCTCTGTGCTGACAGTGCAGACTCTGCTTGGGATTCTCTCTCTCCCTCTCTCTTTGTCCCTCCCCTGCTCATGCTCTCTCAAAAAATAAATAAACTTTAAAAAAATGACTAAAGGAATCCTTCAGATTGAAAAGCAAATAACACTAGATAGTAAGTTGGAGGTACATGAAGAAATAAAGGACACTGGGAAAGGTAATACCTAGGTAGATGTAAAGACCAGTATTACTGTGCTTTGGGTTTGTAACTTCTCCTCCCCTTCCCATATGATTTAAAAGGCATATACATAAAGGTGTACAATTTATAAAGATGTACGTGTAAGCATACAATTTATAAAGATGAAATCTGTGACAATAATAAAATGAAAGGAACAGATGTATAGGTACAGAATATATATTCTTTTAAATAAGTTGGTATTATTCAAACTTAATTGTTATAAATTTAAGATGTTAAATTGTAATCCCCAAACTAACCATTAAGAAAATGAGTTTTAAAATATACAGAAAGGAAAAGAAGAGAATCAAAATGGTAGGCTACAGAAAAACAACTAAATACCAAAAATGCAGTAATGAAAGAATTAAGGAACAAAAATATGTATATGTATGGCATACAGAAAACAAGTAGCAAAATGGCAGAAGTCATTTTTTATTAGTAATTACTTCAAGTGTAAATGGATTAAACTCTCCAATTAAAAGAGATTGGCAGAACATGTTTTCTTAAAAGCTCTATCTATATACTGTCTATAAGAGACCTTAGAGTCAAAGACACAAACAGATTAAAAGTAAAATGATGGAAAAATGTATTCCATGCAAAGAGTAACCAAAGGAGAGTTTGGAGTAGCTACACTATTAGAATAGATTTTATATTTAAAAAGGGGGGGGGGTTTACAAGAGACAAGAAGGACATTATATACAGAAAAAGATTTAATCCAACAAGATGATATAACAATTATAAGCATATATGCGTCTAACATCAGAGCACCAAGTACATATATGAGACAAACAACAAAAAAGGGACAGAATTAAAGGAGAAATTGACAGCTCTACAATAATAGTTGGAGATTTCAATATTCCACTTTTAATAATGGATAGAAAAACCAGAGACAAGATCAATAAGGAAAGAGAGTACTTGAACAATATTTTGCAATCCAAGTATACCTAACAGACACATATACAACACTTCACCATACAATAATAGAATATGGATGCTTCTCAAATGCACGTAGAGCACTGTCCAGAGTGGAACATTTATTGCCAGAAAGCAAGTCTTAATACATTTTGAAAAATCATATAACATATCTTTTATAATCACAGTGGAATAAAACTAGAAATCAGTAACAGAATGAAAACTCACAAAATTGTGAAAAAAATGTTTAAATGCTCTCAAATAACCAATGGTCAGACAAAATCACAGAGGACATCAGAAAGTACTTTGAGACAAATGAAAATGAAAACACAACATATAAAATCTAGGGAATGTACTGAAAGTAGTGCTCAAAGTGAAATTTTTAGTTGTAAACATCTGTATTTTAAAAATTCTCAAGTCAGTTACCTAACCATACACTTTAAAGGAATTGCAAAAAGAAGCACAAACTAAACCAAAGTTAGCAGAAGTAGGAAATAAAGATTAGAGTGGAGATAACAACAGACTATAGAAACTCAACAAAACCAATATTTGGTTTTTTAGAAGATCAGAAAAATTGACAAATATTTAGCTAGACTTGTCAGTGTAAAAAGAGAACCCTTGAAATGCCAAAATCAGAAATGAAAGAAGGGAATATTATTACTGACTTTACATAAGTAAAAAGGATTATAAGAGAATACTATGAACATATTACACCAACAAATTAAATAATGAAATGAAAAGGACCAATTTTTAGAAACATAGACTACCAAATCTGAATCACAGAGAAATAGAAAATCCAAATAGATCTATAACTAGTGAAGAGGTAAAATCAGTAATCAAAAACCACCCAAAAAAGAAAAGCCTTGGACTTGACGGTTTTGCTGGTGAATTCTACCAAACATTTAAAGAAGTAACAACAATCCTCCTCAAACTTTTCCAAAACTCAAAAGTGAAGGCAGTGCTTTCTAACTCATTCCAACTCATTCATTGCCCTGATATGGGGCAAGACAATGATACTATAGGAAAAGAAAACTATAGACCCATACCCCTTATAAATATCCACATAAAAATTCTCAAAAAAATTAACAAATGGAGTTCCACAGCATATTAAAAGGATTATATATAGTGGCCAATTGGGATATATTCCTGGAATACAATGATGGTCTTAAGAGAATAAAGGTGGGGTGGGGGGGAACAGCCTATCTTCTCAATTGATACAGAAAAATCTTGTGACACAATTCAATGCCCTTTTATGATAAAACACTCAAGAGACTAGGAATAGAGTGAAACTAACTCGGTATAAGAAAGCCCCATATGAAAAACCCACAGCTAACGACTTACTCAATGGTAAAAGACAAAAAGCAGTGCCACTAAAATCGGAATAAGACAAAGATGCTTGTTTTTTCTAATTCTAGTATATGTGATGCCGAAGTGAGCACTGTTTTTTCCAATTCTCTTCAACCTAGTATTGGAAGTTCTAGCTGCAGCAACTAGGCAAGAAAAAGAAACAAAAGGCATCCAAATAGGAAAGGAAGAAGTGAAATTATTTCTCTTCAAAGATATGATTTTGTATGTAGGAAACCCTACATACACAGATGTATGTTAGTATTGACAGGAAAAAAAAAACCATTAGAAAAATAAACTGAGCGATGTAGTAGTACAAAATCAGCACACAGAAATCAGTTGCATTACTATACACTAACAATGAGCAATCCAAAAGAAATTAAGAAAATAATTCCATTTATAATAGCATTAAAAGGAATAAAATACTCAGCAATTAATTTATTCAAGGAGGTAAAAGACTTGTATAATGAAAACTATAAAACACTGATGAAAGATATAAAGAGATAAATAGAAAGACATCTCATATAAATTGGGTTGTTGTTGAGTTTTAGGAGCTCTTCATATATTCTGTATAACAATCCTTTATCAGATAAGTCATTTGCAAATATTTTATTCTGAGAGTTACTTAATATTCTGTTGACTGCGGCCTTTGATGCACAAAAGTTTTAAATTTTGATAAGTCCAATTTGTTTTTTCTTTTATTACCTGTGCCTTTGGTGTCATATCTAAAAACTTATTGCCAAGGGGCATCTGGGTGGCTCAGTCGGTTAAGCGTCCGGCTTCGGCTCAAGTCATGATCTCACGGTTTGTGGGTTCGGGCCCCACATCAGGCTCTATGCTGACAGCTAGCTCAGAGCCTGCAGCCTGCTTCGGATTCTGTGTCTCCCTCTCTCTGACCCTCCCCTACTCACGCTGTCTCTCTCTGTCTCTCAAAAATAAATAAAAAACATTAAATTAAAAAAAGTTTGTTTTAAACTTATTGCCAAATACAATGTCATGAAGCTCTTCAACTGTGTTTTCTTCTAAATTTTATATCTTACGTGTAGGTCTTTGATCAATTTTGAGTTAAGTTTTATATATGTATTAGGTAAAGATGCAAATTGATTTTTCTGCCTGTAAATTTTGTTATCTATATTTCACAATAAAAAAAAATAGGGGCGCCTGAGTGGCTCAGTTGGTTAAGTGTATGACTTTTCTTTTTTAATGTTTTATTTATTTTTGAGAGAGAGGGAGAGACAGCATGAGCAAGGGAGGGTCAAAGAGAGAGGTAGACACATAATCTGAAGCAGGCTCCAGGCTCTGAGCTAGCTCTCAGCACAGAGCCTGATGGGGGGGCTTGAACCCATGAACCGTGAGATCATGACCTGAGCCAAAGCCAGATGCTCAACCGACTGAGCCACCTAGGTGCCCCAAGTGTATGACTCGTGATTTTGGCTCAGGTTATGATCTTACAGGTTCATGAGATCGAGCCCCAAATCAGCCTCCATGCTGAAAGCACAGAGTCTGCTTGGGATTCTTTCTCTCCCTTGCTCTCTGCCTCTCCCCCACATGCTCTCACTCTCAAAATAAATTTTTTAAATGTTTAAAAAATTAATTTTAAACACTGTAATACCCTTTCATGATAAAAAAAAAAGAACACCCAGTAAACTAAGACTAACAGGGAACTTCCTCAACATGATAAAGGCCATATATGAAAAACCCACAGGTAATATACTCAGTGATGAAAGATTGAAAGTTTTCCCGTTTATAATCAAGAACAAGGATGCCTGTTTTTACCACTTTTTTTTTAAGAGACTGAGAGAAAGAGAGAGAGAGAAAGAGAGAGAGAGAGAACAAGCAGGAGAGGGGCAGAGAGAGGGGGACAGAGGATCCAAAGCAGGCTCTGTGTGGACAGCAGAGAGCCCCATGTGGGGCTTGAACTTCTAAACAATGAGATCATGACCTGAGCTCAATGCTTAGCCAACTGAGCCACCCAGGCGCCCCTCACCGCTTCTGCTAATGTTTTTATTTTTCTTGAGTAGATTCATCTTATCTGACCTTTCTGTGAATCTCTTTCCATCAATCCCTTTGCTTTCCCTCTCCCTCTTAGCCTCCACATTACTCCTCTTTGGCAGTTTTCTTCTTGCTTCTATTTTTTTCCCCACTCTTCTTTTGTTGGCACTTTTCCTTTTGACCCACCCCAAGATGAATTTTTAGCCCCCTTTTATCTTTACTTTTTCTAATGGGACAGATTTTTATAAACTCATATGCAAAATACACATAAATTGAAATATAAAGTAATACAATGATTACCCATATGCCTATGAAGAACTAAACCACTAAATTCAAACTAAAGCATTGCTTCTTCAGTTAAATATAACTTTGGTACCCCTTTCAGTAGCCTCCACCCCACCTTCTCTCAGAGGAAGAAGGCATGCGTGGTAGTTTGTCCCACTAATGGCCCCAGTGAGTCAGACCTACCAGTGTCCTCACTTTTGCTAGTCCCCTTCAACACTGACCTAGGGTTAGCCCCTTACTTACTTTGCCCATTACCTTTTGATCTCTTCTCCTACTTCCCCCTAATTCAATCTGCTACAGCTACATAGGTTAGAGGTGTCAAGAGGGCCCTTGAACTTGTTCCCAGTGCCTAGTATACTTGCCCGAATATTTGCATACCAGCATAACTAGCTCCTTTGCCCTTTGTTCAAGATACTATGTCAACCAGGGCTTTCCCCTCCACTCTAAGACTGCAAACTTTTAGATTGAATTTTCTATTCCTCTTCTTTGCATAACTTTTAATTTTTTATTCATAGCAATGATCACCATCTCATGTACTACTGGAAATTACTTGCTTATTGGCTTCTCCACCTCTCCTTTAGAATGTAAATAAGCTTCTCAGCATAGGTACTTTTGCTTTATATATTTTTTTTATTAAAAAAATTTAAGTTTATTTATGAGAGAGACAGCACGAGTGGGGGAAGGGCAGAGAGAGAGGGAGACACACAATCTGAAGGAGGCTCCAGGTTCTGAGCTGTCAGCACAGGGTGCAAACTCACAAACCATGAGATCATGACCTGAGCCGAAATCGGTTACTTAAGACACTGTGCCACCCAGGCGCCCGTTTCATGCATTTTATGTTTATCCTCAGCCCAGCACACATTTAGGTGTAGAGGAGGAAAAAAAAATTTCCCTCTACTCTTCTGAGTTCTTGGCTGAGACCTAGAATGCCAACTTAAATACATTACCAGGTAGACAAAAGAAAGGTGTGTATTGGGGTAAGGTGGGTAGCTGGAGGATCAGTTATGGGAAGTGACCTGGGAAAGAAAAGGAACAAGCTTAAGGTTTGTTGCGCAGATTTAAGTTAGTGTCTTCTCCGTTGTTCAGTCTCTTGTGATTTAGTCATCCTCTTCTAGGTACAGGGAAGGAGACATCTTTACAAATGGAGATTTCCTTTATAAATGTACATTTCCCTTAAAAAAGGGCATTCGTTTTTAGAGCTTCTCTTGTGTCCACTTTCTCAAAACAATCCTTATGCCAAAAAGGTACGTTTATGGATGGCATGTTCTGCTATCCCTCAGCATTTAGAATTTGAGGAATGGATCAATCTCCATCTTGCAAATGATGAAAAGATCCAGAAATCAGGCAACCTGTCCAAGATCACGGAGCTTTTAGCAAAGCTGGGATTCCAACCCAGGTCTACCTTCCAGACCCAGTAGTTTTGTTTTCTCTCTGCTGTGGCTGCACTTTATGCCATAGATGGCATCCAGGATACAGAGCAGCTGCTGTTTCCAACATTCCTGAAATGGGAATCACAGGAACTGGATTCCGTTTAAGACTCGACCGACAATCTGGTAGTTTAAATAATCCCAACGATCATTTAACCTCGTGGGTCTCAAATATGATTAGCTGTAAAAACGGCTTTTGGATCAACCAATTTTTATAAGGCCCTTTAATTCGAACACTAAAATTCCTGACATCCGTAAAGGGATAGGATTCATTGGTTCTTCCAGCGGCCTCCGCCTCCCATTCCACGCTGTTCCAGGGGCCGAGGGGCCCGCAGCACCGCAGGAAGCAGGCTCCGAGACGACAGGGCACACCGGCTTCTCCGCCGGCTCCGGACGCTCTAGGTCGGCACCCCAGGGCCAGCCTCGAGGCCGCCCTCTTCTCCTAGACCTCCGGCACTGCGGCGCCGTCGTCCACCCCCGCCTTGGGCTCGCGCCACCCAGCGCGGATTCCAAGGAGAGCCCGCAACAACACGCTCCCGCCCCGCGCCCCGGGACCCGGAAATGACGCCTGTGCGTGCGTGACGAGCGCTCGCGGCGCCGGGGGCGGGGCGTGAGGGAGGAGGGAGGACCGGCGAGAGGGCGGGTTGTGGACTGGCGGAGCCGGGACCCACTCGAGCGACCCGCGGAGAGCGGCGGCCCGACGCCCGTGGAGCCGCGACCAGGTACGGAGCAGACGGGCACGGGCCGAGGCTCTCGGCTCCGGGCGGCGGGGCTG
>NC_043707.1:23340689-23369659 GCF_006229205.1 Suricata suricatta
CGTCTGCCCGGCCGGGGCCGTTTCGCTTCGGTGCTTCCAGCCGCTGTCGGTCCCAACCCGGGGTCCCGCGGCGCGGCCCTGCCCGGCCCCGGGCGGTCGCCGGCCGCCTCAGCCCTCGTCGTGCTGAGCCTGCCCCTTTTTAAGCGCTCGTCGCCAAGTTCTCCACGGCCCGGCCCAACTCCGACGGACAGACGCTGGTCATTTCCTGGCCGCCTCCTGCCACCCGTCCACCCCTCGCAGGATGGCTTCCTTTTGGCCGGCTGCGGAGTCGGAGGGGACACCTGTGGTGGCGGCCGGTCGGCTCGTGCCCTGGGCCCCTCGGGGGTCCGTCCGGGTGGGCGGCTCAGACCCAGATCGCAGGCCGGCCTTGGCAGGAGCGCCGGGGAGGAAAACGTCCCGGAGCCGGGAGGGTGCAGTCTTAAGTGATGCGGGGACTTGAACACCGGTCCTAACTTTCGCGCCGTGGTTGACGGGGAGGCTGTGGGCCTGGAGTTAGGAGCAGAAGTCCCTGCTTCCGAACTGGCTTAGAGGAGAGCAGAGGTGATGCCCATCGCGGAAGTTTAGTCACCGGGAGGGAGGGACTCAGCCACTTTAGAGAGTAGGTCACAGACATCTGGCGGTGCCTCGGCGCCGGTGAACAAGTCCTGTGGTTGGGAAGTGTGTCAGTGGCCTCTGGTGGGCTCCTTTTACCCCTGAGATTAGATGTGAAAATCTGTCAAGACGAGTTGACAGCATCAGCAACTCCAGGGGAGTCGTTTTTTTGGCTGTGAAGAGTTTTAATTTTGTTTGTGAGATGAAAAAAAGAGTACTTTTTTCCTGTAAACCTGAAGCTGCTTTTTAAAAAGCTTGTTAATATAAAATAGTTAAAACAAGAAAGCATGCCAGACGGGTAAGGTTTGATTGTGTTGTTAATCCATTTAATGATAAATAATGTTAACTTGTAAGCGTTACTGATTGTTATGCGGAAGATTAAGAAGAGTTCATCAGGGTTTGAAATTTCACGGACCTTCCAAGCAATCCTGTTTTTTCTCTCTAGGAGTTAGGGACAGTGAAGATAACTTTCCGAACAGTGTGGTAAATGGAGCTTAGAGGGAGCCCTGAGGAGGGACACTGCAGGGTATGGAGGGTGAAGAAAGATAATCAGGGAATACTTTATGGAAGTATCTTGAAGGATGATAACTTTGAAACTAACAAGGTTGGGTGGGAATTTTAGGGGTAGGTGGCAATGTGGGGGTGGGACAAGTAAGAGGACAATAGGCCAATAACTGCTAGGAGATGGATTTTGAAAAGTAAAAACGTGCAGGGCAGGAGCTGATGATGACAAAACCGAGGCAGGGTTTTAAGGAGGGTCTTTCCAAGATTAAAATGGAATTTTAGGTAGATACTGCACGCAGGCTGCTGTTTGGCTGATGAAGACGGTATGGGCCCAGTGTGGTGCTTGATTATGTGCTCATTAAATGTTTGAATTGAGTTGTATGCCCATTTACTAGTTGTTTCATTGTGTAAAAAGTGTCTGAGCCTCTCATTTGTAAGCTTCTATAAACAGGAATTGTACTTCTGTCTGTTTGCATTCTCACACTGAGTTAGGCATTCACACGTGTTCCATGAGTTCTTGTTAACTTGATGAGACTTCATTGATTTCTGATGTTGGTTTGGAGGGGTGGGGATCATCAGTACTTATTTTAATATCTACATATAGAAGAACTAAGAGCTTGTTTCACTTACTTGTGTCAGTCTTTGGCTGTAGACGTAGAATTTCAATCTTGACTATGAGTTTAATTTTTGGCACATGTGTTTTTATTGTTTGCAAAGTAAAGATCTGTAGCAGAGAGGACCCATCCCTAACATGGAGAGGAAAGCTGAGTAACACGCTTGTCTGTTCTGTGCTTCAGAATAGAAATGCTGAGGGCGCCTGGGTGGCTCAGTCGGTTAAGCGTCCGGCTTCGGCTCAGGTCATGATCTCGCGGTTCGTGGGTTTGAGCCCCGTGTCGGTCTCTGTGGTGACAGCTCAGAGCCAGGAGCCTGCTTCGGATTCTGTATCTCCCTGTCTCTCCCTGACCCTCCCCTGCTCGCAATGTCTCTCTCTGTCTTTCAAAAATAAATAAAAAACATTTTAAAAAATAAAAGAAATACTGTTAAGTAGCTTCTTAACCCATAAATAAAGTTATCACACTAAAAACAAGAGTTTCACAGAAGTCAAACATTTTGAAAGTCTTATTAAATGCTTATTTTTATCATAAAGCATCACAGAAACATGATGTGTATTTCATATTACTGGAATGCCTAGGAATAATTTAGAGTCTTGTCAAATAAACACTTAGAGAAACAACAATGGACTTGCCTTCATCCCATCCCACTTGAGATTACATAGCATATATTTTATTTGCTTGATATGTGGATAAAGCTCCTAACATGCTTTAAGAAAAAGCTGTACTCTTATGCGTTACCCTGCTTTCAAGTTACCCTGTGAGATTCCTGTGTTTGATGAAGTTCTGGTCAGTAGGGTAGAAAGTGTAATTTTTATTGTATAGTAGAACATTTTTTCATGTTTCTGGTAGCATAGCTTACTTGTTTATGGTCACCGGGAGGGTGAAGAACTGTAATTATCATCAATTAGTTAGATAAGTATGTGGTTAGAAGTCAGAAGGTATGAGTTCAGGAATGGGTTAAATTGCACACACTAAGATTCTTAAGCGTTTTATTTTCCTCAGATGACATCAAGGAGGTTGCTAAAATCCCTGAAGCAGGGATGTAGCAGGAGTCTTTGGGGCTCTGAATTCTGTGCTGTCTCACCTTAAGGGACGGCTGGCAGCATTCTCTGAGCCACCACGAGCCGGGCAGCTCAGAAAGAGTGGAAGCGCCTTCTGTTGAATCATTTTTGAAGCTAATCTCTTTAGTTCCCATTCAGAATAAATAATTGCAGTTGCATTTATGGTGATTTGGTGTGTGTTTTAAAATTAACCATGACTTTTGGGGGATTTTTACATGGGATATATTTATAAATTTCTGTGTGCTTCAAAGTTAAAAATACATAATGAAAGTTTTATTTTTGTAGTTCCTGTTGTTAGAATTTCCTAATTTTATTTTTTATAATTTATTTTTTGAGAGACAGAGCAAGCAGGGGAGGGTCACAGAGAGAGGGAGGTACAGAATCTGAAGACAGGCTCCAGGCTCTGAGCTAGCTGTCAGCACAGAGCCCGACGCGGGGCTCGAACCCACGAACGTGAGATCTGACCTGAGCCGAAGCCAGCCGCTTAACCGACTGAGCCACCCAGGTGCCCCAGAGTTTCCTGGTTTTAGACACAGTATTTGCAATATTTCTCTTTTTTTTTTGGAGCACAAAAAAAGGTAATGCCTTAGAAATTGAACTCATAAAATGCTTATTAATGGGAGAAAGTATCTTATTGTGCTATAATGTTTTTTAAATGGAGCATGTCATTTACTTACATCACATCATGTTTCAGAAAGGATTCAGAATGACTTACAAAGATACGATATGTTATTGAGAACATAACAAAATCAGGAGGTGATGAATTTAGCACTGAGGGAAAAAATTAACATGAAAATTGAGATCTGGAAGATTCTCACTGAGATGGAATGAGATGTGTGCGCAAGGTACTTGGATTGAAGTCTTAAGTGTTTGTTAGAAGGCTACAAATTTGACTCTGCTTTTTAGTATCCTGTTCAGAAAGCAGTATAATCAATTAGTTGCATAGTTCAGTAATCATAAAAGACCAGTCTCTCTTTGGATTCCCAGACTCCTTGTATTGACAGATTTGTCAGCTACATCCTTAAGTAAATAACAGTATGCAAGTCAAAGGGCTGTATTGTGTTTTACTTTGCTTTTTAATTAAAATTCTTCATTGCCTCATTGTAGATTGATGACAAAACATAATCCAGTAAAAGCAGTTCTGGTGCTGGCAAAATAATGTGATCTAAGTACGTAGCTTTCTATACTGATTTAATTTATGGATCTGTTTTAGATGATCTAGGTAAGTAGATGGGGACTGTACATCCTTTGGGTTCTCTTCCATAAATATTTTGTTTCTCAGTGGAGCTTTTTGTTATAAAGTTATCAGCAAATCAGGGATTTGAGTTTGTGCTTCCTGACAAGTTCCTCGAGTACATCTATTTAAAAAAAAATTTTTTTTGACATTTGTTTATTTTTGAGACAGAGAGAGACAGAGTGCAAACAAGGGAGGGACAGAGAGAGAGGGAGACACAGACTCTGAAACAGGCTCCAGGCTCTGAGCTGTCAGCACAGCCCAATGCAGGGCTTGAACCCACGAACCGTGAGATCATGACCTGAGCTGAAATCGGACGCTTACTGACTGAGCCACCCAGGCGCCCCCATCTATTTTTTTATGTTGTCTAGTCATAGAGCCATATTTTTCATGGGGAATATGAAAATGGAGGAGTCCAACAAGGACGAATACTTAACTGAAAGTCCCCTCAGCTCCCCATACAGATGGACTTAGGGAATACCAAACACAGACCTAAGATTCATCTCTAGAAGTAGGTTTGGGGTGTTAGCTGCAGCACAGAGAACATTGGCTCAAAAAGTCCAGGTATATAATTTATCTTTGAAAGGGCAACAGATCTACTCATCTTAGAAGGAGTGTCTAGAAAATTAATACATCTATATTTTGCTCAAGTGAAAAAGCTGCCTTTTTAAGTAATAATAGTTCAAATTTATCAAGTGCTCCTGTGGGCCAGGCACTGGGCGAGTACTAAGCCCTTCACATGTATATCTCAGTGTGGTCCTCTCCTCCTTAAAAATAGAAATGTGGTTCAGAGTAGTAACTTGCTTCAGGTCAGGCAAGAGGTGATGGAGATTTGAACTCAGGTGGTCCAGCCAACTCAGTGATCTGGGCGGACTAGACTGTGAGCTCACAAGGTGGGCCCAGGCACACACAGGTAATAGCGGTAAGCACATTGGCAAGTAGTGGAACCCACCGTTAGGAAAGGGCAGTGCACAGGATCTTCCTATCTGAATAATGGTCTGGGAGCTATAGCTTCAAGGCATTTGGCTCTACTTTGTGAAGCTGGGGGGGGGGGGTTGTGCGGGGAAGGGGAGTCTTTGAAGCATCATTTGGGATTGGCAAAGTGGGGATACTATTTTATGTGTTTGTTTGCATCTAAAATGCACATATTTTTTGTGTTTGCTCTAAATTTGTCTCAAGATCAGGAAAGCCACAATGGTATAGTGTAAAAGAAAAACAAAAGATAGTGTACCATTCTTAAAAAAAGAGGTTTATATTTAAATTTTAGAGTAAAACTTCAGCTGGTGATCTCACTGCTGTGATTTGGGATGAATTTAGGTTATGTTTTCGGAAGTAAAGCCGTTACTAGGTGTATGTGTTCTTAACTCTCATTCTGTTAGGAATTGTATTGCATTAGAGTCGTATAGATAAGTAAACCATCATTTATTGTGGATTTTCAAATATAGCTCTTTCAGGTAATTCCAGATTGCTTGTTTGGTTTTTGTTTTTTGAAGTATTGTAATACAGTTCCTACAGTATATTGTAAATTTGTGACCTAGCCTATGAAACTAGAGAACAGAGAACATCCTTATTTGCCTTTAATCAGTAAACAATGGGTGGAACTGTTGTTGCCTAAATGTAGTTATGTAACTTAATGGTTCCTTAATTGCATTTCCATATCACTTTCAGCATTGTTTTTTTAAACGTGTTCCTGAAAAATCAGCTGGGCTAGTGACCACAGTTTCGAATACAATATTAAAAGAAGAATGCAAGGGGCGCATGGGTGGCTCAGTTGGTTGAGCCTCCGGCTTCGGCTCAGGTCAGATCTCACGTTCGTGGGTTCGAGCCCCGCATCGGGCTCTGTGCTGACAGCTAGCTCAGAGCCTGGAGCCTGCTTCCAGTTCTGTGTCTCCTTCTCTCTCTGACCCTCCCCCTCTCATGCTCTGTCTCTCTCAGTATCAAAAAAAAAAAAATTAGAAAAAAAGAAGAATGCAAATAAAAAATGAGAAAACAAAAAACTGTAGGCTAATAAAATGTCTAAAACCCATTATAATTAGTGTCTCCAGAAGTAATATGCTTGGCTTCCACATAGCAAGCTGGATTATATCTGTCTTTATATTGACTAATTAGCCATTGCAGTTGTTCTCATAGTGTGGAAAGTGTGTAGATTTTGTCTAGGGCTTCAAAGGTTATGTAATCATGGTGGACACATCTAAGTATCATTTACGAGGAATAATCAGACGGCAAAGTGTTTCCATACCCTAAGCTAACTGCTGATGTTCTTTGACTATCAGCTATATGTAGACACGACTTTCTCCCAAGAGCCTACTTTTGTTCTTAGACACATTTGGGAACATAATTGCAGATACTTTTTTGTTGTTACCCATAAGAAGTTACAGGCTATTTCTCTGAAGAAGATCTTTTCAATCCCTGTATGGGCTACCAAAAAAGAAAGAGAGGGGGCGGGGAGGGAAACTTTTGTCTTTTTAGTACTTTGGTCTAGGAATTGAATAAATAAGTTAAAAAATAAAAATCTCAACTTATTATTTTATTTATATGTAAATAAAATAGTGCTTGAGAAATCAGCTGAGATCTTCTGAAGTTGAAGGTTCTTAGGTTGTAACAGAAAAGCTAATCGGGAGGTTGGATTTTAGGCCCAGCCAGGTCCAGCCCCAAACACAACCACTCATTGTTAGGATGGTGAGTCTGCCATTTAGGTAAGTATAATGCAAAGATTTCAGCTTCATGCTTCAATCCACACTTGAGCTATATTTGGAGAGGCAGAATCTGAGTATTTTTTTTTAAGTTTTGTTTTCTCCTTTTTCTGAGTTTAATTTCAGGAAGTCTAGTTTTTATAGTTAACGAATTTTAGTGACTTTATCAAACTACCCAGTCTAGTAAACATTTTATTATCCCAGAATATCCTCTGATCTTTATTAATGTTTGTTTGTTTCTAGGACTGTCTACGTTTTATTTTGTGATAAAAAAAATTGTTTACTAGTTTATGGAAGCATTTCAGAATTCACATATGGTATATGTATGAGAGTTTTAAAATTTTTTGAGAGAGAGCACACTAATGAGCCGGCACAGGCTGGGGAGGGGCAGGGAGCCAAGGGGACAGAGAGTCTGCAGCAGGCTCTGTGCTGACAGCCCCAAGCTCGATGTGGTGCTAGAACTCACCAGATCACACCCTGAGCTGAAGTTGGATCCTCAGCCAGCTGAGCCACCCAGGTGTCCCTGTGTGAGCTTTATCATATTGCAAAGAAGTCTGGTATTTATGCTCCATGTTAATGTGTAGTTCTACCCTTTGAGCTGCCATAGATTTTTCTAAAAAGAGTTGGTTGCAGCCATTGCTTTGCATTGGCCTTCAGGGTCATTGGTAAAATGACCTTCTTATTAGCTCCCAGTGATTACTAATTTCTAACCACTTGGCTCACATTAGAATTTTCTTGGTGAATTAGCACATTTATCCTTTAACCATTAGTAGTGCTTTTTGCCTTCAAGTCCACTTTGTATATCAGTATAGCTTTACTAGCTTTCTTTTGGTAAATGTTGCATGCTGTATCCTTTTCCATCCTTATATATAATTTTTTTTGTCCTCAAAAGCATCATGATGATTGAATTTAGTTTTTTTCTTTAGTGTGTTTTATTTATTTATTTATTTTAATGTTTTATTTATTTTTGATGCAGAGAGAGACAGAGCATGAGAGGGGGAGGGGCAGAGAGAGAAGGAGACACAGAACCGGAAGCAGGCTCCAGTCTCTGAGCTAGCTGTCAGCACAGAGCCTGACGCCGCGGGGCTCGAACCCACGAACGTGAGATCTGACCTGAGCTGAAGCCGGAGGCTCAACCGACTGAGCCACCCCCGTGCCCCTTTAGTGTGTTTTAATCTTTAAATTAGAATAGTAAGTCCATTTTCATGTAACGTGATTGTCACTGTGTTTGGTGTTAGATCTACTATCTTTTGATAAGTTTTCTTTTTGACTCACCAGTTTTGTTCCCTTTTCCTTTTTTCTTGCCATCTCTTGGATTATTTATTATTCAGCTATTTAATATTTTCCCTGTAGTAATTGCTTACACATTCTTTTACTATTCTTTTTGTGATTATACTAGCAATTATAACATATACCCTTGACCTACGGCAGTCTAATAAAAATTAATAACTTTTATCACTTCTCCAATAATGCTAGAGCTTTAGACACTAACTCAGTTTGTCATTTTCTTGCCTTGTTGTGTTACTGTTTTACCCGTAGATTCTACCTATATTTTGAGACCTGTAAGAAATTATTGTTTTATGTAATAAGTATTTGTGTAGATGGATGTACATATTTACTGCTTCCATTGCTCTTCATCCCTGCCTGTATTTCTGTGTTTCTCTTTGAGATAGGCTAATTTTTCTTTCCATTTGAAGAGTTCCCTCTGGTATTTCTTCTAAGGCAGGTGGGCTCATAATGAATTCTTTCAGTTTTTGTCTGAAAATGTCTTTATTCTGCCTTTATTTTTAAAGGATATAGTCACTGAGCAGCACATTCTAGGTGGGGATTTTTTTTTTTTCCTAGCACTGAAAAGAGGTCATCTGTTGTCTTCTGGCTTTTAGTGATTTCTTTTGAGCATGTAGCTGTTAGTTTTACTGTTGCACCTATGAAATTAATGTACTTCTTTCCCACTGGTTACTTTTAAAAGTTTCTCTTTGTTTTTGATTATCAAAATTTTAAGTGCGCTATGTCTTTGTGTGTGTATTTGTGTGTGTGTGTGTGTGTGTGTGTGTGTATGTGTGTTTCGCTTTTAGGTTCACAGAATTTCTTGGATTTGTGGTTTGTATTTTTATCAATTTTGAAAATTTCATTCTTTTATTTATTTTTTTAATTTTGTTTTAGAGAGAGCACATGTGCCAGCAGATGAAAGGGACCGAGGAGGATAGAGAGAGAGAGAATCTTAAACAGGCTCCACACTTAGCACAGAGCCCGAGGAGGGGCTCCATTCATGAATCCATGAGATTATAACCTGAGCCAAAATCAAGAATGGAACAGTCGACCGACTGAGCCATCCAGGTGCCCTGGTTCTTACTTCTAATATTGGTTCTGTCTTATTCATTCTTTCCTCTTCTTTTGAGGAGCTCCAGTTACATACTTGGTATACTTTTCCACAATGTTCCTTATTCTTTTTATATTGCCCACCACCTCCTTCCCGCACCCCTCACCCCGTATTTCGTATTAGTTTTTCTCTCTGCTTCTGTATGGATGTATTTTATTGACTTGGGTTCCAGTTTCCTCTTATCTGCTAGGCCTGGTCTGTTGTTAAATCTACCCTTTGAATTCTTAATTTTGGTTATTATACTTTTCAGATCTAGCATTTCAGTTCAATTCTTAGAGATTACAATTCTCAGTTGAAAGTCTTCATTTTTAAAGTATGTTCTTACCCCCTTTCTTCACCTGTTTTTTATCTATTTTTCACCTATATTCTTAAATCGGAAATTTAAATAGCTATCATTATTTAAAAGTCTTTTTTTTTAATGTTTATTTTATTTACTTATTTTTTTTGAGAGAGAGAGAGAGAGAGAGAGAGACAGTGACAGTGAACGAACTGGGAGGGGAGGGGTAGAGAGAGAGACACAGAATCTGAAGCGAGCTCCAGGCTGTGTGTGAGCTGTCAGCACAGAATCCTAGGCAGGGTTCAAACTCAAGAACGGTGAATCATGACCTGCACTGAAGTCAGAGGCTTAGCAGACTGAGCCACCCAGGTAACCCTAAAAGTCTTTCTTTTGGTGTGCTTGGGTCTGCTCAGTTAAGGCTTCAACTTCAGTTCAGGTGATGAACTCACGGTTCGGTTCGTGAGTTTTAAGTCCTGCATAAGGTGAGCTCCTGCCCTGCTTCTCTCTTTCTACCCCCTCCTCCCTCCCTATCTCTTCCCTTCCCTCTCCCCTCCCCCCTTCCTTCACCCTCTCCATTCTCCCCCTCCCCCTTCCATCACCCTCTCCCTCTCCTTCCCAGGATTCTTTCTCTCTAAAAAATAAAATAAAATAAAAAGTCTGTTAACTTCATTGTCTGCTTCATCTGAGCATCTGTTTTTTTCTTTTTGGCTTTTAGGTGAATGCTGGGTTTTATGAATAAAACAAAGCTCCAGATGATGCTGTTCTTTTTTTTTTAGTTTATTTATTTACTTATTTTAACATTTATTTATTTTTGAGAGACAGAGAGCAACAGATTATGAGCAGGGGAGGGGCGGAGAGAGAGGGAGACACAGAATCCGAAGCACATTCCAGGCTCTGAGCTGTCAGCACAGAGCCCGATGTGGGGCTCGAACCCACAAACTGTGAGATCATAACCTAAGCCGAAGTTGGACACTCAGCCGACTGAGCCACCTAGGTGCCCCTATTTATTTATTTTTGAGAGAGAGAGGGAGAGAATCCCAAGCAGACTCTGTGCCATTGGCACAGAAATCAAGAGCTGGTCGCTTAACCAACTGAGCCACACCCACCGAGTCACACCCACACACTTCAATGCTATTCTTTTTCAGAGAGGAAATGTGTCCTGCCCTTTGCTAGCCAGGTGAGAGTAGGGATTTATCATCTAATCCCATTAGGGATTGAGCTAATGGTCGAGATTGTGTTCCTGGGTTGATAAGGCTAGTTTCTTTGGTTTGCCTTTACCACTAGTCAACCAGGCTTCTAACTGATAGTCTAGGGAACTCACAGGCATCTCTTCCCCTGGTGGTTTCTATACTGTAATCTTTGTCTCTTGAGATCAGTGAAATTACTGAAAATTCCACTCTTTTTTTTTTTCTTTAAAGATTTTATTTTTAAGTAATCTCTACACCCAACATGGAGCTCAAACCTACAACCCCAAATCAAGAGTTGCATGCTCTACCAACTTAGCCAGCCAGGCTCCCCTGAAAATTCCACTGTTGATTTTCAGAGGTTTTCAGTTTTGTTTTGAAGCTCTCTCTGTGCCACTGTAGAATGTGGTAAATGTCCTTAGGGGAAAACCAGCCTCCTGTTAAACCCAGCTCTTTGGCTCACCTCTTTGTATGGGATTTTGGCTTCTGAGTCTTGCCTTTCTTTCATATCTTCCAAAATCTATCCTGTTCCTCTGTCTATAGTCAGTCTGGATTCTCAGCCGTTCCCGCCAGAATCAGCAAATGTATTTGGTGAAAAAGTGGCCGCAGAATGTCACTTTAGTTCTCTACTGCTCCTTTCTTTTTCCGGAATCCAGAGGCTTCTAGTCTTGATTGTTTCATCTGATTTTTGATGCCTTTAAACATTGATTTTAAAAAATGTATCTAGGGGCGCCTCAGTGGCTCATTCGGTTGGGCGTCCAACTTTGGCTTAGGTCATGATCTCAGGGTTCATGGGTTTGAGCCCCTCATTGGGCTCTGTGCTGACAGCTGATAGCCTGGATTCTGTGACTCCCTCTCTCTCTGCCCCTTCCGTACTCAAACTCTGTCTCTCTCTGTCTTTCCAAAATAAACATTGAAAAAATGTTTACAAAATGTATTTAGCTTTCTTCATTCCCTGTAGGAATGTTGGTCTGTCACAAGCTACTCCATTGTATTCAGAGAGGAAAGTCTCCCACTAGTAATGAAGTTGTGAGAAGAAATTAATCTTTTAATAATTGTTGTGCTCGCTTTATCGCAGTGGTTCTCAAAGAGTGGTCCTTCGCCACATCACCTGGGAACTTTTTAGGATTGTAGATTCTCTGGCCCTAGTTACCCTTGACCTCCTGAATCAGAAACTGGGTTGGGAGCCAGGAAGTACTCTGCTTTAAAAAGCCCTCCACATGATACTGATGCATGCTAAAATTTGAGAACAGTTGCTTCATAAGTTAGTCATTTTGCAGTTTAATTTTCTACTCCTACGTGCATTGTGCCCTGGAGAGTGTATATCGGACAGAAGTGAAAGAAAATGGTCTGTTCAGGTACTTTGTTGGTCTTCTGAATAAAGAATTTAATACATTTAGGAAATGTGTATGGATTACTCACTCGGGTCATGGCAGAACAGTGCTATGTCTGTGTATGTGGAATGGCCACATAAGCAAGTTATTATAATAGAGTGTATTATAATAGCTGTATTTATAAAACACTGTAAAACCAGAGGATAGAATTATTCTGTCAGGGGGAAAAAGGGAGTCAGATGCTATCTGGACAGGATGGAATTTGAGGGTGGACTCACAGGAGGGTTTTATAGGCTTGTTCATAAATAAGAGGACCATGTAATTTATTATCTAGAGCCGGTCACTTTCGAGAATCAAATAGATGCCTTTTTGCTAGGGCATCAGGCATAAGCCAGGACTGTTCTCATCAACTGGGAGATGTGATTACCCACTTTATAAAGAGCAAGTGATGCTGTGAACCCAAAGTTCTGTGTTAACTTATGGAAACCTCATTTCTTTCGATTATTTGTTTACAATTACGGTTTACATTCTTCCTAGATGATTTTCATAGTTTTCTAGGGCTGCTGCCAACAAATTGGGTGGCCTAGAATAACAAAAATTTATTCTCTCACTGTTCTGGAGGCTAGAAATCTGAAACCAAGGTGTTAGCAGGGCCCTGTCTCTGAAGGTTGGAGATGCTGGCTGGGTGTCTTGTAGTTCCTTGGCTTGTGGCCACATCGCTGCGCTCTCCGCCTCTGAGGCCACATGGCCTTTGTGTCTTTCAGGGCCTTTTTGTAAGGACACCAGTTATTGGAATTAGGGACCACCCTAAAAGAGTGTGACCTTATTCTGTAATCACATCTGCTTATTTCCAAAGCAGGTTTCATTCACAGTATTGAATTCAACCTTTTTTGGGGACACAATTTAACCCACAACAGATGGTATGGTTTTAACTTCTGAAATCTCTGCAGATTAATTGGGTTGAATTTTTATTACACACAAGACACTTCTCAGAGTGAGAATAATGTAATTCATTGAGCCAGCTAACAAATCTGAATAAATGCATTTTCCATCTGGGCAGTTGCTTTTTGTATTTCTCTTATCTCATGATGTGTGTGTGTGTGTGTGTGTCACTTTGGTCAGCCACAGCAAATGACTGAAGCAAAGCTAAAGCGAAGCTGTAACTCAAAGTTGTATCCAAAAAAATGAAGCTGTTAGTGGCTGAAAGCATGTTATGTGTTGTAGTCTGTTGCTAGTTTGAGTGGAGTTAAGAGAGAGTATTTGGTCGTTTGCTTATCGAATAAGCTGACCATTTGGGGAATTGGCTGCTGCCGAGGAAGAGAGGGGGGAAGTAGACCGGAGCAGCCAGTTAGGTAGTATGCAGGTTTGGGTTGTTAGCCTGGGCAGAGTGGCACGCTCAGATTGGAATCCTAATTTCACTTATCTGGAGAGGGTGCGACTTAATACAATGGAAGATTGTTGTCGAGAACTTACTCGGTAAGAATGCTGCTCTGCCGGCTCTGCCCATTCCAGCAGTGTGAGCTCCTCGTTCTGTTTCATGGGTGTGACTGCCACTCGGGATCCCTGGGGCAGGCCAGTGGCGGGGCACTTTGTTTTGTCGTGTTTAACACCGGAACTCTGACGCTGCTTCTCTGTGGGGCATTTACATTCATTTTGGAAGCAGTGTATTTAACGATATGAAAGTTAGTGAAGTGAAGGACTAACAAAGTGAAGGACTCAAAGATGACATAAAAAGAGCACCTATAAAGAGACAAAAAAGATTATATGTCAATTATACTTCAATGGAAAACCAAGGAAGACAGATGACATAGAAAAATGAGCAAAGAACGCAAATGGTTCAGTTCTTCAAAGAAGATATGCTAATGGCCAGTAAATATTAAAGATGGTTTGGGAAATGCATGTAAAAACAAGGAACGATTTTTTTACTTTTCAGATGGACAAAATAAAGATTAATAATGCAGTATTTATGAGTTTACAGGAAAGTAAATTCTCTCATACACAGTAGGTAGGGATGTAGATGGATACAGTCATTCTGTGAAGCCAGTTTAGTTGTATATATCAAAATTTTAAATGCAGAAACCTTAACAGGTGCCTGAGTGGCTCAGTTGGTTTAGCATTCAACTCTTTATTTCAGCTCATGTCTTGATCTCACAGTTGTGGGATTGAGCCACGTTCAATGTGGAGCCTGTTTGGGATTCTCTCTCTCTCTCTCTCTCTCTCTCTCTCTCTCTCTCTCTCTCTCTCTCTCTCTCTCCCCCCCCCTCTCTCTCTCTGTCTGTCTCTCTGCTTCTCCCTCCTCCTCCCCCTCCCCCCTTTCAGAAATAAACTTTAATAAAAATAAACAAAAATAAAATGCAGAAACCCTTTGACATTCTGTTTCTCAGAAGCTTTTCCCATTTTGTGATTGGTCTACTCATCATATCCTTATCTTGCATATCAGAGATTTACAATTTCTTTTTCTTCATATAATTACTAAATATGATAAAATACTTCATTGTTGTATTTTCTTAAAACATTTGCCTATTTTTTTTAATGTTTTATTTCATTAATGTTTATTATTGAGAGAGAACCAGCACGAGCAGGGGAAGGCGGAGAAAAGGCAGGCTCCACACTGTCAGCACAGAGCCCCATGTCAGGCTCTCATGACCTAAGCTGAAACCAAGAGTGGGATGCTTACCAAACTGAGCCATCCAGGTGCCCTTGCCGTTCCATTTTCTAAGTGGGCCTTTAAAAAACTAGATAGACGTTTCCATTTATGTATTTAAATCTGGTTTTTTTTTTTTTAATTCCCTTCAGTTTTTAAGTTTAAATAGCCCCTCAGTCCTTTAAAAGTGCAATAAGGTGCAATAAGTCAGTTAAGCATCTGATTCTTGATTTTGGCTCAGGTCATGATCTCACTGTTCATGTGTTGAGCTCTGTGCTGACAGTGCTGAGCCTGCTTGAGATTCTCTCTCTCTGACTCTCTCTATGCCCCTCCCCTGGGTGCTTGAGTGCTCTCTCTCTCCCAAATTATTTTAAAAACTTTAAAGAAACGTCTTTTGAAATTTTATTGTCATTTGTAGTAAGCTTGAAATTTTTTAAACACATCATTTATAAATTTAGTTTCCTCAGTAAAAATTGGTATGTCTTGCCAACTACTTTAGCTTTCTTTATATCTCATTATTCACTATAAATCACATAATTTTCCTATTACAGTATTTCCTGGCTGGTTTTACATTTTGAAACTATTGTGATGGGATCTCTTTTTATATTTCCACACTTGTCATTGTTAGACTATTGTAAGAGCTTTATGGATTTCATGTATACATATTTAGCTTGTTTTACATAAATTTAAATTCTTTTGTGTGATTTTATAATCTAAAATTAATTATTTCCTCATTGTTCATAGTGTTGTAAATTCTTCTTTCAGGCCTTCTAGGTATATAGTTTTTATCTCCCATACTACATAGCAGGTGCTCCAAGGGCTGAAACTTTACTTTTACTTTTACGTTTGTAAAGTGCATATCATAGAATGTAAGTCAGTGTATAGTTATTTGTTAAATAAGTGATGAGTAGAGAAAGCTACAAGAATATACATATATATTTATCAAGAATATATATACTTAAAGAATATAGTGAATGTCTCTGGGTGATGTTTTTACTTTCTTTTCTACTTGTCTACTTATACATATCAGGTTTTATAGATTAAACATCTTATACTTCCATAAATGGAGAAAATCAAATTTAAGGAAAAAAGCTTAGCTCTTAGTTTTATTTCTTCACTGAGGTCAAAGGACAGTATATCATTTTAGTTGAGTTGATTGGATGTTTCCTATAAATTGCAGCCGAGAGGAATGAACGATGAGAACATGACATTGAACCCAAAAACAAGAAGTAGGACTCTCATAAGAAAGATAGTGGAAAGCTACTCAAATCCACAAATTTTTATTTTATTTTATTTTATTTCATTTCATTTTTTATTTTATTTTATTATTTTTTTGCTTATTTTATGAGGTGGGTTTGGTTTACATGCAGAGTCTTACAGAAGAACACACCTAACTGGGATTTGTACTCCTCTGGCCTCTGGGCCCCTCAACCCAGATTGAAGACTAGCCCCGGGGCAGAATTGACAGGGATCTCCACTGTCTCAGCAGTAGAGGTCATTTTTACTCTGTCTTCCCTAATGCAGTGGGCCAAGTGAATTATGCATTCTTTATGCCCAGCTTGCTCAATAAAAGCCTACTTACTTGAATGCAGTGCTCAAACAGGATCTGCATATGTCCCTCTGGCCTTCCTCCTGGGTGCAGTGGTGGGGGTAGCTTGCCTCTGGGTTATGGCTCCACTGACTCGTGAGCGATAGGTCTTTCTGTGCAGAAAAGACAGAATTGAGGGTCAGGCAGTTGATCCCCGTAAGTTTCTGCCTAACGGAAGAGGTTCTGCTGTTTATGTGTCTCTGGGGTCTACCGTAGGCGTGTGGACTGTAACTGCTTTGCCCCACAGAGACAGAGCTGCCTTTCAAATCATGGCATGTGCTTTCGGCATTTCCCTCTCTCTCTTTGTTTTCCATACTCAGAAGCAATCTGAGTGATATGTTTAATTGTCTCGTATACATTGGTTCAGTCATATGTGTTGTCACTTAAATTTTTTTAAGTGGAATTTTTTAAACCTCTCTAATTTGAAGGACAGGAAGTTGCAAAGTTAATACAGAGAGGCCCTGTGTACTCTTTACCCAGTTTTCCCCAAATGCTACATTTCACATAACTATAGTATACTATCAGAACCAAGAATTTGGCATCTGCCATGTGTGTTGTGTATAGCAGTTCTGTGTCACAGTCAAGATACAGGATATGCTATAACCACTAAGAGCTCCCTCATGCCACCCTTTATAATCACACCCTATGTCAATAATCTCCAAGACTCCCCCCAGGTTTAGTAATCTGATAGGATTCACAGAATTCCTGTACTCAGGGCGATGTTTTATAGCCAGTGAGAGGATACAAAACAGGATCAGTAAAGGAAAACAGTGCATTGAGCAGGGTGTGGAGGATACCAGGCATAAACGTCCATGGTCTTCTCCCAGCGGAGTTGCACAGGGTGCATTTAATCCGCCAGCAACAAATTGTAGCAGCACACGTGAGGTGTTTTCTGTTAAGGAAACTCACTTAAACCTTGAATTCCAGGGTTTTTTTTTTTTTTTTTTGAAGTGTGATCATGTAGGCACAGGTGCCTTCATGATATGACCATAGTTAATGCAACTCCAGACCCCCAGAAAGAAAGCAGGGTTCACCATACATCACACTATTTATGCAAACTGTCTAAAGTGTGGTTCAAAGCTTCAGGCATACAAAACATAAGGGCACTCCAAGACTTCCATTCCCGGAAGCTGACCATGAGCCGGTCGCACAAGCAGGGTCTCTGAGAATGTGCACGATTTTTGAGCAACTCAGGCCTGTTTGGTTAACTCTTTGCTTACCCTGCCTTGTTTGATATAGATGGGATATAGAGAAATAATGCTGAGCCGGTGTGGAGGTGAGAGTTGGGGATTTGGGGGAGGTGCCACTTTAGATAGAGTGGCCAAGGAAGGCCTTCCTGACAGTGGGATGTGACAGCTGAGACCTACAGTATGAGAGAGCAGTCACCATGTGAACAGCAGGGCACACAGCCCTAGGCAGCGTTGGAACACATGTACAAAGGCCCCCAAAAAGAGACATGGAAAAGAAGCCTGTGTTAGTTTTGGGTTGTTATGGCCATCACAGATTGCCACAAATTTAGAGCCTAAAACAATATCCATTTATTGTCCCAAAATTCTTCAAGGCAGAAGTCCTGGCTGGCCCAGCTGGGTACTCTGTTAAGGATCTCAAGAGGTCAAAATAAAAGAGTTAAAGCCCAGCCTGGGCTCTTATCTAGAGGCTGTGGGGAAAATCTGCTTCCAGACATACTCATGCTGTCAGAATTTAGTTCATTTTGGTTATAGGACAGGTCATTCTCAGCTTCTAGAAGCCACCCACATTCTTTGGCTTAGAGTTGCTCCACCTTCAAAGCCAATAGTTCTTTAAATCTCTCCGGCTTCCCATCCTGCCCTCCTCTGCGGATTTTTACAGGCATACCGTGTTTTATTGCACTTTGCTTTATTGAGCTTCACAGATACCGCATTTTTTACAAATTGAAGATTTGTGTGACAGCCCTGCATTGAGCAAGTCTCAGCGCCATTTTTCCAACAGCATTTGCTCACTTCCATGTTTCTGTGTCATGTCGCAAAATCTGGTAATTCTTGCAATATTTTGAATGTTTTCGTTATTTGTTATGATATCTATGATCAGTGATTACAGTTCACTGAAAGCTTAGATGATAGTTCACATTTTTTAGCAGTAAAGTATTTTTAAGTACATTGTTTTTTAGACGTAATACTGTTGAACACTTAATGGACTACAGTACAGTGTAAACCTAACTTTTATATGCACTGGGAAACCAAAAAATTTATTTGACTCACTTTATTGTGACCTTTGCTTTCTTGTGGTGATCTCGGCCTCAACCTGCAGTATCTCCAAGATATGTATTTTTAAAACAACCTTATTGAAATATAACTTACATACCATAGAATTCACCCATTTAAAGGTCAAATAGTTCAATGGCAACCATCATGATAGCCAACTTGAGAACATTTTCATCCTCTAAAAAGGAACCTCGTACTCTTTAGCTAGCTCCTTTATTCTCACCCTCTCCCCCTTAGTCCAAAGCGACTGCTAATCTACTTTCTGTCTCTCTAGATTTCCCTGTTCTGAACACTCACACAAAGGGGATTATATAATACATGGCCTTATATGACTGGCTTGTCTGACTTAGCGTAATGTTTTCAAGGTTGATCATGTTGTGACATGTATCAGTACTTAATTCCTTTTTATGGCCAAGTAATACTTCATTGTAAGGATATAGTACAATTTCTTAATCATTCTTCCCCTTCTGGCTATTATGGATAATGTTATAAATGTTTGTGTACAAGTTTCTGTGTGGACATATGCTTTCATCTCTCTCATATATGTACCTTGGAGTGGAAATGCCAGGTCATATGGTAACTCTGTTTAATTGTTTGAGGAACTGTCCGACTGTTTCCAAAAGCAGCTGCACTATTTTACATTTCCAACAGCAGTGTATGAGAGTTCTGATTTCTCCACACCCTTGCCAACACTTGTTATTATCTGATTTTTTTTTATCAGAACCATCCTATTGGATGTGGAGTGGTATTTCGTTGTGGTTTTGATGTGCACTTCCCTGATTAGTGATGCTGAGCATCTTTTCACATGTTCATTGGCTATTTGTGTATCTTCCTTGGAGAATTATCTATTCAAGTCCTTTGCTGATTTTTCATTAGATTATTTGTTTTTGTTGTTGAGCTGTAGGAATTCTTTATATGTGCCGGATATTAATCCCTTAGCAGATACATGGCTTGCAGCTATTTTCTCTCTTTCCATACAGGTTGCCTTCTCACTCTGTGGACTGTTTCCTTTTCTGTGCGGAACATTTTAGGTTTGATAGTCACATTTGTCTATTTTTTCCTTTTGTGGCTTGTGCTGCATTTGGTGTCATATCCAAGAAATTGTTGCCAAATCCAATGTATGAAGTTTTTTTCCCTGCGTTTTCAGAATTCTAGGTGTTTTATAGTTTCAAGTGTTACATGTAGGCCTTTACTCCAATATTAGTCCTTTCTTAAAGTGTTCTATATATTATTGAGAAGGAATTAAGAAGTGTTTTCTTTTGTATGACTCTGCCAAGAATTTTCTTTTTTAAGATTTTTATTTTAAATAATCTCTGCACCCAGTGTGGGGTTCAAACCCACAACCCAAGATCAAGAGTTGCATGTTCTACCAACTGAGTCAGCCATGTGTCCTGGGAACTTGGGTGTATTTAAACTCTTTCCCTCCCTCCCTGCCTTCCTTCCTTCCTTAATAGCTTGGAGATTATGGACTCACTCATATTTTCTTAATTGGTGTGCTGATAGAAGAATGACAGTGCAACAACACTTTCTTGTTTGTACTTGATTAGCAGAAAGAAGATGAGCCTGAAGTCTGAACGCCGTGGAATTCACGTGGACCAGTCGGAGCTCCTATGCAAGAAAGGATGCGGTTACTATGGCAACCCTGCTTGGCAGGGTTTCTGCTCCAAGTGCTGGAGGGAAGAGTACCACAGAGCCAGGCAGAAGCAGATTCAGGAGGACTGGGAACTGGCAGAGCGGTAAAAGGACTTAACCAGGGGCGGTTTAACACCAAGACAGCTGGAGATGCAGCTCTGCCATGGTCAAAGCCCATTTTTCCCACCTGTTGTGAGCTGTCAGCAAGTCAGCTTAATATTCGGAGGAGTGAATTTTTTCCCCTCTTCTCAGTCAACATTTAATGAATAGCTTTCAGTGGTTTCTTCATTTTGTCTTTGTCTTATAATTATTTTCTGTTTAGAGTGTGTTAGACTGAGTCTCTAAGAGATAAAATAGACTTCCCGGAGAAGAAGAACAGAGATACACATACTTCATGGCGAAGATTAAATGCAGTAATCTAGCTGATGTTCCGAGCACAGGGCTCAGCACATGGCTCTCACCAAGCATCATTTTTTTTCTTTCTTAAAAATACATCCAGCGTAGTGCCTGCGATGGTGATAAACACATCATAGTAAAAACCTTTTTTATTTGTTTTTTAATTTTTTTTTAACATTTATTCATTTTTGAGACAGAGGCAGAACATGAGTGAGAGAGGGGTGGAGAGAGAGGGAGACACAGAATCCAAAGCAGGCTCCAGGCTCTGAGCTGTCAGCACAGAGCCCGACTCAGGGCTTGAACTCACGGACTGTAAGATCATGACCTGAGCCAAAGTCGGACGCCCAACCGACTGAGCCACTCAGACACTCCAAAACTTTTTTGATTTGTATACAGAGCCTGTGCATTTTGGAAATCTAAGTTTTTCTTAAAAATGAGGTTTCTTAGTCCAAAGTAGTTTATATTATCCAGAAATATGATTATGATAAAAACTAAAAGATGGAATGGCTGGTGAGTATAGAGATGAATAAAATGCCACGAATGATGTTAATCTCTTACCAGAACATCCTAGAAGCAGTAAAACTTCTCCCTAAAAGAGCACCAGACTGAACTCTGACAGCTTGTGCTAGTTTTTGTGTCTAATCAGCCATGTTTGTTGAGTGGCTACTTTGCTAACATCTGCGGTGAACTTGGGGAATTATGCATACTCACTGCTTTCAGTAACTCGATGGTCACAGAGAGAAAATACAGACCTAGAACATGAAGTACTTGCTCAGGTTTCCCACTGCACTCCTGATCATCTCAGTAGCTGGTCCTGTTTCGTGAAGAAAGTAGCTTTCTTCCCTCTCCAACAGCAAAATGTGCTCCCGTCTTGATGCTGTCTTTCTTTTGTCTCAGAGAGAGGTGTGTTCCTATTCCATTCTCAGACTAACACTTCTGCCCATGATTTCATTGCTGTTTCTTCTTTCATTTATGACCTTGCTTGAGATTTACTACAACACCGTTTTTCAAATTTGAACAAGCATGAGAATCATTTATAAAAAAAGGATCACTGGACCTCACCTTGGAGTCTCTGACTTTAGTAGGGTGGAAGTGAGGTCTGGGAATTTGCATTTCTAACAAGGTCCCAGGTGGTACTGCTGGGATCACCATATAGAATGTTGTTCTATAGATAGCTCTTCAGATTTATTATACATACCTCAATACCTTGGACCTAGCCCAGGGCCAAATTTATTTCTTTTATTTAGTCAATCCCAACATTCCTCCTACCCTTCTTCTGTATCAGTTAATGAAATCACTGATTTATTCAGTTGGCTGAAAAACATTGAGAGTCATTCTTAATTTCTCTTTTACCTTCCTTACATGAGCAATAAATAGAACTTATTCCAGCACAGAGAAGTCTCTTGAATTTCATCCTTTCTTAGTTTCCAGATCTCTTTTCCCCTCACTTAAATCTGTGTATAATATATTCTTAATTATTGCCCCTCAAGTTATCACATAGCAACCTGCATTCGTTTTCTAAAGCACAGATCTGATGATGGTGATTTTATTGGGTTTACAGTCTTTCTTGGTTCCCCACTACATGATGAAATCTTGGATATAATGGGCTTGGCAGTCAAGTCATACCAGTGGCTGTGTTGATCTTAGTCTGCAAAGGAAACCATATGCCTTCACGTTAGTAGCTCCCTCTTCCTGGAATACCCTTTCACTCGGTGGAGCCCCATTCACCTCTTAAGACTGATGTAAAGGTCACCACTTTACAATGATCTTCGGCTCCTCCCGCAGATTAAGTTCTTTCCTATCTTCTCATAGCAATTAGGTTTTACTCTCTACTGTAGGAGCTCTCTCATTATATAGTTTTCTCTTTTTCCTTTGCATTGAGCTTGTTAGGAAAAAGGACTAGAGTTTATTTCTTTTATGTAACCTTAGTGCATTTACTAAATGAATATGAACTAGGGAGAAGGTCCTTTTTGAATCTAGGAGTGTTTGGGATAATTTCATTCAGGCATCTCAGACTTATTTGATATATTTAGCCTCCATTTCTGCAATTCATTGAGTAATAGCTTCAGATTCAAGGAAAACTTGGAGGATGTCTGGCTCATTCATAATCTCTTTTGAATTACAGACTTCAGCGGGAGGAGGAAGAGGCCTTTGCCAGCAGTCAGAGCAGCCAGGGGGCCCAATCCCTCACATTTTCCAAGTTTGAAGAAAAAAAAACCAATGAGAAGACCCGCAAGGTTACCACAGTGAAGAAATTCTTCAGTGCTTCATCCAGGGTTGCATCAAAGAAGGGTAATTTTCTTAGTCTCTTTCTTCTTCTGTGTTCAGGGAGATAGAGAATAGACCCACAGTGCATGTGTGCTCTGCTTTTTAATTTCTGTAAGTGTTCGGGGGATATCAACCCATATTTGAAATTGAAATTGGTTTAAGGGTCACACAATATATGAAACCAAAAATCTCGTTGGTTGGAGGACATTGTGTGTGAGAGAAGTCTGTTTATTACTCTATAGGAGGAATAAAGAGAATTAAAATTATTTATAAAATCTATTCCCATCCAAATGGCTATCTTTTGGGGTTTTTTTTTTAAATGCCTTTAATTTTTGGATTGTGTTTTATTCTCCTTTGTATAATATCCTTACTTAACCATTTCTTATCAAAAATGACTATTTCTAGGCTTAAAGTCATCTAAAAAAGAGGTTTTCTAAGAGCTTGAGAGACAGCTTGCATCTTGAGGAAATATATAGGGAACATAAAAGAGAAGGTTTGCTTTGGCCGCTTGGAGGGGAGAAATAACCCATAGAAGGCATTTTCTGGTACATTGATTTGTATGTACCTTATCTTTTTCATCTGCTTCTTAAAATGCTGTATACCCAGCAGAAGGATTGTTGATACAGTAACACGCGTTCTACCAGTCAGCAGACAGGCTAGTGGAAGTGGCCTAGCTGGAAGCAAGAAAGACTGTCTGGTCAGCGTTGTCTTTGAACCTTCATGTTGGTAATTAGAGGTATGCATTACATTTGAAATGGTGATGGAGACAAGCCTGGTGCGATCTGAAGAGATGTTCTCTTGGACAAACCCCGCCATCTGGGGTAATTGTCAGGAGTGGGTTTTGTCTGCCTAAAGGTAGGGAAATGAGTAATAATATCACATCTTAAGATCTTTGCTGTTCTTGGGCACCTGGGTGGCTCAGTCAGTTAAGTCTCAGGACTTGGCTCAGGTCATAATCGCACAGTTCATGTGTTCGAGCCCCACTCTGGGCTCTGCACTGATGGTGTAGAGGCTGCCTGGGCTTCTCTTTCTCTCCTTCTCTGCCCTTTCTGTGCGCTGTTTCTTTCAAAATAAATAAATAAATAAACTTAAAAAAAAAGATCTTTATTGGTCTTTCAGATTTAATGGCTGTTGTTTGTTTTATTAGGAGGAAAGGTTGCTTGGGTGGCTGGGTAGCTTAGTTGACTGAGCATCTGACTTTGGCTCAGGTTATCTCATGGTTAGTGAGTTCAGGCCCGCATTGGGCTTTGTGCTCATAGTACTGAGCCTGCTTCAGATCCTCTGTCTCCCTCCCTCGCTGCCTTCCGTGCCTCAAAAGTAAAGAAATATTAAAAAAAAATTTTTAAAGAAGAAAATGTTGCTTGTTACCAAAAACACAGCACTTTAATAAGAAGCAGACCTTTAAGTAATCTTTCTGTTCACATGGTTAATTTGACATTGTTTCTTGGCTGGCTGTCACTATAGCAGTTTTCTCTATTGTAATTAGAATGGGAATAATCAAGATTAGATGCAGAATGTATCTGACTCATCATTAATTTAGTAGGAGGTACTGAAGTATGGTGCTGAAGAGCATGAACTTTGGACTCAACCTTTTTTGCCTCTCAGCTTTGCGGTTTGCCAGCTGTTGTGACCTTAAGCAAGCTAATTTCTTTAAGCTCTGTCTATTCTGAGGGACAGTCATACCTACTGTAGGCACGCCTTCAGAATTCAGTGAGCTGATCCAGTTAAAAGAGTTCAGCACAGCACCTGACACAGTAAGTCTCTAATAAATGTTAGCTAGTTGAAAATACACATCATTTTTCTGATAGCGTAATCTCTACTAATAAGGAGCTCAAAGGTACTGATCAAAACCATTCGTTCCAATTTAGCCTAAATTATGTTTTTTGCTTTGGGAAAGTCTCATGAACCTTACGAATTTATGATATACAGTGAAATGGTGTACTGTGACAGAAGATGAAATAGTAAAGAAGTTCTAAAGCCCTTGGCTCTAACTGCCTCATTTTACAAATGACAGCATGAAAGCCGATAAATAGTAGCTAACTTAATCAAGGTCCTGTAATATGTTGCTGTATTAAAACTCAAGTCTCATGGTTCTACTTTCTTCCCATTATATCTCTTGACCTCTAGTATATGTATGTGAACATAAATCTCCATCTGTATCTATATCTATGGATAGATAGTTGATGAGATTTCTGTTACTTAAGGACTTAATAGTCCTGCACATTCTTTGACACTTAAAAAAAAATCGTGTCCTAAGACTGTCTGTACAATGTGCATTATTTTATGAAAGAAGATTTGTACTTCATTATTTTTTTAACATTTATTTGAGAGAGAGAGCACAAGTTAAGGAGGAACAGAGAGGGAGGGAGAGAGAATCTGTGCTTATAGTGCAGAGCCCACTGTGGGGCTCAAACTCATGAACCATGAGACCATGACCTGAGCCGAAATCAAGAGTTCAGATGCTTAGCCGACGGAGCCATCCAGGCGCCCTGAAGACTTGTACTTTAAAAGAAACAATCCCAAGTTGTTTTTATTTAAAAAATGTTTAGCCGGGATACTTCTTAGCTTTTTTTTGAATGATAGATTCTTACCTTAGATTTTTTTATCTTTAGTTGTTTGTAGCCTATAGAAAGCATATAGGGATAAAGACCTCAAAATATTAAAAAAAAAACCTGATATGTGTTTATTACAAAAGAAGATCCTGTTTGATCTTTGTTTCACAGACTGCTTCTATAACTTTGCCAGATGAACTTTGCATTTCAGACTGATTATTTGGCCTTTGCATGTGGATAAGGTTAGCCTATACTAAATGTGGTTTTAATTTATTGAGTCTCGACTAAATTAGACCTTTTGCATTCTGTATTCTTTATTTCACTTCATTAATACATAATGCCTTGGCTCTTGATATTTTTCTTGTTTCTATTGATGGCATGAAAGAAAGCTCTTAAACAAAGGCAGATTGGTGGTAAATAGAACATAAATATAATCTTATAAGGATTTTGAAGAATATTTAATATCCTGGTAAGAGTTGGGATGCCCTTCAGAGAAGGTTAATGGAATAGCTTGACTGTAAAGACTCAGAGAGTTTACTACGAGTTTTTAAATCTCTGAAGTAAGATTGGGTGAGCTCTATTACAGCTTACACAATAAGTCATAGTTGGATGGTCAAGTTGAAATACTTGCCCATATATTTCAAAAGTCCCTTTTCTTTGAGAGTTCAACTAGATGTTGGTGTCCTGAGTAGAATCTTGTGTACATCTTTCACAAACTAATCTAAAGGCAGTGCTCATAGGAAGAATATCTTCTCTATTATTAGAACAGAAAAATACCAAATTTTCCACCCAGACCTTAGATTCTAAGTATTAATCTTCACTAAAGTGAACGTGAGAGTTCTGTTGAGAAAAGACTGATTCTGGAGCTGGAGCAGAGAAAGAGGGGCCACCCAAAATGTGGGAAGACCCAGAAGCCATCTTCTGTGGATTTCCACTGTCCAAATTTATAAATAAATGGAGTATACCTGAATAAAATAATCCATTAGTTTTTTCAGCTAACTAAATAGATAAATGAGGGGCGCCTGGGTGGCTCAGTTGTTTGAGCGTCTGACTTCAGCTCAGGTCATGATCTCGTGGTTTGTGAGTTTGAGCCCCGTGTTGGGCTCTGTGCTGACAGCTCGGAGCCTGGAGCCTGCTTCAGATTCTGTGTCTCCCTCTCTGCCCCTCCCCAGCTCGTGCTCTGTCTCTCTCTGTCTCTCTCTCTCTCTCAAAAATAAACAAACATAATAGAACATAAAATAAAATAGGTAAATGAGTAAATAGAAGAGAGAAGATGGCTCTTTTTTTTACCATAGAATGGTGACTAAATAATATGGGAGGGTTGATGGGGATGAGAAATAGCCTTTTTGCAGTCATCATAGTAAGAATTGATTCAGTGGATGCTAAATCTGAGGTGAGAGAAGTTTCCTGAGGAACAAATTATGAATATGATCTCAAATTAACTCCCACAGCTAATTTATTAATTACAAATAGAGAAATGGTAACTATGTAATGATGCGAAATGGACCTTATGCGCCTCCAGATATGATCCTTTGAGAAGAACATACCGTGAATGATGTTAATACTTAAGCTGAAAAGTTATAACCTGAATCCAGTCATGAGAAAACAGCAGAGAAACCCAAATTGAGGGGCATCCAGTAAAATGACTGCCTGTTTTATTCTTTAAAATTGTCAATATCACAGAAACAAAGGAAGGCCGGGAGCCCTTAGAGGTTAAGGAGATTAAGTAATGCATGACCGCAAATGAAGATGTGGCCCTCAATTCGATCCTACGTAAGACAAAACCCACATACTTCTTTTAGTGACTATACTGTAGTTCCATAAAGGTACATCCATGTTGTTAGGAAGCACTCATATTAAGAGATAAAGAGCATGATATATACAATCAACCTGAAAATTTAGAAAAAATAGTACAGACATAACAAAAGGTTACAGTTTCATTGATCTGAGTTAAAGGTGTAAAGAAGTTATTTGTAGCAGTCTGGCAGCTTTTCTGTACATTTGAGGTCATTTCCAAATAAGGTAAAAATAAAACAATAATCTTCCAGCATTCAGTGCTGCCCCAAGCTGTCCCAGATGTTAGGTAAGTAGAAGCATAGTGTTGATTACATCGTCTGAAAGATCACTAATGAATTGCTACTTTAATCATGAGGGCCTCTTTGGCACTTAGATGAAACTGAGGAAATGATTCTCCAACTTGAATTTAGAACTGATTTTATAATCGTGCCTGTTTTCTGACTTTCATTGATAGGGACTATGAGAAATTGTTTCCCATTACCGCGTATTTAGTGTCTTTTATTCTTTGACACCAACCAGGTGTCCAACAGTTCAGTCATTTTTCTGACACTGACTACCCAGAGTCAGCATAAAACCCACAGGTTGAGGGCTCAGTTCCATAAGACGAGTGTCCACCCGAGGCCAGCTGCAGCCCCCCACAAGCTGGGCGCCCATACTCCTGACCAACCAGCTAGAAGCTGGGGGTTCCACAGGCCTCTTTTCAGATATGACAATTTGTTAGAATGACTCACAGACCTCAGGAAAACACTTCATTAATGCTTCTGATGTATTACAAAGAATGCAACACAGGAATAGCTAAATGGAAGAACACAGGGCAGGGTATAGGGCAGGGGGCCACGCTGCCATGCCCTCTCTGGTTGAGCCGTACAGCCAGCACCTCGATGTGTTCACCGGTGTGGAAGCTCTCCAGACCTAAGCCTTCAGGGATTTTTATGGCAGCCTCATCTCATAGGCATGCTTGATGAAATCATTGGCTGTTGGTGATCAGGAAATGTCCACCCCCTCTGCCCTCTGAAAGTCAGGAGTCGGGGTAGGTGGGACTGGAAGTTTCAAGCCTCTAATTGCCGAGTTGGCTCCTCTGTGTCCTGTAATAATCTGCTGAGTTGCCCTTGTTTTTTTTTTTGTTTGTTTGTTTAGTTTTGTTTTTTGGGGTTTTTTTTGGATAATCTGAGAAACATGGGATTCTTCAGTAAATTTTTTAACATTGACACATAAAATGTTTTTAGTACTAGAAATGGTGTTAATCATCTTTACTACATGATCATGTTTTTTTTTTATAATTGACATAACTCATTTGTCTTTACTCTTTCACACCTATTCTTCAAACAAATTTAGTGAAGATTTTGCTTTTACAGGTTTACTTTATATATCAAAGATTTAACTGGATTTAGTGTGATCTCCCTTTGCAGGCAGCTTTATGTAATAGGTACTGAACTGATACTCATTAATTTGCTTAAATAGGAATAAGTAGGTGCTATAATAATAGTAGGAGCATTATGGTGTGGTTGTAAAGAACCTGAGCTTGGAAATTAAACAGATCTGGTTTCGGATTTCAGCTTTTCCTCTACCTGTGTGACCTGAAGCACATAAGTGACTTAATTTCTCTAACCTCAGTGTATATGTGGCCTAAAATAGTAGATATTATTATTTCATCATTTCAGACATCTAAATTTTTAAGGACTAATGAGAACATATAGTAAATCACAGTGTCTGCAATACGGAAAATTCTTAAATGATAACTGTAAGTATTACCATTATAATTCAAAAGCATATGTTATTCTGCTAAGAAGACTTTTTATTTTTTTTATTATTACTATTTTTTTACTTTTTATTTAAATTCAAGTTAGTTAACATACAGTGCAATCATATTGGTTTCAGATGTACAATATAGTGATTCAATACTCCTACACAACACCTGGTGCCCACCAGTGCCCTCCTTCATCCCCATCACCTCTTTAACCCGTCCCACTCCCCAGTCCCC
>NC_043707.1:23369759-23419193 GCF_006229205.1 Suricata suricatta
ATGAGTAAAATCATATGGTATTTGTCTTTCCCTGACTGACTTATTTTACTTAGCATCACACACTCTAGCTCCATCTTTGTTATTACAGATAGCAAGATTTTATTCCCTTTTTGTGGTTGTGTATGATTCCACACACACTCGAGTGTCACATCTCTTTTATCCCTTCATCAGTTGATGGAGACTTGGGCTGTTACCATAATTTGGCCATCGTAGTAAAAATTAGGAGGCATGTGTCCCCTTGACACATGAATTAGTATTTTTGTATTCTTTGGGTAAATACCTAGTAATGTAATTGTTGGGTTATAGGCAAGTTCTTTAAAAAATTTTTTTTTAATGTTTTTTAATTTATTTTTGAGAGAGAGAGAGAGAGAGAGACAGTATGAGCAGGGGAGGGTCAGAGAGAGGGGAGACACAGAATCCGAAGACAGGCTCCAGGCTCCGAGCTGTCAGCACAGAGCCTGATGCGGGGCTCGAACCCACAAACTGTGAGATTGTGACCTGAGCCGAAGTCGGATGCCTAACCAACTGAACCACCCAGGCACCCCAAGGATTATAGGAAAGTTCTATTTTTAACTTTTTGAGGAACCTTGCTAGGAAGTGTTTTTGTTTGTTTGTTTGTTTTGTTTTTTTTAGTTTGCTTATTTTTGAGAGAGAGAGAACATACACACACACAGAGGAGAGAGAGAATCCCAGTCAGGCTCCATGCTGTCAGTGCAGAGCCCACCATGGAGCTCATCACATGAACCACGAGATCACGACCTGAACCAAAATCAAGAGTCAGTCCCTTGACCAACTGAGCCACCCAGGCACCTCCAGTTAACTATCTTTTAAAGAAATGTTTAAATGAGGAAATATTTTTTTCTATTTGCCATTGCTGCTGTTCTTTCTTCCTTCTGGCTGTTTGGAAATGAATTAATCCAGTCGTGAGTGCCCTGGGGTGGTTCTGCCTGCTTCTGCATCAGTCACGGGTGTTCTCACACGGATGTGCAGTGCTCCCCCAAAGACTCACGGAGCCCCTCTGCAGTTACCTGGAGTTTTTTCTGTGCAGCCCATCCTCTCTGCATTTTGCCATGCAACTTCTAGCGACTGTGGGCTCCTCAGCTCTAAATGCTCTTTCCCAAATTCAGCAGGTCTGCTCGGCTCTGTCTGTTGCCTCTCCCCGTGCCATGGCCTAAAACCTCCACGCAGCGAGCTGGGGCACTTGCCAGACTCACCGGACTGGTCTGCTGCTCTCAGGGTTTACGCCCACATCTGCCTGGCGTCCGATGTCTGCAAAGCGTTATTCCAT
Organism: Suricata suricatta; assembly: GCF_006229205.1. Lineage (NCBI taxonomy): Eukaryota > Metazoa > Chordata > Mammalia > Carnivora > Herpestidae > Suricata > Suricata suricatta. The sequence continues at coordinate 23,371,048 of NC_043707.1, forward strand.
GTACTTTGTCTGTTTGTGTAGTTAAGGGAGTAGGTGAACCCAACCCCTGCTAGTCCATCAAGACCAGAAGCAGAATTCTCAGACCGAGTGAAGGACTAAACTCTCTTAAGTATTAATGAACTTTTTTTTTTTTTAAGGTTTAATTTATTTTGAGAGAGAAAGAGAACACGTGCATGCAGAGGAGGGCTGGGGGAGGGGGGGCGTGTTGCGGGAGAGAGAATCCCAAGTAGGCCCCACACCGACAGCACAGAGCCCAATGCAGGGCTTGAACTCATGAACTGTGAGATCATGACCTGAGCCAAAACCAAGAGTTGGACACTTCACTGACTGAGCCACCCAGGCACTCCTTAAAGAACTTTTTCTAATCATACAGAATGTTGAATACAACTTCTGGTTTTCCATATTGGTAAAAAATGTTCAGAAAGGGTGCTCTAGTTTTTGTTCTAAGTTAAATTTTACCTGATTAATTTATTTGCTTAAAAAAAAGGAAAGCAGTACATTCCAATGGCCAAAAAATAAAAGGTGTATGGTCCCTCCCCCGTCTAGTTCCCAGCCATCACACCACTGTCCTCCCATATTCGGACAACCTTTGTCATTAGTTTCTTGTGGATCCTTAGGTGCTTTTGTTTCATTTATAAACATGTATATTTTTATTATATTTACTCTGCTCTGTATTCTTATTGACAGTGTCTTTTTCTTTTTTTTTTTTTTTTTTACTTTAGTGATATGTTTTGAGAACTCTTCCTTTTTCATAAATAAAAAAGTACTTTAAAACTATCTGGTGGGGCGCCTGGGTGGCTCAGTTGGTTGAGCCACTGGCTTCAGCTCAGGTCATGATCTTGTGGTTCATGGGTTCGAGCCCCGCTTTGGGCTCTGTGCTGACTGCTAGCTCAGAGCCTAGAGCCTGTCTTCAGATTCTATGTCTCCCTCTCTCTCTGACCCTCCCTGCTCAAGCTGTCTCTATCTCTCTCTCAAAAATAAATAAAACATTAGAAAAAAACCCACAATTATTTTAAAAAGAACTACATGGTATTCCATTTTATGGATTAAACCACAATGTACTCCCTTAGTTGTGGGTGTTATGCCATTTTTAGTCTTTTGCTGTTATAAGTAGTGCTAAAATGAGTAGCCTTGCACATATTTCATTTTGTACATGTGCAGTTATATCAGAAACTTTCCAAGAAATGCAATTATTGGGTCATAGGATAAAATTATTTTTAATTTTGATGATTATTGCCAAATTGCACTCCATTGCAGTCATATTATTTTACATTCCCACCTCCACAGTATGAGAGTGCCTTTTGCCCCACATCCTCATCAACATCAGATTTGTGTCTGTTAATTTTTAAAATGGCATCTCATAGTAGTTTCAGTTTGCATATTTGTTATGAGTGAGACTGAGCGTGTTTCCTTTGTTTAAGATACATTTAGATTTCCTTTCTATGCACTGTTAGGATTCTTTACCCACTTTCCTGTTGAACGGTTAGGTTTTTTTCTTCTTCTTTATATAACCCTTTACATTTGTGATAGAGCTTACAAGCTTTTTTTTCCAGTTTCTTGGTTCATTCTTGACTGATAGTATTTTTAGCCATAGACATAGTAGGGTTTTTATGTAATTTTTTTTTAATGTGATTTTAGGGCTTCTACAGTTCAAATAATAATTAGGAAGCACCTGATAACTTGAAAGATATGCAAATACTTGATTGAAAAGATAACTATAAAGAGCAACTTTGTTCTGCTAACTACATAATAGTACCATTAGGAGGAAAAAGGATGTCTTCACTCTACTTTTTTTTTTAATAGTTTATTGTCAAATTGGTTTCCATATAACACCCAGTGCTCTTCCCCACAAGTGCCCTCCTCCATCACCACCACCTCTTTTCCCCCTCCCCCCCGCTCTACTTTGAACATAAGTCTAACAATTTAAATACTTCATTGGTTTGATCACCAGCTGTGTGATAAGAGGTGTGGAGTCTCTACTTCTCCGTAGTTATTAGTATATCCTTTTAGGTAGTCGACATGTGTTCGTCTCACTTGAATAATCTAGTCTTCTATTATCTGAAAACTTTACTGCAACTTCTTTATGGAAATATATCTCAGGGACCAAGGTTCAAAGCAGGAGATGATAAGAAGTTACTCTGAGAAAGCAGGTAATAAGTTGACTTCAGTATCTTCGGAAGATACTTTCTCTTCCTAATGATCTTTTTGTGTATTAAAGGGAACTGTGGGGATATGAGTAATTTAATTCCTTACAGGTACTGGATTGGCAGTTCAAAATCAGGAGGCTAGAATGTGATCAGAGAGCACCTACTGTATTGTAGCACCCTTATCTTTATTCTTTAAAGGTACCATTTGAAGAGGGGAAAGAGGTGTGTGGCCCCTGATGCGACAGTGTTGTACATGCTTCGCTTACCTCTGCTGTTTGTTTTGTCACGGTTGCTATGTTGGATGCGTTCTTTCACATAGAGCAGTGTGACTTGAAAAATGTTTTTGAAAACTGGATAGTGAGTAATTGTTAGTCTCCACATAAACAAATGAGACTTTGCCTTTCTGAGAAGTAGAATGGATTTGGAAGAGTTGTCTCACATCTTGTAAGTCACCTAACATTTTTGTCCTTCTACTGATGGTTATTTTGCTTGTTGACTAGTTTCATTAATTCATGCAGTCTTTGAGAAAGTTGTTCAAGATAGTGAGGCCATTTCAGTATTTACAATTAAGTATATGGGTCAAAGTATGATATATTTTGGCTAAAAAATATTAGTAAAGCAACTTTTATTTGAATGGGAATATCTTTTAAATCATGTAGTTTTATCTGCTTGTACCTCCTAGTCATAAAATAGATTGAGCTTACTTTAAGTGGTCCAAATATTTAAACATAATTTAAAATCAAAGTTAACTTTGATTAAGCATAATTTAAATAATCAAGTTACATACTTAAAGTAATTCCATGCATGGATCTTTTATGTAATGAAACTTACTATGTTTAATTTTCCCAGCAGAAAATCAGGAAGCAAAGGCTCCCAGTCCTTCCATAAACCGGCAAACCAGCATTGAAACGGATAGAGTGTCTAAAGAGTTCATAGAATTTCTCAAGACCTTCCACAAGACAGGCCAAGAAATCTATAAGCAGACCAAGATGTTTTTGGAAACAATGCATTACAAAAGGGTAGGTTGAGAGTAACCACGTAGAAACATAGAGTTTGGGTTTTAGGAAGGGTCTTAGAGATAATCTAGTATAACTTTGTCATTTTGCACCTGGGAGAATCAAGACCCAGAGATGTTATGTTCCTTACCTGAGAAATGTCACTGAACCAGGTTAAAACCCAACTCCCAGGCTAGTACTTTTCCACTGCAACTCAGTGGTATTTGGGTCATCTTTGCATGGAAAGTCTGATGTCGAAGCCACTTGTACTGTGTACTTTAGTAATAAGCCTTCCTCACTTGTCACCTAGTACATAGTATAAACTGCTAAGGGAACATAGTAGACCTTGAACTCCGAGTACCAATACTTAGACCAATAGCATTCATTTTAGGGCTTTTTGTTTTTGTTTTGCATTTTGATATAAAATACCTCTTCTTATCAGGTGGGAGAAGGGAAACCCAGAATTCAGATGTTGAAAGAGACTTTAACAACTATCCAGTTTCAGTCCCTTTGTTTTGTAGATGGGGAAGGTGAGAGCCAGAGAGGATGAGTGACTTGTCAAGGTTACACGGTTAGATTTTGCCAATGTCAGAACTAGAACTTGTACCTTCCACATGTGTGTCTTCAACCGCCATTTCTAAACTATAATTTCAATTGCAGTAATTTATAAGGCTACTTGTAAAGGGACTCATTTCTGTAAACAATGACCAATTTGTTTGTAACATTCTTCATCTGTTAAACTCAGAATTGGCTCTAAAAGCCCCTTCTGGGAAATGAGGAAGTCTTAGAAAGGAAAAGAGAATAAGAAAAGCAGCAAGGTGATTAACTGCTTAGCTGCATTCCAGCTGTGGTCACTATCACTGGGCTAATAAGCAAATAGCTTCTGCCAAACCCCCCCTTTTTTTTTTTTTTAGTTTTTAATGTTTGTTTATTTTTGAGAGAGAAAGAGCACAAGCCAAGGAGGGGCAGAGAGAGAGACACAGAATCGGAAGCAGGCTCCAGGCTCTGAGCTGTTAGCACAGAGCTCGACACAGGACTGGAACCCATGGACTATGAGTTTATGACCTGATCTCAAGTCAGATGCTTAACCAACTGAGCCACTCAGGCAACCCCCCAAAATACTTTTTAAATATTGAATTCAGTTAATAAAGGAGAAAAGAAGCTTTTTCTCGAGGCGCCTGGGTGGCTCAGTTGGTTAAGCCTCCGACTTCGGCTCAGGTCAGATCTCACGTTTGTGGGTTCGAGCCCCGCGTCAGGCTCTGTGCTGACAGCTAGCTCAGAGCCTGGAGCCTCTTTCCTGTTCTGTGTCTCCTTCTCTCTCTGCCCCTCCCCTTCTCATGCTCTGTCTCTCTCTGTATCAAAAATAAAAAAAGCATTAAAAAGAAAAAAAAGAACATGAATAAAAAAAGAAGCTTTTTCTCTTGTTTTTTGGTGTGCAGTTATACTGAGAATATGTAAGCAATCCTGTTTTCTCCTGAAAGTATTTGTAAGCAGATAGTAACATTTAAAGAAAGCATATATCATTGATGAGTTTGGTTGTTGTTGTTGTTAGCATTTATTTACTTTTGAGAGACAGAGTGTCAGCAGGTGAGAGGCAGAAAGAGAGGGAGACAGAATCTGAAGCAGGCTTCAGGCTCTGAGCTGTTAGTGCAGGGCTTGATGCAGGGCTTGAACTCACGAACCATGAGATCATGACCTGAGCCAAAGTTGAAGCTCAACCAACTGAGCCACCCAGGCGCCCATAATCATTGATGTTTTCAGTTAGAAGCAGTGATAGACTTCCTCAGTATGGAATCTTCAGAGTTCATGTGGTGTACAGCTTTAATTTTTCAACCAGAAATAAAAATGAAGTCTTTGTAGTTATGTTTTCTTTAAAAAAAAATTTTTTTTTAATGGTTATTTATTTTTGAGAGCTGGAGACAGAATGCAAGTTGAGGAGGGGCAGAGAGAGAGGGAAACACAGAATCTGAAGCAGGCTCCAGGCTCTGAGCTGTCAGCACAGAGACAGATGTGGGCCTGGAACTTGGAAACGGCGAGATATGACCTAGGCCGAAGTCAGACACTTAACTGACTGAGCCACCCAGGCACCCCTGTAGTTATTTATTCTTAGTCCATACAAATGTTTAGAGGATATTCATACTATTTGGACCTAGAGACCACAGTACATATAGCATATATACTGTGTAATGCTACATTTTAGAAAAACAATAAGCTCATTTGATCACCTCATCAGAACTGATTTGTTCATTTTTCTTTCCTGAGAGCTATAATATGCTCTTGTTCTATAATAATTTAGTTGACTTTTAAATCAATATACTAATGTAAAACAGTAATTAACTGGGGCAGAATACCATCATTTCTGTTTTCACAACATCAATAATTGATATCAGAAAACTGAATGTGGCCTCAGATTCCTTCCATTTGAAGAGCCATTGTATTTTCTACTTCTACACAAGCACTAAGTGTTTGGGGGCTGAGCGGCCAAGTCTTAGTCATGTATGTTGAGCATCTAACACAATACCTATAACATCCTGATACTGAACAGATCCTTGTTGAATTGAAATGTCCAGGGTTTCTCCAAGAAGCCCTTCTGCCTTTGGCTGCAAGTTTAATGTCCTTTCACATAAATAAAACGGTTTTTATAACAGAATGAATGAGTCTTACCTAACTAAGTTCAAATCACTTAATCACATAAATTTCTTGAGAGAATCTGATTGAGCGCGACTGGGGCTTGTTGCATGAGGTAAAGAAGTGTGTGAAAGGTGCCCTCTGTACTCAGTTAACCAAAACTCAAAATCTTAACTAAGGCTTAGACTTAAGGCTCAAAGAACTTAACTTTAAAGTTAGTCTTGCCAAGTAGACTTTCTAAGTAATCTTATTTTAACAACCTAAACAGTATGAAAATTCATTCTTTTGTGTTTGAACCCACCCTATTGACATTGCCGTTAACTGGTAATTTTTTTTTACTGTGCCCCACAGTAGCCGTCTTCCCCAAATCTCTGAGGTCCAGAACAATGGACCACTCTTGCCCACATCTTTTTCTACCGCATTCCTATTTTCTCCAATCTGTGTGTATGCCAGTGGTGAGTAGCCTTTTCTGTATCTGGCTCAAGTCTAGAAATTAAATAGTTACAGAATTGTATTAAAATCGTTGGGTTTATTTTCAGCCATTTTATCTTTATCACAAAAACACCTTATCTGTACTCAGACTTTTTTTTCCTCCAATTTCCTCATCCCAAAAGGATCTCTTTTTGGGATAAAATTTCATTCAGCCCTTACATAATTCATACACACTGCAGTAATACAATGTAATGCTTCACTGTTCAACAAATATTGTTTGCTCAGACTCTTCTGAAGGTGGTTTATTTTGTCCTTTTTTCCATTTGATTAATCTTATTAGCTACTTAATATTAAAATATATATTCCTTATAGTTCCTTTTCATATTCTTTAGAATAAGAGATATTTTTATTGCAAACAAAATAGGCAGCTACATCATTAACACAAAATCCATTTATATTTATTTTGTCATCAGCCACTTTTTTTTTTTTAATTTTTTTAAATGTTTTATTTTTTTTTTGATACAGACAGAGACAGAGTATGAGACGGGGAAGGGGCAGAGAGAGAAGGAGACACAGAACCGGAAGCAGGCTCCAGGCTCTGAGCTAGCTGTCAGCACAGAGCCTGACGCGGGGCTCGAACCCACGAACATGAGATCTGACCTGAGCCAAAGCCAGAGGCTTAACCAACTGAGCCACCCAGGCGCCCCCAGCCACTTTTCTTTAGAAATCATCATAGCAAGAATTTAAATTTTACTGAGAAAATAGCTGATGGGGTGCTGGCATATATAGAAGAAGCTAAGAAGAATTTATAAGGTTTAGTGTTTTACTCTTATCATTACAAAAATAATTAGAATTTAAGACTCTCTTGGTAAGAGCCAAGCCTCAAATAGGGCTTAGAGTGGCCATGGACTCCGGGATGTGTATGGTCACCAATGAAATGAAGGGTGTCTGGGTTTCTTTTTGTCCTTTGGACAAAGCCTTTTATGTGCCTAGGGTAGTTTTTTAAAGTTTTACATGGACCCAACTTTCGATATTAACCTTTTCCATCATAACTAGAAAAGCCTATTTTCTAACTTAGTAAGACCCCTGCCTTGGTGAAATCTTTTTCCCATGAGTTTATTTATATGAAAACATTTTCAAAACACAAAATAGACTGCAGTTAAATTGAAAAGATTCTTTTGCTTCCCAAAATGTTTAAATCCTGCCATTGTTAATTATTAATAAATCGCTCAGAAGCACTCTCCTGTATTCTGAAAGTGTAGCCTACTCTATTTTTAAAAGTGTAGTTTATGTTACCCTCTACTTCCTTAAAATATATACCCTTTAATTTATTAGATATTGAATTAAAGCTTTTTAATAAGCAAATTTTGTGGATTTCTCAATGCATTATTTTTTTTTTTGCAAGGGAGAGAGAAAATCCCAAGCAGGCTCCACACCCAGCTGGACCCCCATGCGGAGCTTGAGCTCATGACCTCATGACCATGGCCTGAGCCAAAACCAAGACTCAGACACTTAACCGACTAAGCCACCCTGGTGCCCTTTAATGCAATTTTAAAAACAAGATTCCTTTATTAGCAGTCATTCAGATATTCTTTTTCTTTGCTAAAGAAGTAGTAGTCAGGCCCAAACGTAAGACCTTTTGCTACTTTCATCGTTGTTTTCTATAAAAATTCTGATATTGATTATATTATATAAACTTAAATTTTTTTCCATGTTAATTCTCTTGAAAAACTATTTTTCTCAACCTGAATGAGGAGAAAAACCATACAGTCTACAACATGACTATATCTTTATTTATCTTCTCTTTCCAAGAAGAAATAGAAAGCTAGGTATCCTTCTATACCTTAATATGACTTCACTATTCTAGGAACTCAGTTGGTTAAGCATCCAACTTTTGATTTCGGCTCAGGTCATGGTCTCGCAGTTCACTAATTTGAGCCCCGTGTCGGGCTCTGTGCTGGTGCCATAGAGCCTGCTTGGGATTTTCCCTCTCCCTCTCTCTGCCCCTCCCCCACTCACATTCTCACCTTCTCTCTCTCTCTCTCTCAAAATAAATAAGTAAACATGAAACAAAGTTTATTTATTTTGAGAAATAGAGGCAGGGAGAGAGGGAGCCAGAGAATCTCAAGCGGGCCCTACGCTGATAGCACAGAACCCAGTGTGGGCTTGATCCCATGAATCATGAGATCATGACCTGAGCCAAAGTTGGACACTTAACTGACCGAGCCACCTAGGTGCCCCTAGATAAATAAACTTTAAAAAATTACTTCACTATTCTAAACCATACATGTGTGCAAAGAGTAGTTTGCCCTTTGTATCCAAGAGAGAAGAAATTTTAATTAACAAAATAGGTTTTAATCATAAGAAAATTGGGGAGCTGGGGTAGGGGAGTAACCCAGGACTCAATATTAAAGTTAGATGAGAAGTGAGGTGATGAGACAATGGGAAAGCATCTGAGCTGATAGAATCTTGTATATCATAAGAACTGAAAATAGATAAAAGGTTGAATTGCTAATTAGCTGAAAGTGATGAGTAAAATAAGAATGTATCATAGAAGAATACAGCGATATGTGCGAGAAAACTTAAAACATTATCAAGGGGAACCACGATGGCTCAGTGGTTGCAAAGGAGCCAAAAATGGTGGAGGAGGCCTAATTATACGGTATTGAGGAATTCTGCAAGGACTTGCCAGAGGTTGTACGCACTTTGGAGAAAGCAACACGATGTGTGTTCCAAGAGAAAATATTGAAGATGATAACCCTCTAAAACCTACAGAAGAGCCTCGTAATGATGAAAGTCCACATTCAGAAGGTGTTCAAAAATAACGGCTTACTCGAATTAAACCTGTTGTGGTTCAGACTGAGCCAAGTTTGATCCTACAGATGTGAGGGTTTGTTCTGCATTCTTGTTGAGGGGAAAGCTGGGCACAGCAGTGCCAGTTAACTAGGCGAGGTCCAAGCTGATGGCCCACACCAAGACCTACCCTGGGGCATGCCTCCATCCAGCTGCTGTAACTCTTGAAAGACTGATTCATCTTTTCTCATCAATGAGTACTTACCTTTTCCCAAAGCTTGTTGGAAAACCCAAGTGGCTAAACACAAAATTAAATTAATGAACTCTAACTCAGGAATCTGTTCATTGGATTTTAGGATTTCATGTTTAATAGTTTCACATACTTAGAGAAGAGGCCACTTGGACACCACTAGACCTCTAGAGTATCATCAATAGGGGCACTTGGGTGGCTCAGTCAGTTGAGCGTCCAGCTTCGGCTCAGCTCATGATCTCATGGATCATGGGTTCCAGCCCCACATCAGGCTCTGTGCTGATAGCTAGGTCAGAGCCTGGAGCCTGTCTTCAGATTCTGTGTCTCCCTCTCTCTCTGACCCTCTCCTGCTCATGCTGTCTGTCTGTCTGTCTCTCTCTCTCAAAAGTAAATTTAAAAAATCATAAATAATGCTATCTCTGTTCAGATTCTGTTGACATCAAAATACCTTACACAAATAATAATGTCTTCTAGAATTCTGTGTGGTTACTTAGCCAAGCCTGGCTGCATTGTGGTTCTTTTGCATCTTGCTATGTAAACGAAAGGCAAGAGTATAAACATTTTTCTTGCTTAAAAAAAATGTAATGCTGACGTTTGTAAAAACATATATGAGCTCATATGTAATTACTAACTAGCCAGCTGCTAAAAATAATCAACTACTGGGGCACCTGGGTGCCTCAGTTGGTTAAGCTTCCAGCTTTGGCTCAGGTCATGATCTCACTGTTTGTGGGTTTAAGCCCCAAATCGGGCTCTGTGCTGACAGCTAGCTCAGAGCCTGGAGCCTGCTTTGGATTCTGTGTCTCCCTCTCTCTCAGACCCTCTCCTGCTCACACTGTCTCTCTCTGTCTCTCAAAAATAAAAATAAATAAATAAATAAATACATAAAATAAAATAAAAGACCGCAGGGGGAAAAAGCATTAATTAAGGACACTGGTAGTGGGGCACCCAGGTGGCTTCATAGGTTAAGCATCCTACTTTTAATTTTTTTTTAATGTTTTATTTATTTTTCATACAGAGAGAGACAGAGCATGAGAGGGGAAGGGGCAGAGAGAGAAGGACACAGAACCAGAAGCAGGCTCCAGGCTCTGAGCTAGCTGTCAGCACAGAGCCTGACGCGGGGCTCGAACCCATGAACGTGAGATCTGACCTGAGCTGAAGTTGGAGGCTTAACCGACTGAGCCACCCAGGCGCCCTAAGCATCCTACTTTTCATCTCAGCTCAGCTCTTGATCTCAAGTTCCTTGAGTTCAAGCCCTGCATTGGGCTCCATGCTCAGAGCCTGGTGCTGCCTCAGATTCTGTGTCTCCCTCTCTCAATGACCCTCCCCTGCTCGCGCTGTCTCTCTCTGTTTCTCAAAAATAAATAAAAAACATTAAACATTATTTTGCCAGTAACTGAATTTGACAAAAATCATTTACTTGTGCTCTGTTTTGTTCATCTAAATGTGGAAATGTTTAAATCTGTATTCAGGCAGCTACTAATGACCTCACGGTATATTCCCTGGTAAGATGGACTATCTCAATCTATGAGAACCACATGCTTGGTTTACTTTAAATGTTAATGTTTCATTTTAAATTTTTATTTAAGAGGATTAAAGCCCCAATGCATTTATTTTCCTTTAAAAAATTATTGAAAGCAACAGAAACTGACAATAGAAAAAATATGGACATCAAAGCTAAAACCTAAATAAATTCATCAGTTAACTGCAGTACAAAAGAAACAACCCAGAAAACAGATCATGGAATTCCAAATTCTAGCCACGAGAGTGCCAGATGAACTATATAGAAAACATAATTAAGGAAATAGTCAAAGATTTTCGAAACAGAGTGGGAGGGAAAAAAGATTCCAACCAGACAATTAAGAAAGTATACAGAATACCTCTCAGTATTAATAGTCAAAGGAATACACCATTTGTCCAACTTTCAAACTTCAAAAGGAAAATTTTTTAGGAAAAGAATAAAATGTTGTTACACACGGACATTATAGAAAAGATGATCCCAATCAATAGTTTAAAAATTCTTTAGGAAAAGTAGACTTTGGTAGACTGTAATGTTTCTTAGAAAACTAAAAAAATGTTTTGGGATTTTGTAGGACCTAAAAATTTACCAACACGAAACCTGCTTAGCTCCTTTGGAGCTCTTTTGAGAACTGCGAAAGATCTGAGATTTTCCCTAATTGCAAGTTAACAAGTTAGCCTGCCATCATTTCATGGATACTGGCAGAAGCCATGAGTCTCCCGGGTCAGAAAAGGCGGCAGTTTATTACTCAGGGCAGTAGCCATATCTAGACTGCATTAGCCTCTGCACCAATTCCCTGAGTGTCGGGGTAATGCAAAGAGTGGGTAATGCCGGCGCTTGCAGTGAGTAATGTTAGATAAGAGGATGTCTTAAGCTCGCCTGACCTTTGCCTCAAATGGAAACGTTATCTTTATTCTACTGGACAATAAACAGTCTACCCTTTACTTGAGGGAGGCACTGTCTCTGTCTTCCAAGGCTATTTTTGCTGTAGAGCTAGTCTTGAAAAGATAGTGCGGAACAAAGGCAGTCAGTGGCTCTTCTCACGAGATCTGTAGAAACAGAAGAAATCTATGTAGAGTTGTCTCCCAGTGTTTCTACAGTATTACAAAGAGGGACAATGATAAATGGTCCCATTTATTTCTTTCATTCAACTAGCTGAGCAGTAGCCCTATGCCTGGCTCTGTTGTAGGAACTGAGGACATGGTGGTCACAGTGCCTTCATGGAGCTCACATGTTAGTGGCGAAAATAATAACAGATTTTGTAACAGAACACAGTGGTAACTCCTACAAAGAACCTAAAACAAGATAAGAGGACAGAGTAGCAGGGGAGTTACTCAGAATTGTGAAATAAACAGTGTAATGTAGTATAAATCTGTGCAATATAAACAGAAATATAAAAAGAAATTTTCTGAAAAGTAACATAGAATTGCAGTGATTGTGTGTGTGGGGGGGGAATAGGTTGTTCGTTGCCACTAGTAAAACGGGCCTTTTAGGCCCTTGAAAGGAGGTCACAGTGTTTTTAGTTAGAAGTGAGTACCAGTGGGGCACCTGAGTGGCTCAGTCAGTTAAGCATCTGACTCTTGATTTTGGCTCAGCTCAGGATCTCACGGTTCATGAGATCAAGGCCTGGGTTGGGCTCTGTGCTGACAATAAGAAGCCTGCTTGGGAGTCTCTCTCCCTCTCTGCCCCTCTCCAGCTTGCTCATACACACGGTCTCTCACTCCCTCAAAATAAATATATTTTTTACATTTGAGTACTAGTTAATCCTAAGAATCAATATACTGTAGTTTGTTCTAAGTATTGAGATATGGTGCAAATGAAAGGTAACCATGTCTAAGGCACATAGGAGATAAAAAGAATAATCTATTGCAGAAAGTACGTAAGCTGAAAGAATAATAAGTAAAATTATAGCATGATAAAGGAAAATTAAAATATTACTGTCAGAATGGTAAGTGAAGCCCCATATTATAAAGATAAAATTAGAGGGGTGCCTGGGTGGCTCAGTCAGTTAAGCCTCCGACTTCAGCTCAGGTCAGATCTCACGTTCTTTGGCTCAAGCCCCGCGTCAGGCTCTGTGTTGACAGCTAGCTCAGAGCCTGGAGCCTGCTTCCGGTTCTGTGTCTCCTCCTCTTTCTGCCCCTCCCCCTCTCATGCTCTGTCTCCCTCTGTATCAAAAATAAATAAAACATTAAGAAATTTTTGAAAAAAGATAAAATTAGATTTATCTTAAGTTTCATCTCACAAATTCCATGATGATAGTCCTTTTGTTAATTTAAACACAGTCTGCTTATTGAAAGGCTTTGAAAAGACTTACACAATGATTTAAAGTAAGAATAGGAAAAGAAGGGAATAATTTGATTGTATTTAGAATGTAAACATATTCTTATGGACACACCCTTCACGTGGCTGCCACTTAGTTACCCACATGAATGTCCAGGCATAGTATTAAAACCAGTTCTCTGAAGAAATATTCCCAGTGGACTTAAAATTGCTCAGTCCATGGATCTATTTGTCTAGTGATCTCGTTTAGTGCAGCGATGAAGCTTAGAGAATTTATAATATAAATTTCATTGATCAATTCATAGACAAGGGCTGGCTAGGAAGCAAAAGATTGAAGTCTCATTGGAAAGCAGCAGTGTAGAAAGGAAAGCCACATATTGGACAGACTGAGCATGCTCAGATATGGTCCCATCCTCCAGCAGCAAGAGGAGGTGGGTAGGATCAGGACTTTTCTCCCAGAGTGGTTTTGATCCGCTCAAGTTCAGACCACAGAGCATGAAGGAGGCATCCTTCCTGTCTCATGAACTTTACTAAAAACATCACTCCTGTATCACACGGATATTAGTGTGACATAAGAATACTTACTGCTGCTACCCATACCTATTTAGAGATCACTGTTGATGGGAGATGGAGTAAGAAAGAAGTGAAAGATTTATCATGTGGCCCATGGCACTTTTTGTTCTTCTGGTTTTTAATTCTTATATAATATTATAATTACTTATTTGCATTCAGTCTTCCCATTCAAATTGAATGCCCTCCAGGCATTTTATTAATCTTGTTTTTAGTACCTTGTTTGGTAGAGTGGCTAGCAATTCTAATCATGCAGCAAGGGCTTTTAGAGTGAATAGAATAAAATTTCCATGAAATTTAGGAAAAATCTTCTCCAGAAAATCTAAGTGTACTAATAGAGTTGTAAGTTTAGCAGCGTAACAAGATAAATTCATAAAATTCAGTTATAGTGTGACACACCGGTGATAAAAAGCTAAGGAGCCTAGCACAGTATTAAAAAAATAATAATTTTCAGTGGTGCCTGAGTGGCTCAGTCAGTTGAGCATCTGACTTTGGCTCAGGTCATGATAATAATTTTTAAAGATAATAGCAATAAATACCGTTAAATATTAGTAACAGTCTAATAAGGAAAGTTAGAAGTCCATTCAAAGAATTAAAAGACTAAGGATTATTGGGGCGCCTGGGTGACTCAGTTAAGTGTCTAACTCTCGATTTCAGCTCAGGTGGTGATCTCATGGTCAAAAGATGGAGCCCCATGTCAGGCTCTGCACTGATAACGCAGAGCCTGCTTCGGATTCTCCCTCTCTCTGCCTATCTTTCTGTCTCTCTCAGAATAAATAAATAAGAAAAAAATAATAAGAGACTGAAGTTTGTATCTTGGATCTAGATAAAAAAAAATTTTTAATTACAATGTTACGTTTATTCTAGAAAAAAAGCAAATATACTATATAATCTTTTCGTGAGGTGGCTTTGGGAACAAGAATTTGGTAGGAGAGGTTTCTAAATCTAGCAGACTTCAAAATATATCCTCAAATGAAAGACATCACAACTAGGTGAGATTTTGATTAAAAAATTAAAATGTAGGACAGTGAAATAAACCAGGGATTCTAGAAATAAATTCTCAGAAGCAAGTTATATGACAGCTGGGGAAACGAGAGGGAGCAGTGTTGCTTTTTACTGCCTGCTGCTGACAAAGGGAAGTTTTTGTATAGATTGCTTGCCGTCCATATTTCATCCTGTGCTCCTTACATTCTGGCCGAGTAAGAGTTAAACATGAAAAACTTAGAGTAAATTAGTGAAGTCGATCAGGATCTTTATTTCTGCTGTAGAGATACTTATTTCTGTGGAGAAATTTAAAACAGTTTTCAAGCTGCCGTTGAACTCTTTGAGTACCGGTTCTTAAGGAGCAGGCAGAGAAGCTTTAGTGGTATTCACTTTTTAAAAGCTGTGTGACGTAAAATAAAAGGTAGAGTGGAAGGCAGCCCTGGAGAATTGTGGTAGATATAAATGAAAGCTTAACATTTCCAAATGTATAACATTTACTTAGTACCGCGTTCTCGCTTAGACGGGGGATCGGGGGATCGATTTAAATGCAACCAGAGGCTTTCCTGTGAGCACCTAGTTGAGAAGGCAGCGGGCGCGCTGTGAGTGCCGTGAGGCCCACACGGCTGTTTGGACGAAGGCAATGAAAGAGCTTCTTAGAAGAAGGAAGGTATGAACAGAGCCTCCCTTGGACGGCTGTTGGAAGCCGGAGAGGAATAAAAGTAACGCAGCCAGAGAGTACCTGTATAGTGTTAGAGAGAGAGAGGTGGGGCCGCCAAGAGCAGAGCGCCAGGCCGCTGGCTGACCTGGCGGGGTGAGCGGGGAGGGGGCAGGGCGGTGATTCTGAGCGCAGGCCTCGGCGTGCGTCTCGTGGACAGCCATCGGAGGTGTGACGCTCGGTGATAATCTCCCTGTGTGCCCAGATCCGGAGCTCAGACGGTCAGCTGGACTGTGGCGTGCGGGACAGATTGAAAAGGGAGAAAGGTCGGGGCGCCTGGGTGGCTCAGTCGGTTGAGCCTCCGGCTTCAGCACAGGTCAGATCTCACGTTCGTGGGTTCGAGCCCCGCATCAGGCTCTCTGCTAACGGCTAGCTCAGAGCCTGGAGCCTGCTTCCGGTTCTGTGTCTCCTTCTTTCTCTGCTCCTCCCCCTCTCATGCTCTGTCTCTCTCTGTATCAAAAATAAAAACAAAACATTTAAAAAAAAGAAAAAGAAAAGGGAGAAAGGTCAAAGTTGGGGAGAGCTATACTCAAGGGGCGAAGTGCTGAGGGCCCAAACTCGGAAGGATGGGTGCGAGAGACACTGTACAAGGCAGAACGGCACGGTCTGGACCCCAACGGGACTGAAGCCAGCGTGACAGGGTCTGCGTGCTTTGACCCAGGCCTTACGGACCCTGGCCTGCATGGAGGCAGGCTGTGACAAGCAGTCCTGTGGAATGTGTCCTGGGCCATGATCATGCCCTTTCTGCAGTGAAGTCCTTATGCGAACCCTTGAGAGAAACTTCTGGGTCTTGTGTCAGAATTTCACCTGAAGGGTTCATTTGCTTTTATATTTTGGACACCCAATTATATGACTATTTTTGTTTTGATGATGATTGCTAGAAAGTTTAGTTAGAGACCAATTTATGGGCTGACTGGACTAATTCTTCTATCCCCAAGGACTACATTTTTCTGTTGTTCCTGCCTCTGTTTTCTGTTTCTCTCCATGTGTTTTCTTTTTTTTATCATCTTCTAGATTTTTTAAAATGTTTATTTATTTTGAGAGAGAGAGAGACAGAGTGCAGATGGGGATAGGGCACAGAGAGGGAGACACAGAACCTGAAGCAGGCTCCAGGCTCCGAGCTGTCAGCACAGAGCCCGACACAGGACTCAAACCCATGAACTGTGAGATCATGACTTGAGCCGAAGTTGGTGCTTAACCGACTGAGCCACCTGGGCACCGCAAACTGTGTTTATATTTTATGTAGGCTTTATTGTTGTAAAGAAAGTAGGGAATAAATATACATATTATACCAAATAATGAGTAAACCCAAATAAAAATTATAAAGTTCATTGTTGTAGAGTCCATGGAGAAATAAACACACAATTGCCTCTAGCAGTAGATACTTAGAGCTATAAAGTTGTTCATATTTATTGAACTGTTAGTGTCACTCTTGAAAATGTATCACAGGGGCTCCTGTGTGGCTCAGTTGTCTGGGCGTCCAACTTCATGAAACTCTGGTCATGATCTCACAGTCTGTGGGTTTGAGTCCTGTGTCGGGCTCTGTTCTGACAGCTCAGAGCCTGGAGCCTGCTTCGGATTCTGTGTCTCCCTCTCTCTCTGACTCTCCCCCACTCGCTCTCTATCTCTGTCTCTCAAAATAAAAAATATAGATGTATAAAAAAAAAACTAAATTTAAAAAACGAAAGAAAATTATCACAAAGAAATAACCCAAGAGAAACAGTCTACACAATTGTTTATAGCCATAGTACATAATAGCAAAAAAAAAAAAAAAAAAAAGAAGAACCCAAACGCACAGTGCTAGAGACTGGCTGAATCATTTAATGTAATGGAATGTGAGAAAGCATCCAAAAATGATTAAGTAGATCAGATAAATAGAAATCTACACAAATGTGTAAATTATCAAAATATGCATTATATCCATGTGAGAATACATATATAGCAAGAAAACTAAGAGGTCACAGGATGTTATAAATAACATTACAGGACGGATTTTCCTTTTCTACATTGTTACTTAGCTGGTAGGTACGTTTGAGATTAGCATCATTAAGGAGTGGATTTTGGGAACTTTGTAAGATTTAGAGCTCTATAGAGGATCTTTCTTCAGCTACTGAACAGCCTCTTTGTCCCTTTTTTTCAGGATTTAAGCATTGAGGAACAGTCAGAGTGTACTCAGGATTTTTACCAGAGTGTGACTGAAAGAATGCAGACTCGTGGAAAAGGTAATACTTTGGTAGCCAGACATTAAAGGATTGCTAGTCGTTGTACAGAGTCTGACCATTGAGTCTCTTAGAACTCAGTCTGTTTCTCCGAGGGCCTGGCCGGTTGCCAGCTCTGTCCTGTAAACGTCTCCGCCGACGTTCTGGTGGCTGGTCTTATCCTTAAAGTGTCTTTGAATACCACCATGTGTATCATTCCAAAGTAATCACAGCAGTTGGGTAATTGATTGAACAATGCTTAATAATTCCATTCGGGGGAGGAGCAGAGTCTATTAAAACCCCTTAGGAGGCTTCTAAGTGAAACCCCCATCTTGGGATCACCATTTTTGAGTCATGTTTCATAATTATGTATTCCTCAGACAGGTGGAGGTGGAATAAAAATTGAGAATTACTGACTTAGAGCCGTAGGTTTTTCAAGATTTTTCTTGAATTTGACTCCCATTGATGTTGGGTTTTAGGATATACTTAGCATATGTGTATAAATGAGAAATCAGCCCCACTCGCACGCCTCCAGGAGCTCTCCAGGGGTGTATAGTGAACCTCAGGAAAATGGAAGAGTGGGTTGCCATCCTTCTCAGTTTTGGGAGTTTCAGGTGCTTTTCTAATGTAGCAGTATGGAGTGGGGCGTGCAGAGGTCTTCCCGCTGGGCAGGGTGTACAGCTTACTAGGTCTGGCCAAGCAGCTTAAGTCAGAACTGGCCATTCTGTGAAAGGCCGTCCCAAAAATTGAGGTAAGTTTTTAAAGGGTACTTTTTAATGTAACATCTTATACTTTTGTTTCTGGGTATATTTAATGTATTACCTAGTAAATTAGTTTGTTGCTACGTAGGAAAAACTCTGAAAACATATTCTTAATTTAAACTGTCCTTCCCTCTCTTGAGCTTTTATGTCCATTTGGATATTTCAGTGCCTCCGGAAAAAGTTGAGAAGATAATGGATCAGATTGAAAAGTACATCATGACTCGTCTCTATAAATATGTGTTCTGTCCAGAAACTACCGATGATGAGAAGAAAGATCTCGCCATTCAAAAGAGGATCAGGTAGTTGGTTGTTCTGCTTTGTCCTGTGTTCACTGCCTACCATGGAAAGAACACATTGCGGGAAACCCGAGCACTTGCACTTCAAACCTTGAGAGCAAATAACAGCAAAGGGACCCACCATCGTCAGCATTGAGCTGCTTCGTGGCGTCAGAAAGAAAAGGAATGTGGCAAATTGTTAGGACGAAAGGCCTGAAATCACCTTCTTGCCTATCCTGCTGACTCCAGCAGCTTTTGATAAGCAGCAGATCTGATGTGTGATATTGTTTCAAAATGTCCAAAGGACAGGCGGAAATTTCATTACTTCTCACTGCATTGTCCTGTCTTGTGAGGCAGGAAGCTGGGCACATCCACGTTACGGTGTCATTGTCCCTCCCCCTACCAGCGGTACTCCTTATTTAGCTGTTCCTCCGATCACATCTTCCCTCTAGCACTGGGCTGACAACACTTCCCAAAGCGCTTAATCTTCCACAGGCAGGAGAGTGGGCCCCAGGGCTGTATTCCGGTGACAGCAAGACCATCTAAATAAGCCATCCTAAGATGGGAACATGTCTGAGATTGGTTGTGCACAGGTGTTTCTGGAGGAGGGGCCTAGGAATCCAAACGGGCCTCCCGGACTGGGGGGCTGGTAATCGGTAGACCTGTTCTTGATGGTGTCACCCAGAAGTGTGGAGTTGGCCTTGGGAAGGTGGCAGATGGTGCCAGAAGGAACTAGATGGGCTTTGGACTGATGTGCAAGGTGAGAGCATTCGTCAGACAAGCGGTGAGGGTCAGCAGCAGAGTCCCTGCCAGGAAGCGAGGGTGTGACCAGGAAATTTCAGTGATTCAGACTAGGGTGACACACGCTTGTTGACTGACCTCTTATACAGTCTCAGAACTTGAGGGCAGAGCCTAAACGGACATTAATGGTGATGGATGGTGAAGAGAGGAAGCAGCAGATTCTCAGATCTTCATTCTCAAATACCTTTTCAGCCTCAGTATAGTCTCATTTCAACTGGTGAAGTTGTCTTCTGCTTTCCTTCGGATAAGTGCTGAAGAGAAGCCTCATTTTAGGATTCTAGTTACTTCAGCTCAGCCCCTAGTATGTTCAGCAGCGATCTGCTTGGGCCTACGATGGCCTCATTAGTCAGTGGTGCCCTGTATTTCCCCTTAACGGAAGGGCATGACAAGACAAATGACTGCAGTCTATTCTTGGGATTCTTTTTTACTGTCTCTCCCTCTTTGTAGAGCCCTGCACTGGGTTACACCTCAGATGCTTTGTGTCCCTGTTAATGAAGAAATTTCCGAAGTATCTGATATGGTGGTGAAAGCAATCACAGGTCAGTGAAACTGAGAGCTATCTTATCTGGATGTTTCTCCCTTGAAGTTAACATACGTTCATACTTAAGTCAGTGAGCAACCAGGCAGTAAGGTGTATTGCCAGAGGTATACTGGAATGTGGAAAAAGCATTTTGCAAGAGTGCTAGTTTTGTAAATTTGAAGCATTCACATTAGCAGGTAAATTACATTCCCCCTAATGTTCTGTGACCAGGGGCTCTTATTGAACTAAACTAAGGTCAAATGCAGCTAAGGCTAATTTCTTAAAACTCAGTTGCATTTATATATTCAAAACAATTTTGGAGGGAGGGAGGGAGTTGATGGTACAAGGTATTGCCTAAGCTCAAGTTACATATTAAAACGATGTCTTTCTAATTGATTATTAATGAGAGATGTGCTCTGGACTATTTTTCCGGTCTAAGAAGTACATGAAGTGCCCTGAACTGGCGCAGCCCCACCATCCTGGATGGGCTCAGGCACCTGATAAGGTTTCTGTGTCTTAGTCGTACGAACAGCCCAGCAGAAGTAGCCCACGAGAAGTTTAAAAAAGAAAAGAACCAAAACAAATAGCTCCTCACGGAGAAGACATCCAGCCATGGCCAGCTTCTCCTTAAGTAAGAAGAGTTGGGAAGACTTGCCCATTTAGAGATGTTCATGAAATTCTGCTGGGAAGGAAGGTCGGTCAGCTGCCACTAGTGGCGCCGGAGGCAAGCCATCCAGCAGGCTCCTTTGTTTACAAGAACTAGAGACTTACTCATGTTACAGGAAGAAACAGGGGGTTGGTTACTTAAGAGATTATCAAGGTAGGAAAGGAAACCAGACTCAGAAACAGCTCCGCAGACCCTCAGGGGCCTAGGTTCTCTGCTGTTAACATGATTCTTCCACTCTCTCCGGTTCTGCCTCTCCTTGTATATTTTTGCATTTTAACTCCTGTTATTGAATGTTTTCTGTAATTCCCCTTGCAGAGGCTAACTGGCCTAGCTAAATACTGTCACGTGTTGTTCAAAGCTTTTCTGCAAGGCTGTGTTACAGGCTTCATGAATTGTTTCCTTTGGGCCAAGGCCCACCCCTTCTCCTACCTTTTGCTCAGGGCATATCATCAGAGATTGAAGCTGAGAAGCCTGGATATCGACCTTGTACTTGTGTTTTGTCCCAAAGACTTAACCAAATTCAAGACCAACTGGTCATGTTTAAAGTACTTCAGAGGCATTTATGTTTGGGACTCTATTCTGAAATGCCATAGGATAGACCTTATAAAACCAGAAACTACAGGAGCCAGACCTATGTTTGGGACTCTATTCTGAAATGCCATAGGATAGACCTTATAAAACCAGAAACTACAGGAGCCAGACCTTTGCTTAAAAATAGAACTAAGGATTTTGATATATCAGTAGTTTGTTAATAGAATTGGAGAGGTGAAATTTTTTCCTCTCAAGTCATCTGAATCAGAGTTTGAAGAGATATTTTGGTAGTAGAAATTTGGCCACAAGATTTATTTCATTTTATGTTATTTATTTATTTTTTAATGTTTATTCTATGAGAGAGAGAGGGAGAGAGAGGAAGGAGCAGAGAGAGAGGGAGAGAGAGAATCCCAAGCAGGGGCTCCACACTGTCAGTGCAGAGCCTGACATGGGGCTGGAACCCACAAACCATAAGATCATGACCTGAGCCAAAACCAAGAGTCAGACACTTGACCAGCTGAGCCACCCAGGCGCCCTTGGCCACAAAATTTTAAAAGCCTTGTTACTCTTTCTCATCTTAACCCCCATATCTTGTCAACCCAGGTACAAATACGTTCTGCCTCTGTGAGGGCCAAAGGTTCCAATGATTGCTTTGTTCCTTATGTGAAATTGTTGGCCTAAGTACAGGAGTCCCAGAGAGGACAGTCTGTGACAGTGGTCTCAAATATGAAGACATCAGTTAAATTCTCGAGCCTGTCCCAGGTACTACCAGTCAGCACTGTCCGTTTTGTTGATAAATATACTGATTGAGGCATTTTCCATTTCAGTTGGCATCTGTCATCTAGTAGATGGGGGCCAGGGATGCTATTAAACGTCATGCAGGACAGGACGGTCCCCTACAAAAAGCCCAAGGTGGGCTCTGTGCTGACAGCTCTGAGCCTGGAGCCTGGTTCAGATTCTGTGTCTCCCTCTCTCTCTGCCCCTCCCCTGCTTGTATGTGTGCTAGTTTGTTCTCTCTCAGAAAGAAGTAAAATGTTAAAAATAAAAGACACTTTTTTAAAATTAAAAAAAAAAGCCCAACAATAAAGGTAGAAAGCCAAACAGGATAAATCAAAGTAGTAAACATGGTTTAAAAAGTCTCGAAAAAAATTTTCAATGTTTATTCTTTTTTTTTTTTAATGTTTATTTATTTTTTGAGAGAGACACAGAGTATGAGCAGGGGAAAGGCAGAGAGAGAAAGAGACACAGAATCGGAAGTAGGCTCCAGGCTCCGAGGTGTCAGCACAGAGCCTGACGCGGAGCTCGAACCCACAAACCATGAGATGACTGAGCTGAAGTTTGATGCTTAACCCACTGAGCCACCCAGGCGCCGCTCAGTGTTTATTCCTGAGAGAGAGAGAGGGAAAGAGAGAGGCAGAGTGTGAGCAGGGAAGGAGCAGGGGGGGGGGGGGGACAGACAGAATCTAAGCAGGCTCCAGGCTCTGAACTGTCAGCACAGAGCCCAATGTGGGGTTTGAACCCATGAATCATAGAGCCAAAGTCAGGTGCTTAACCAGCTGAGCCACCCAGGCACCCTGCCTCCTGCCCCAGATCTTTTTTTTATCTAGGTTCTACTCAAATAGAAAAAGAAAATAGTTTGAGATATAGTAACAATAACCACAGCCCATAATTAAAAGAGTAAAGGAACTAAACTATAAAATAAGCAAAAGCACACAATAGACATGCATGTACTGGGACTAGAAGTGAAAATACAGTGTCTGCACTCTTGGTTGTTCTGTCCCACACATTTGTCTTCCGTGGCCGGCAGTCCGTGAGGGTTCCCCCAGTAGCCAACTCCGAGATGAAAGCTGGGAGCAGAAGGAACTGTGACGTGCGCCTTCATCCCATTAAATCAGAAACTTTTATTCCTGCTGTTGACCTTCAGAAATTGCTTTCAAATTAACCCGCCTCAGCTCTTTTCTTGCACACTGCTCTGGATTGCAGGCAGAGACGCACCCAGAGGCGCCCTCGCTCCTTCCCCTTGTGTTGTTCTAGTGGGGCTGACAGCTCCCCCCCACCTCCGGTCTTTGTGACCCAGGGTGTGCGTTTGCAAGAGCCTACCACTTAGTGGTAGCTTGGCGCGGCGAAGCACTTTTCCTCTGAGGGAAGTGAATGAGATTAAATGTGTACCCTTGCTCTGCCCCCTGTGCTAACCAGTAGGTTCTAAATGTCATAAAAGGGCTGTAGGTGTTTGTAGTTGGTGGAGATTTCTGTGCCGTGGGGACTGGCTGCTCTGGACGTGCACGTGATAGATTTCAGCAGCTGTATTTTTATGTCCAGTGCAGTGACGCCTTGTAGAGTGCCCACCTTCCTGAAAAGCAGTAGGCTTCCTGACTTGACTTTTCAGTGTATTAGAGGGACAGAAGCAGGAAAAAGGCTCTTGTTAACTCTCCAAGGAGCTCGTAAGCCGCTTCCCCTGGTGATGAAAAGCACGGGTTTGAGAATCAGATAGACTTGAATCTGCCCTCGTCACTTTGTGTCTGTGTAATTTTGGGCAAAGTAGGGAACTTCTGTGACTCTCAGTTCCCTTCCTAATAGTAGTGTCCATTACACAGTCTGAGGAGGGAAAAGAAATAGTCTTGTGGAGCACAGAAATAATGCATGTAACACCTTGTCTGTGGTTCTGTGCCTGGTCACACGTTCTGAAGGATGAGCTAGTGTTTACAGTTTCTGTGGTCAAAGTTTTTTATATAAGTCACCTGGTGGAGAAAGGGTTAGTGAGGGTACCTCTGCAACTTGATGGATTAAAAAATGATTATTCTGGGGCACCTGGGTGGCTCAGTCGGTTGAGCGTCCGACTTTGGCTCAGGTCATGATCTCATGTGCAAGCCCCGCGTCGGGCTCTGCGCTGACGGCTCAGAGCCTGCAGCCTGCTTCGGGTTCTGTGTCTCCCTCTCTCTGCCCCTCCCCTGCTCACGCACTGTCTGTCTCTGTCTCTCAAAAATAAATAAAATGTAAAACAAATTTTTTTAATGATTATTCTAATGCTTTTATGTAATCACTTTCTCATTGGAAGCAGGGTCTTTTCTGCTTTATAGATATCATTGAAATGGATTCCAAGCGCGTCCCTCGAGATAAGTTGGCCTGCATCACCAAGTGTAGCAAGCACATCTTCAATGCCATCAAGATCACCAAGAACGAGCCAGCGTCAGCCGATGACTTCTTACCCACTCTCATCTACATTGTTCTGAAGGGCAACCCCCCACGCCTTCAGTCCAATATCCAGTATATCACCCGCTTCTGCAACCCAAGCCGATTGATGACTGGGGAGGACGGCTACTACTTCACCAATCTGGTAAGGATTCGGTTTCCTGCAGTTACAGAGGGGGACCGTGAAGGTATTTATTGTAGGGATGTGACACATCACCCACAGGCCTGTGACAGTTTAATGCCTATGAGTTGAGGAATCAGCAAAGCTAAAGATGCTTGCTTGGTGTCCTGTAGCACACGTGACTGGGCCGTGCAAATGCCCCACCTCTCAGAACTTACCAGAGACTGTGGTCCTCTTCCAGAAAACACGATAGCCACGTGGAAGAGTGTCTGTGGCCATTGGCCGTCACTTCCCTGGGTCCTGGGTAAAAGGGCCATTCACTTAGTTGGGTTGTTTCGACCATGAATAAATCAGATCATGGACTTCGATTTCTTTATTAAAAGATTTAAGAATTACTATTTGTTTTACTTCTACAAATGATCTCTTAGAACTTAATACTGAGATTTTAAGCAAGGGTCAGTTTAGAGGATATGAAATGATTTTCAGCTGTTGTTAACAGAGCTACTTGAGGGGCGCCTGGGTGGCTCAGTCGGTTAAGCCTCCGACTTTGGCTCAGGTCATGATCTCACATTCGTGGGTTCGAGCCCCGCATCAGGCTCTGTGCTAACAGCTCAGAGCCTGGAGCCTGCTTTCGATTCTGTGTCTCCCTCTCTGCCCCTCCCCGCTCATGCTCTGTCTCTGTCTCAAAAAGAAATAAAACATTAAAAAAAAAATTTTTTTAAACAGAGCTACTTGATTCTAGGCAAGACAGTATAAAAATATGTATATCTAAGTTGTAAGGCTGAATACTTGCTTTTACTGACAGCTAAACTTTGGCTTACGACTAGATTTACTAATGGATTTGAGCCTCAGAATGCCTTCTGTGCCTTCTCTCCTGTGTCGGGAGTGGTTCGGGGTACTAGGGAGAGGGAGCCAGGTTATGTGAGGAAGCATTTCTAGTAAGTTGTGTAAAGAAATGATACTTGAATCTCCCAAACTTCCAGAAATTTGTTATTTATTTTAAATCCTAAATATGTATTCACTTTTGTGCCCGATTCTGTATTTTGGTTTCCTTTAAGTGGGCTCCCAAAGTGTATAAACTTCCAGTCCTTCAAAACCTGGACCCGCCCCTGCTACTCACCCCCTCAGTCATTGCGTTCAGCGGCCCATTACTGTTGTTGCAGCATCTGGGAATGTGGTTTGCAGGGACTTGGGAAATGCCTTTTCTTGGTTTCCAAGCTCTTATTGAAATTCCACGTAGTTAACATACACTGTACTGTTAGTTTTAGGTGTAGAATCCGGTGATTCATCACTTACATACCGCCCCCAGTGCTCATCCAAGTGCCCTCCTTGGTACCCGTCACCCATTCAGCCCATCCCGGGAATGCCCTTTTTCAAAATGATGCTTGTTCCAGTATCTGCCGTACTTTTCATCCTTCCAGACACGTGGCTGTTTAAACTATACTCCCCCAAAAAAAGTTTAAGTAGCTGAAGTGCGCATTTCTGAACGTAAGTGAAAACATGCACTTGACTACTAGAGAAGAGCCTCTGGGATTTAGCTCTTTATCTGGAGAACATAAGAGAGTGTGGACAATCCCCGAGAGTTCTGGAGATGGAGACGTGGCTGGCAGAGAACTGAGCAGGACCGGGAGGTGTTTGAGGTCGCCCTGGTGGTTGACAGTGGAGGCTGGGGCCCACGGTTTCCCGGCAGCTTGTCAGCGCCTTGACCTACAGCCCTATTTGCACCTGATTTCTCCATCCTCTCGCTGATGCAGAATCTGGCTTCTAATCCCACTGCTCCAGTGAAACTGCTCTGGCGAAGGTCAGATCCCATGGAAGCCCTCAGCCTTCATCTTCTTTAACACTTGTGATTGACAACTCCTTTGTTCTAGAACTTCCTGTCTTTTGGATTTCAGAGTTCTGCTCCTTACTTGTCTCTCTGTGCGTTTTGTGTCTTCCGCTTCCTCCTGATGTGGGTTATTCCCCCGGGTGCCGTCCTCCATGTATCTCTCTCCCTTGGCTGTCCACCCTGGTCGCAGCTCTGCTGTCACCTGCACAGATGTGTGTCACCTGTTTGCCCTCATGCTGAGCTCACTTCCGGCTATTTATTGTGCCTCAAATTCAATTTGTTCAAAACTGAACCCACTTCCCCATCAGATGGTTTTCTCCTTTCTAACGCACACAGTTTCTCCTTGGGGCAATAGCATCCATCCACGCCAGGGACGTTCGAATCCTCTTAGCTTCCTCTGTCCGAGGACTGCGGCACGTCCGCGGAACCGTGGGCACCTGTGTGACAGGGTCAGATGGGCCCGTTCTCATCAGATGAGTCCGTTATAATAGATTTGCTAAGTATTCCTTACAAAGATGATTACCTTTTTTATACATCATAATGTCAGGTCCTGAGAATGAGTTTCTCAGAAGAAATTCTGAGAGCTTTCTATTTCCCTCTTTATATTGCATCTCTTTCTTGTGAAAAAACTTTTTTTTAAAATGTGAAAATTAATTTTCTTCGTAAAAAAAATCAGTATAAGAAAGTATACCCAACAGATGTCTGTTTCTGTTGAAACAGCATTTGCCCGCGGATTTCTGTACTAATAATTGCTCCCATTTGTTCATTGCTTACTGCTGACCCGTGAGCTAAGCATGTTACATGTGCCAGATTGCTTCATTCTCACAATGAATCTGGGTGGTATTTCCTGTTTTACAGATGCAGGAACCCCAGAGAGAGTAGGTAACTACCCAGGCTCACAGACTCCTGGCTAACACATGATGGAGGTGACAACTCAGCTTGCTTGATTTCAAAACCTAGTTTTTCAACCACTGGATTTTAAGGACCAACGGTCCTTAGAGGACCAGAGGTCCGTGTGCCACTCCAGTACCTGCTGATGGGCCCAGTAGCTGCCGTGCCCTGAGTGAGCATTGCGGGGCTGGAAGACCTCAAAGGGGAATGGCTCTATGGGACGTGCTCCCCCGACACTTGGCCCCAGAGCTCCCAGCCCCACCAGTGCTTCCTCTGCCCTGCACCGTGGCCGGCAAGCAGAGCCTCCAGGTTCGAGGAGTCCGTCAGGTTTTGTCCGCGGGAAGCTCTGTAGTAGCCAGTGGGGAACAAACACTGAGGGCTCCCCCTCCAGCACTTCACTCTGTATAAGACCCCTGGACCTTTGGACACCCCAGGGAGAGGACTGAATTTCTGACAGACTCAGTGGGAGTTAGCAATGCGACTTTTTTTTTCCCATAAAGAAGAAATGTATTATTTCAGGTGGGAGTATAAAGGAGACATGATTGGGGGGCCTGGGTGGCTCAGTTGGTGAAGCGTCCAACTCTTATTTTCTGCTCAGGTCATGATCTCATGGTTGTGAGGTCAAGCCCCGCATTGGGCTCTGTCCAGGGCATGGGGCCTACTTAAGATTCTCTCTCTCTCCCTCTCTCTCTCTGCCTCTTCCCTGCTCAGCTACGCTCACTTTCTCTCTCTCTAAAAATGAATGAATGAGTGCAACAGATGTGCTATGAATTGGTAATTTCATTTTGTTTGGTTTATATATTTTTGAAAGAGCACAAGTGGGGAAGGGGCAAGGATCTGAAGCAGGCTCTGCACTGACAGCAGGGAGCCTGATGTGGGGCTTAAACTCACGAACTATGAGATCATGACCTGAGCTGAAGTCGAGGCTCAAGCAACTGAGCCACCCAAGTGCCCCTGAGTTGGTGATTTTTGAAGCTCAAGTCCATGGTGGGGCATTAGATGTTTTTTTCTACTCTTGATTCTGTTTTAAATTCACCATAATAAAAGGATTAAAAAAGATACTTGAATATTTGTACCTTTTCCCTTATGGCTATAGTAAATAACATTCTGTTTTTTTCTAGTGCTGTGCTGTGGCTTTCATTGAGAAATTAGATGCTCAGTCTTTGAATTTAAGTCAGGAAGACTTTGATCGATACATGTCTGGCCAGACTTCTCCCAGGAAGCAGGAATCTGAGAACTGGTCTCCTGATGCTTGCTTGGGGGTTAAGCAAATGTATAAGAACTTGGATCTTCTGTCTCAGTTGAATGAACGGCAAGAAAGGATCATGAGTGAAGCCAAGAAACTTGAAAAAGACCTAATAGAGTGGACGGATGGAATTGCAAAAGAGGTTCAAGACATTGTTGAGAAATATCCCCTTGAAATTAAGCCCCCAAATCAATCTTTAGCAGCTATTGACTCTGAAAATGTTGAAAATGATAAACTTCCTCCACCATTGCAACCTCAGGTTTATGCAGGATGATAAATATTTATGTGGGTAGTATTTATTTGAGCCTAAATTATAGCCAGCCCTTACTACAGTCTATGATTGGGATCTAGACCATAACTTAATTGCTTATAAATGTCAGAGCATTTTTAAAGGTACAGTTTGTGGGGATAGTTTTGTTTGTTCCGTTTTGTTTTTCCTGGCAGGGGAAGCTTAGTAAGTAATAAAATACTATTTATTTGAGTTACTGAAATAGATTCACTTAAGGCTTATGTGAAAGTTTTGTCTAAATCTATTTTTTCTCCCTGATTTTCCTATGTGCTTCCTCGTGGCATTCACTGTGGTTTGGATTTGGGTAAATAATTGCCTTTAAAGCAGAAAAAAATGAATGCTACATAACGTACGGTACCACTCTTCTACAGCTCGAAATAATTTTATAATTGTAAAGATAGAAGATATATTGATAAGTAAATATGTAAAATTGTAAATATGTAAAAAAAAAAAAAAAAGGAATGGTGTCTGCAGTGCATGGTGTTTCGTGCGTTAATTTTTTTAGTTTAAAATGAAGTATATTGAATGTTTGCCTTTAACACCATTTTATTTGGTTTGGCCCACGTAAATGAATCTAGAAATGTTAGACATACCCCCCTTAAAATATTGACTCCTTCTTTAACAATATGTTAGCCCTAACTTGGAGGTTCTGTATAATCAGTCAGAGACTGTGACACCATTGAGGTTCAGAATAAGTTTCAGGTCATAGAAAGTTACTGTTCAGGGTAGTCATTTGAAGATTTCAACACCATGCCTCTTGCACTGTTTTCCTCCACTCACCCAGGAGGCATTCATGGAGTTCTCGGTAAAGGAGCTGCTGCCGGGTCTAGATCGGAAGACAGAGGAGTGAGCGGGCCTCCACAGGCGAGAGCCGACGGGGGGCCCTCAGAGCTGTAGCCCCCTTCTTTCTGCCTCTGTCTGTAGCAGACTTTTGACTTCATGGGCAACCCAGACGCATGTCATATAAACCTTTCAGGGTTTCTCAACCTCAGGGCTACTGACATTTGGGGCCTGAGGATTCTTTGTTACAGGGGCTTCCCTGCGCATCACAGCGTGATTAGCAGTATTCCTGGCCTCCATACCCACTAGACACCAGTGGCAACCCCCACAGCTGTGAACAATTGCCTCCAGACATTGCCAAACGTGTCCAGGGTGGGGCGGGGCCAAACAACCACTGATCTGTTGTGTAAACAAGGAAACTACCCTCCTCGGGGTGAATACGGTGTAACCAAAGAATATTGTATTAAATGCACAGTGCGGTTAACTGATACTGAGGCTTTACAGCCACTGGCAGTGTGGCACCTTTTTAATCCTCGCGGAACCTTCATAGCCTAAATAAGCCATGTATGATCCTTCCTCCAGTCAGTGGCTTCTGCAGATGATCAGCGTACCTGTGAACTCGTGCGTAGTTCCAGGGCTTCGTTCTGAAGCAAGGTCCCGTCACCCACGCAGCCTCGCAGTATCTTCCTAATAGTGTACCACACGGATCTGTGGCGCGGTAGGGTGAGTATAAAGCTCCGTATCCTTTACTTAAATTGAGCCATAGAGCCATCAGGTTGACACGCCTGTTGTCATAAGCACTGACGGCGTGAAGCAGTCACCCGAGTCAGCCATGAGTCACGACAGTGAGAATCCGCACTTAGAAACCCGAACCCCAGTGCTTTTTGTAGAAAGCTTTCCCCTTTTTCCTTTGTTCTTTTCTATGTACTTTCTAGGTGCTAATCCAGGTATACACACTCTGAATTCTTCTGGGAATATACAGTTCTTTTAGTCTTGTACATTATGTTTGTTAAATAAAATGTGCATATCAGCCTCCCGCAAAAACTGTCTTCTTTCGATTTCTTGCATATCTTCAAAGGAAGTTGTTGATTTGTGTGTGTGTGTGTGTCTCATATTAGTTGGCTGTAGATATGAAGCCTGGCCTTAAGTAGAGGCTTATATTTCTCCTAAGTCAGCATCGATACTGTGGCCACGTTTTCTGTTTTCTCAACAAGAGAATACTGCTATTTTACGTACTACAAATGTGATTGGGAATAAACCTTTGGGGCAGAAGTCCGTATTAATAAGGTCCCATGATCCTCCCTCGTCCAGCTAGATTGACTGTTAGTTCTCTATCTCAGGAAAAGCTACTAATATTTTCATGTTGCAAAGATTTCCTTTTTAAGCTACAAGCATCATTACCATCCTTAAAAACGAGACAGTAGAGACATTCCAGTTAAAACCGAGAGCAAGAGAAAGACGTCTGCTGTCGCTACCGTTAGCACTTCTCTGAAAGTTTTACCCCAGGTACTCCGTCTTCAAACAGAAATGAGGGGGGCTTAATCTAACCTGTGTCGAATTATTCCAGCCTCGTGGTCAAGGCCTGGGGTTGGTTTTGAACTTTGGCTACCACTTAGATATTAGTCTTTGGCCTTGGGCAAGTCTCCTGTTTTGCACACCCAGTCTGTAAATTGGGGAACAGTCACACCAGCTTCAAGGGCTCGTGGGGATTAGGTGACCTACAACAGCACCTAGCAGTGTTAAATGTTCAAGTGATAGCTATCTATAGGTGATGTTTTCTATGTAGAACGCCCAAGATAACTGATATTGAAATGTTACATTTCACTAAAATGGTGAGATATGAAATGCCAGGTAGCCATCAAAAGTAACAGTACAAAATGATTTTTCTACATCTCATAACTGGCCAGATAGCATATATAATGGGAAAATTGTGTTCTCTGTAGAAACCTATAAATCAAGCAGCAAGAGCTTTTAGGATTTATATGGGGAAAAATGCAAAATTGAGAAACAAGAGATAGGCTCTGGGCCTATGGTCAGAATCTCCCTGCACTTGGGCTTTAATGTTCTGTCTCTGACATCTTGGGTATTCTTCATATCCTTGGATTTGTGTTTTTGAGTGAAGTCTGAAGGGACAACGGCGTATGCACAGTGGGGCTTAGAGCCCTGCTTCGTGCACAGCCCTGCCTCCCACCACCCTCCTGGATGAGATCTTGGTCTTACTGTTCCCCCTCCGTGACCACTCTAGCTGGCGCCTGGGCACTCAGGGATGGTCACGGCTGAGGATGCGTGCACGGGGCATTGGACCAGGACATGATGGTGCATCCGATGGCTTGCTGACTGAGAGCCGCATCTCGGCCAGTTGGGGAGTTGGGACAAGCGTCACTTACCCTTTATCCAGCATGTTCCATGGAGAAAAGGCTGAATCCATGACTAGGTAAGTTAAAAAATGAGTGAAAAGTATCTTTTTAGTCTGAAAGCAAGAAAATACTTTAAGACGGATGGGCATATCTCAATAGGACATTGGAGTCAGATGGAAAGGGTTCCCACTGGCCAATTTGTGGTCATTCTGAATAAAAATTATTCAGTAATTGTGAAAAACATTGAATGAATATTTCATTAAAAAAAAAAAAAACCCCACATGCCCAGATGGCTGAGTCTGTTTGGCGTCCAACTCTTGGTTTTGGCTTAGGTCATGATCTCATGGTTTCTGAGTTCAAGCTCTCTTTCAGGCTATGTGCTGAGAGTGTAGAGCTTGCTTGGGATTCTCTCCTCTCTCTACCCCTCTCCCCAGCCTGCACTCTTTCTCTCTCTCAAAATAAATAAGCGTAAATAAACCCCACATATTGGAGGTTACCATTATACCAACCAATTTTGAAGAAGGACTATAGTTGGCACCCAGTTGATGGAAAGCCTCACAGTAAAATGATAGCAAGTAAAAGCAGGGGGAAATACAGTTTTAAAAAATCTCACTCATGTGGAATTTAAGACACAAAACAGATGAACATACTGGAATGGGAGGAGAAGAAAGGGGAACAAACCACGAGAGACTCTTAACGATAAAGAACAAACAGGGTAGATGGAGGGAAGCAAGTGGGAGATTAAATGGGTGACGGGCATCAAAAAGGGCACTTGCTGTGATGAGTGCCAGGTGTTGTATGTAAGTAATGAATCACTGAACTCTTCTGGGAACCAATATTACACTGTATATCAGCTAATTAAAATTTAAATTAAAAAAAAATTATTTTAGCCCAGGATCAAATGGCTTCACTAGCAAGTTCTACCATTTAAAGAACTAACATCAATCTTTCCGAAGCTCTTCTAAAATTGAAGAAGAGAGAACACTTCTAATGAGGCCAGCAGTGCTTTAATACCAGAGCAAAATAAGGTCACTACTGGAAAAGAAAACTACAGACCAATTTCGCTGGTGAACATAGATGCAAAAATTCTCAAAAAATAGTAGCAAACAACACATTTAAAGGATTATCTACCATGAGCAAGTGGGATTGATTCCTGGAATGCAAAAATGGTTTACCAAAACCAATCAATACAGTACATTAACCTAATAAAGGGATCAAACACCATATGATCATCTCAGCGGAAGCAGAAAAGCACTTAAATTAAATACACGTCTTGAAAAAGAAAACTAGGACTAGAAGAAAACAAGAACATAATAAAAGAAAGGCATATATGAAAACCCACAGCTAACATCATAAAGGTGAAAGACTGAATGCCCTTCCTCTAAGGATGCCTGCCTTCACCACTTCTATTCAGGATGACAAATTATCTAAGGAGAAAATTTTAAGACACCATCATAATAAAAATATATCAGTGAGGAAAAATGAACGTGTTTAAAACAAATGAAGATGTAGAAAATCCCAGCAAAACAAAGATATAAGGAAGAAACAAATGGAAATATTACAACTGAAAACTACAATAACAAAATTTTTTTTAAAAAGCAGGGGCGCCTAGGTGGCTCAGTTGGTTGAGCATCTGACTCCTAATTTCGGCTCAGGTCACGATCCCTGGGTCGTTGGATTAAACTCCGTGCTGGTCTCTACTCTGAGCGTGGAGCTTGCTTGAGATTCTTTCTCTCTCCCCCTTTGCCCCTCTCCCCAACTTGATTCTGTCTCTTTCTCAAAAACCTGATAAATTGGGCTGAGTCAAAATGTAAAACTTTTGTTCTGTGAAAGACCCTGTTAACAGAATGAAAAGACAAGCTAGAGACTGAAAAAAATAATTGCAAATTAACATCCAACCAACAACTGATATCCATGATATATAAAGAATAGTCTGAACTCACCAGTTAAGAAATTTTTTAATGTTTATTTATTTTTGAGAGAGATAAAGCATGAGTGGGGGAGGGGCAGAAAGAGGGAGATAGAATCCAGACAAGATCGGGTGTGTTCAGGGTGGCATGGCCGTAGGGGAGACAGAATCCAAAGCAGGCTCCAGGCTCTGAGCTGTCAGCACAGAGCCCAACCTGGGGCTTGAACCCACAAACCACGGGATCACAACCTGAGCCAAAGTCAGATGCTTAATCTACTGAGCTGCCTAGGCACCCCTGAACTCAACAGTTAAAACAGAATTCAGTTAGACAATGGACAAAAGACTGGAAAAGAAGCTCAATGGGGCGCCCGGGTGGCTCAGTTGGTTAAGTGTCCGGCTTCGGCCCAGGTCAGATCTCACGGTTCGTGGGTTCGAGCCCCGCGTTGGGCTCTGTGCTGACAGCTAGCTCAGAGCCTGGAGCCTGCTTCCGGTTCTGTGTCTCCCTCTCTCTGACCCTCCCCGGCTCACACTGTCTCTCAAAAATAAATTTAAAAAAGCAATTAAAAATTTTTTAAAAAATTAAAAAAAAAAGAAAAGAAGCTTAATGATAGAAGATATGTGCAAAGCCATTCAGTGAGAGAAAGGACAATATTTTCAATAAATGGCGTTAGGAAAACTAGATATCCTTGTGCAAAAGAATGAAGTTGGACCTTGCGCCATAAGCAATTAATTCAGTGGATCAAAGACTTGAACATAAGAGCTAAAATTATAAAACTTAGAAGAAAATGGAGGGGGAAATTCCCATGACATTGGGTTTGGCAATGGTTTCTTGGATGTGACACCAAAAGCACAGACAACAAAAGAAACAGTGAACCGATTGGACTTCATCAACATTTAAAACTTTTGTGCTTCAAAGGACAGTAACAACAGAGTGAAAAGACAACCCCAGAAAGGGAGGAGCAAAAATTTTAAGACGTACATATTTAATGTACAACTTGATGAGTTTAAGTATACATTGTTGAAACCATCCCCAACATCCAGGCAATAGACTTATCCATCACCTCTCAAAGTTTCCTTCTATTCTTGTTGTTGTTATTAATTTGCATGGTGGGGGGGGAGTGGTGTTAAGAACATTTAGGATCTACCTTCTTAGAAAAATTTTAAATATATAATATAGTATCATTAGCTATAGGCACTGTATTGCACAGTAGACTTCCAGAACTTACTTATCTTGTGTAATTGAAATTTTGTATACTTTGAGCATTGTTGCCTCATTCCTTCTTCCCCTAAGCCCCTAGAATAAGAGAATAGATTTGCAAATCATATACCTGATCAGCAGTCATTAGAAAAAAAAAAAAGCAGATCAAAATCACAGTGAGGTCCCAATTCACAGCAGTCAGCATGTTTTTTGTCAGAAAAACAAGATGACAAGTGATGATGAGGGTGTGATGAAATTGGAACCCTGGTGCATTACTGTTGGGAATATAAAGTGGAGCAGTCATTGTGGAGTACAATTTGGTGGTTCCTCAAAGAGTGAAACATAGGATTACTGTATGATCCAGCAATTCCATTTCTAGATACAATAACCATAAGAACTGAAAGTAGGGATTCTAACACATACTTGCTGCCATAACAAGTACCAAAAGCTGGATATCTTAAACAACAGGAAGTTATTTTCTTACAATTCTAGAGGCTAGAAGTATGAGGTTATGGTGTCAGTAGGGTTGGATCTAAAGCCTCTCCTTGGTTTGTGGGTGGCCATCTTCTTCCTGTGTCTTCACATCGTCTGCCTTCTGTGTATGTCATGTCCAAATCCCCCCCTCTTATAAATACACCAGTCACACTAGATTAGGGTCCAACCCTAATGACCTTATTTAAGATTGATTACATCTGTAAAGATCTTGTCTCTACACACAGTCACATTCCGAGGTACTAGAGTTTAAGACTTTATTCCCTTTACCTTTGGTCGTTCTTAAATTGTTTTCATCTGCAGAATGCTTATCCCATAAGTGGTTAAGTTGGGGAAGTTCATCTATGTATAATATTGTTAAATATAAACACTATTAAATATAAATGGAGTATATTCTCTAACTCAAAGCATAGAGTGGCCTTCTGGATAAAAAGAAGATGCTGCCTACAAAAGGCTCAATTCAGCTTCATGGACACACATAGATTCAAAGTGAAAGGATGGGAACAGATATTTCATGCAAATAGAAACCAAAATAGAGAAGTGCTAGCTATACTGATATAAAATAGACTAATAAGAGACAAAAATTCATTATATAATGATAAAGGATAAATTCATCATGAGAATATAACAGCATGTAATATATATCCAATATCAGAGCATCTAGATCCATTAAGCAAATACTAATAGATCTGAAGGGAGACATTGCCAACAATGCAACAATAGTAGGGGACTTGAAAACACTTTCGGGGAGCCTGCGTGGCTCAGTCGGTTGAGCATCTATGACCCTTGATTTCAGCTCAGGTCATGATCCCAGAGCTGTGGGATCAAGCACTGCATTGGGCTGGGGATTGTGGAGCCTGCTTGGGATTCTCTCTCTCTGCCTTTCTCCCCCATTTGTATGTGTGTGCACTCCTCTCTCTCTCTCATTTTTTTTTAAGTTTTATTTATTTATTTTGAAAGGCGAGGAGATCAGAGAGAGAATCCCAGGTAGGCTCTGCACCAAAAATGCAGAGCCCAATGTGGGGTTCAAACTCATGAACCATGAGATCATGACCTGAGCCGAAGTCAGAACCTGGACAGACTGAGCCACCCAGGTCTCTCTCTCTGTCTCTGAGAGAGAGAAAGATTATTTAGCCACAAAAAAATCCTACCATTTGCAACAACATGGGTGGACTTTGAAGACATTATTCTAACTGAAATAGATGAAGAGAGACAAACATTGTATGATCTCACTTATATGTAGAATCTTTTAAAGAAAAATGAACTCCTAGATACAGATAACAGACTGGTGGTTGCCAGGCACAGGGTGGGGAGGGAGGTTGGTGGGTGAAATGGGCAAAGGTGGTCAAAGGCACAAACTTCCAGTTATAAGATAGATAATTCTTGGGGATGTATTGTACAACATGGTGACAATAATTAACAATACCAAATTGTATATTTGAAATTTGCTAAGAAAGTAAATCTTTAAAATTCTCATCAAAGAAGAAAGGAAAATAAATTATAACTATGATGTTAACTAAAGCCATTGTGGTAATCACTTCACAACATATACATTTATAAAATCATTATATTATGCACCTAAAACTAACACAATGTAACATGTCAATTGTTTCTCAATAAAAACTAAAAACAAAAAAATTCTGTACAGCAAAGGAAATCATCAACCAAATGAAAAGAGAAAATATTCGGAGGGGCGCCTGGGTGGCTCAGTCAGTTAAGCGTCTGGCTTTGGCTCAGGTCATGATCTCATGGTTCCTGGGTTCAAGCCCCACGTCGGGCTCTGTGCTGACAGCTCAGAGCCTGGAGCCTGCTTTGGATTCTGTGTGTGTCTCTCTCTCTGAGCCTCCCCTGCTCACGCTGTCTCTCTCTCAAAAATAAATAAAAATATTAAAAAATTAAAAAAAAAAGAAAATATTTGGAAACTATTTCTAAGAAGGTGCTAATACCCAATATACATATTAGGAACTCATACAATTCAACAGCAAAAACCAAAATCAAATAATCTGATTTAAAAATTGGCAGAAATCCTGAATAGACGTTTTTCCAAAGAAGACATACAAATACATGAAAAGAAGCTCAACATTACTAATCATCAGGTAACTGCAAATCAAAACTCTAGTGAGATATTACCACCGCTAGACCTTCTAAAAAAGATGAGAGAAAACAGTATTAGTAAGTATGTGGAAAGAAGAGAACCCTTGTGCACTGTTGGTGGGAATATAAATTGGTACGGTTACTGTGGAAAAAACTATGGAGGTTCCTCCAAAATTAAAAATGCAATTACTATATGATCCAGCAATCCCGCTTCTGTGTATAGATGTGAAAGGAGATGAAATCACAGTATCTCAGAGAGACATCTGTGCCCCCATGTTCGTTGAAGCATTATTCACAATTGCCAAAGCTTAGAAACAGCCTGTGTCTGCTGACGGAGAACAGATAAAGAAATGTTACAAATATATAAAATTGAGCCACAGAAAAGAAGGAAATCCTGACACTTCTGACCACATGGATAGATCTTCAGGGCATTAATGCTAAATGAAATAAATCAGACAGAGAAAGACAAATACTGTATAATTTCACTTGTGGAATCTATATGTGGACTCTACAAAGGATGAACTCATGGAAACAGCAAATTGTGGTTGCCAGGGGCTGAGGGGTACACATGGGGACACGGTGGTCAGAGGGTACAAACTTCCAGTTATGAGTTAAGTTCTGAGGATTTAATATACAGCGTGGTGACTATAGTTCACAACTACTGAAGTTCATGCTTGAAAATTGCCCAGAAAGTGGATCTTAGAGGCTCACTTAGGCAGTTGGGCATCCAACTCAATTTGGGCTCAAGTCATGATCCCTCCATCATGAGATTGAGCTCCAACATTGGAGCCTGTATAAGATTCTCTGTCTCTCTCCCTCTGCCCCTCTCCACTGCTTGCATGTGCTCTCTCAAATTAAAAATAAATAAATAAAATAAAAGTAGATCTTAAATGTTCTCACCAAAAAAATAAAATAACAAAGGTAATTGTGGGGCGATGGATGTGCTAACTAACCAGTTTGTGGTAGTCATTTTGCAACATAAGTGTGTGTTAAATCATGTTGCACACCTTAAACTTACCGATGTTCTATGTCAATTATATCACAATAAAGTTGAGGGGGGAAGATAAAACAAAGTACCAATACAAATATGAAAGAAAACAGAAATACTTTTTCCAATGAGAAAATTAAAAACATTTTAACCATTTAAAAATTCACAAAAGTGGGGCATCCGGGTGGCTCAGTTGCCTGAGTGTTTGACTTTGCCTCAGGTCATGAGCCTGAGCCCACACTGGGCTCACTGCTGTCGCGCAGACCCCACTTGGGATCCTCCATCCCCCTTCCTCTCCTCCTTCCCTTTTTGCACTATCTCAAAAATAAATACTTTTTTTAAATGCACAAAGAACATGAGCAAACAATTCGCCATTTAGACTTACGAATAGATAGCGACAGATGAAAATTTCAACCTCGTTAGTAGTCAGAAATGTACACTAATTTAATAACATAATTTTTTTCTTGTCAAATTGGCAAAGGTGAAAACTTATGATAACGTTTTATGACTACAAATGTACAGAGAAATGTGCCTCACTGATGGAAGGGCAGATTGTAAAATTTCCAGACGATTAGTCCGCATGATGTGTCAGAGCCTTAAAAATCTTTTTACTTTTTGGGGGTGGGGGTTGCCTGGGTGGCTCAGTAGATTGAACGATCAACTCTTGATTTTGGCTCAGGTCATTATCCCTGGATTGTGGGATCGATCCCCACATCAGGCTCTATGCTGAATGTGGAGCCTGCTTCAGAATCTCTCTCTCTTTTTCCCTCTGCCCTTCTCCCCTGCTCACTTGCTCTCTTTCCCTCTAAAATTAAAAAAAAAAACTTTTTTACTTTTTGGCACAGTAATCCCATTTCTGGAAAGCCATGCTAAGAAAATAATAAGGAACACAATAAAAATTTACATTAAAAATATGGACTGCAGAAGTTAAAACTTTTCAATATTTAAATTGTGTAGAGGGGGATGTTTACATCAAATAATAATTATATAGAAAATTATCCTAGCATGGTGTGAGGCTTAGTTTCAAATTTGTTTTAAAATTCCATGCAATTCCAGAAAAACAGAAAGAAATACTGCAAAATCTTTCCTCTTTCTTTTTTTAAGTTTATTTATTTTGAGAAAGAGAGAGGGAGCAAGTGCATACAAGCAGGGGAGGAGCAGAGAGGTGGGGGAGACAGAATCTCAAGCAGGCTCCTCACGGTCAGCACAGAGCCCGACTTGAGGCTTAAACTCACAAACCATGAGATCATGACGTGAGGTGAAGCCAAGAGTCCAGCACTTAACCGACAGAGCCACCCAGGTGCTCTAGAAATACACCCAAATCTTAACCGTTGGGTTTGGTTATTACAGATAGTTTTGTTTTTTGTTTTTTGGTTTTTGTCCAAATTTTTTTAATGTTTTCTTTTTTTTTGATACAGAGAGAGGCAGAGCATGAGAGGGGAAGGGGCAGAGAGAGAAGGAGACACAGAACTGGAAGCAGGCTCCAGGCTCTGAGCTGTCAGCACAGAGCCTGACGCGGGGCTCGAACCCACGACCGTGAGATCTGCCTGAGCCAAAGTCAGAGGCTTAACAGACTGAGCCACCCAGGCGCCCCTTACAGATAGTCTTAATTTCTTTTTTAATATTTCCTAAAATTTCCTAACTTTAAACAGTACCATGGTTGTTTTATAATCAGAAAAGTGAAAAAATTATTCTAAGAGTATGAAAACAAAGGTTATCCAAACCACCACATAGCACAGAATTGTAATCGTGCACATTAGCTCTTAAAGGGAGAAGTTTGTTTTAAAACGGACACAGTTGATTTCTAAACGGTTTCCCAGGCAACCCCTCTGTGGCTACCAATATAGAATGCCACCTCTGGGGTAGAAACATCCTCTTGGAAGGTTCTGAGGCCTCCTCCTCCTTAAGAGAATAATGAGTCGTCTGCAGGGCTGGGTGTCTGGTGTCAATTCCCTCTACAGGAGCTCACACCCGCTGAATGGTTTCACTGCCGGAAGAAAAGTGCTACTCCCTTAACAAAAAGTCAATGAAGCTGAAAGAAGTCTAGTTTCTTGGACTTGGGGTGGCAGCTGGCAGAGTGGTAAGCATTCTTAAATATGGAGGTATCTCACCTGAGCGCTGAGTCCGCCGTCAGAATTCACCTGGAATTCTGGTGGCACCTGCTTTGGGGTTTGGGAAGGGAAGGAGTCTCGTCATTTCTGCCTGATTTGAAAAGTCGGAGGGGTGGATGAACATGGTCACTGTTTCAAGTGAAGACTTTCTCTTATCATTTCATAAGCAATAGTGGCTCATTCTGAAAGCTCTTTTTAAAATATTTTTTAGTGTTTATTTATTTTGAGAGATAGACACACACACACACACACAGAGCATGAGCAGGGGAGGGGCAGAGAGAGGGGGAGACCCAGAATCTGAAGCAGGCTCCAGGCTCTGAGCTGTCAGCACAGACCCTAACAGGGGCTTGAACCTGTGAGCGAGATCATGACCTGAGCTGAAGTCGGACGCCCAACTGACAAAGCCGCCCAGGTGCCCCAGAAAGCTCTGTCTTTTAAAAAGTGTTTAGAGGAGGGATACCTGGGTGGCTCAGTTTGTTGAATGCCCAACTCAACCCTGCATCAGGCTCAGCCCTGGCAGCAGGGAACCTGCTTGGGATTCTCTCTCTCCACCTCTCTCTGCCCGTCTCCCACCAGCACTGTCTCTGTCTCTCTCAAAATGAATAAACTTTAAAATATATGTAATAAAAATAAAAAGGTTTAGATGAGTCAGTCAGTATTGTGCTGGATTAGCTGGTCTACTGAAGGTTCTTCCTTTAGAAATGTTTTTCAACATTTATTTTTGAGAGACAAAGAGAGACAGAGTACAAGCAGGGGAGGGACACAGAGAGAGAAACAGAATCTGAAGCAGGCTCCAGGCTCTGAGCTGTCAGCCCAGAGCCCGTTGTGAGGCTGGAACCCATGAACCATGAGATCATGACCCTACCGGAAGTCGGCGCCTAACCGACTGAGCCACCCAGGAGCCCCGAGGTTCTTCCTTTTAAAAACCGTATTAACAGGCACCTGAGTGGCTCAGTTGGTTAAGTGTCTGGCTCCGGCTCAGGTCATGATCTCACGGTTCGTCAGACAGCTAGCTCAGAGCCTGGAGCCTGCTTCAGATTCTGTGTCTCCCTCTCTCTCTGACCCTCCACTTCTCACGCTCTCTCTCTGTCTCTCAAAAATAAATAAAAAACATTTTAAAAAACCGTATTAAAACTATGCCCTGTATATATTTCAGCCCAGACTACATATACAGAATGGTGCTGGAGGGGCTGCAAAAATTCACATGTCCTGGACTCTGCCTTCAGCGTATTCACAATCCAGGAGAAATGGGAAGGTGCAAAAACATGAAAAGTTAAATAGCTCAAGACTTAGCTGAGTGTAAGATACAATGAAAGTGACAGGCAACAAAGGCATAATTGCAACATCTTACATGTAATTTACCCTTATGTTCCAGGTACCGTGCTAAGTGAGTATTTAAAATGTATTACCTCCTGACTGTGTCTAACAAACCTAATTTAGCAGGAATAATAATAGGTAGCATTAATTAGTGCTTGGCACACGCCAGGCCCTGTGCTAAGTGCCTCACATGGAAGAACTCATTTAATTTTCTCAAGTAGCCTGCAGCTCAGTCATGCTAATTATCCCGAGGCCCAGAGAGGAAGCTGGTGCGTGGAGATGCCAGTGCATTGCCCGAGGTCACAGAGCTCAAGTGGGGAGCCGGGATTCAAACCCCGCAGACCAGCTCCAGGGCCCCCACTCTTTTTATCTCTTTTCCTGTTTAGTGTGGTCGCAACATTTCGCGTACAATCTATCCTCTTCACAGATTTTTAAGTAGGTTATTGTTGAGCCTAAATACAATGCTGTACTGTAGATATCTAGAATTTTAACTGGAATTTTGGGGTTATTGATAAATAACAGTACAGTCCCCGCCTCCCAGCCCCTGGTAACCACCATCCCAATCTTTGGTGTTATGAAATTGGCTATTTAGATACTTCATGTAAATGGAATCATGCCTTATGTCCTAAGGTCCATCCATGTTATCCCATTTTGCAGAATTTCCTTATTTCTTTTTTTAGGCCCACTAACATTCCACTGTCTGTGTACACATTTTCTTTATGTATTCATCTGTCGATGGCCATTTAGATTATTTCCATGTCTTAGCGATTGTGAACAATGCTACAACGCACACAGGAGTGCAGACATCTCTTCGAGATCCTGACTTCTAATTCTTTTGGATAGTATACCCAGAAGTGCTGGATCATATGGTAGTTCTATAGTTCTATTTTTAATATTTTGGATGTTGTCCACTTGCTTTTTTTTCTTAATGTGGTGACATATTTACAACTTAAATTGACCCTTTTTGTGTGTACAATTCAGTGGTATTAAGTACATTCACAAAGTCATGCAACCATCATCACCACCCGTTCTAGAACTTGCTCATCACCCCCAAATAGAACCTCTATACCGTTAACAAGAATTCCCCATTCCCTGCTTCCCGCGGCCCCTAATGACGTCTTTTCTACTTCCTGTCTTAATGACTTTGCTGCTTCATATAAGTTAAATCATATATATTTGTTCCTTGTGTCTGGCTTATTTCATGGATCATAATGTTTTCATTTAGCATAATGTTGTAGCGTGTATCAGAGTTTCCTTCCTTTATGAGATGACGTTTTTTTCGTATGTGTAGACCGATTTGTTTGCCAATTAATCTGTTGGTGGTCATCTGACTATTACAAACAATGGTGTGATGAACATCGGTCCGTAGGTATCGGTTTTAGTTGTTTGTGGTGTCTACCTAGGATTAGAATTGACGGGTCATACGGTGACTCTGTGTTTCACTTTCTGAGGATCTGCCAAACCATTTTCCACAGTGGTCAGGTCACTTGTTGCCTCTTCAGAAACGAGGAGTTTTGACAGAGTTCTTTGCCCCCAGGACCTTTGGAGTCAAAGCTAAGAGACCGTATTTATTCTCTTCCTCTAAGCTTCTCACAGGGCATGGAGATTTGGCTAGATTTTCCTTTTCACATGCTCTTGGCTCCCTTTCCCCTCAGCAGCAATTGCACCGTCTTCCATATATCATCAATTTTAATCCAGACCTTTGTCTCTAAAGAAGGCTCTGTGGTTCCCTGCTGTTCAAATACACCGCGGGTTGGGTCACATCAGGAGACAGACAGGAGCCTCCCCTTCCGTTCATCTTGTGGGTCTGATTGGACACATGCAGAGAAGTGCATCTGTCCCTTTCACTAGGCAACAAAATATCTCATCGGCTCCACTGTGGTGGGGTGTGAGGAAGGGACAGCCAGTCCTGTTGATCCCTTTGAAATCCTGCAGTTAGGTCCAAATTTATGGACATGGCATCTTGTGGAATCTACCCAGACTCTGGAGCCCTTAACTGAAGTTTTAGTGCAGAGACTACCAGGTTCAATATTGAAAGAGAAAACGGGGTACAGCAGAGAAGACCCCTGTGTAAATTCCTCTGTCCCCACTCCCCACTGCCCTGCCTCCACCACAAAACATGGCAGGTAAGGGAGACACATCACAATATGTGACTTAAAAATCACGTATTCCAATTTTTGACCAGACTTTAATTTTGATGCCTTTTACAGTAGCTTTCCCATAGCCCCCTGGGTTAATTCTGTTGCCCGGATGGGGCTTGTTAGCAAGCCGTGGCAACATTGTAAATGTGCTCCATGCCCT
This sequence comes from Suricata suricatta, assembly GCF_006229205.1. Lineage (NCBI taxonomy): Eukaryota > Metazoa > Chordata > Mammalia > Carnivora > Herpestidae > Suricata > Suricata suricatta. Next base: position 23,415,222 of record NC_043707.1, read on the forward strand.
GGAGATCTAGAAGTTACTTTTCCACTTCTGGCCATTTCACCATTGGTAAAAGGCCTTGGGAACTCCACTGCGAGTTGGGTCAAGAGACCTTGACCTTTTTGTCAGTCTTCTTCCTACATTAGGGCCTTGATTTGTTTTTAACAATAAGGAATGCCAATTATTTTTAAATTGAAATAATGTTAATCTTATGGAAAGTTTGCAGGTATCAAAGAACTATCACCTTTGTATTAAAACTGAGTATTTTAGAATATAATGCTGTACACTCACTAGAACCTTTTTTCTTTCTGAAATTTCCTTGGGATTTTCCATCTTAGGGGCTTTGAGGAGACTTAGATGTGGGATCCCCAGATTTTCATAAAGGTTTTGGTGGCACTTTCTCTCTCAATTTCTTTTTTTGACTTTTAAAATTAGCTGTCTAAAGATTCCCACATGATTAGAGGCTGAATTGTTAGTCCCTTTCTTGGTTTGATTTTCTTTTTGTAAGAAAGGTGTTTTTTTTTTTTTTTTTAATATTTTAGGGTCTTTTTCTTTTCCTTTTTTTTTTTTACATTTATTTATTTTTGAGAGATAGAGACAGAGCATGAATGGGGAAGGGGCAGAGGGAGAAGGAGACACAGAATGTGAAGCAGGCTCCAGGCTCTGAGCAAGCGTTCAGCACAGAACCTGATGCGGGACTCAAACCCATGAACCGTGAGATCATGACCTGAGCCGAAGTTGGAAACTCAACCAACTGAGCCACCCAGGCGCCCCAGAAAGGTGTTTTTTGAAAACAACACTATTGAGATATAATTCATATATCATGTAATTCACCCAATTAAAGTGTATAATGCAATGGTTTTTAGTCTATTCACAGAGTTACTTTTCAAGTGTTTTTATTGGCCCCAAAAGAAACCCTGTTCGCCTTTAGTTACCACCACCCACCTTCAGCCACCATGAATCCACTTTCTGCCTCTAAGGATCTGCCTCTTCTGGACACTCCATATCAAATGGAATCATATAATATGTGGCCTTTTGTGAGCTTCTTTCATTTATCATGATACTTTTAAGGTTCATCCATGTTGCACCATGTATCAGTACCTCATTCCCCTTCATGGAGGAATAATGTTCCATTGTGTGGATGTACCCCATTTTGTTTATCCATTCATCAGTTGATGAACATCTGGGCTGTTTCTACCTTTTTTTTTTTTTTTAGCTATTACCATGCTGCTCATAAATGTTGGCATACCAATTTTTGTGTTGACATGTTTTAATTCCAAGACATGGAATTGCTGGGCCAAAATATTAACTCTCTGTTTCACTTTTTGAGGAACTGCCAGTCTGTTTTCCAAAGTGGCTGTGCCACTGATTTTTTTTTTTTTTAATATTTTGAAATCCTCTATGTGGTAGTTGGGATAAAGGATTTGAGGCTGCCTCTTTTACATTCTCCTGTGGTCTCAATATCCAAGTCACATGTGGTGTCAGTGAGGGGCATCCCATTAGGCAGCTTGATTCTGTCGTTACATGGATAGTTCAATCCTGCCTGCTGCAGTGTCTTTGCAGCTTTAGTATGCGTCGACAAGGGAGGGGCAGTGATATTGCCTTTCTCTGGATAAGCATGATAGGCCTTTCTCTTAATCCATTCTAGAAGTCTAGGGGCTTCCCTATAAACCATGCCCACAAAGGTATTAGCCAATAGTCAGTGGACCCAAATAGTCCCCTGGAGTCAGAAGTGTTCAAAGTAGAGACACTGCTCCTAAAATTCTCAGGAGCCATTTTAACAAAGGTTTATCAGGATGATGTCTGTAATGACCTGGGAAATTATTTCGTTCCCTCACTCAATGATCCCTTATTTCCATAATTTCTTGCCCTCCCTGTCATCTTGCCCAACTTGAATTATCTTTGTTGTCCTAAGTCTCACAGAATTAGCTGAATCATGAAATGTTATAGTGCCAGCCAGAAAGGGCATAGCTCACCCCAAGGAGATTCTCAACTTAACTTTTATTTTGCTGATGATCAAAACAGCAACCACAGAAGTGAGTTTTTAGCCAACCTGAAATCAGTCTCCAGTTCCCTGCTGGTCCATTTTTCTAGCCTCTGAGGTCCAGATTCTTTCAGTGCCAGATTTCACTGGAATGTTTTACTACCAGTATCTATTTCAAAGCCTGTGCTACTTCAAACCAAGAGTAACTTGTTCGTTTCCATCCTTTTTTATCAGAATCACCCTGTTTCTTTCTAGTAATGCCTTAGCTATAGTTTGAGCTGAGAATGAGTCAGGGTTTTTTTTTTTTTTTTCAGTAAATCCACTGCTGACATGGTTTAACAGGCTTTGGTTGCTAAAGAAAACTCGCAGGATCCTAACAAATCTACAGTTTGTTACAGGGAAAAATACAATATAGCAGTAATATTTAAGGGCTGGAAAGGCCAGGTGCAAGGTTCTATTATCCTTCTTCTGTAAGAGCCAAAAGCAGATGGCGCTTTCACTCCTGGGGCAGGAACCATCACCATGTGCCCAGGACACATCAGACCAGGGAGCCCCAAATTGAGTCTCTGCTGGTTTCTTTTCTAATGTTTTTCTGGTCACAAAGCATAGGCATATTCCTGCTACGTAACTAGCCCCAACTCAGAGCCCTTTGGCTATGATCAACAAATAATGCTAGAAGCTGACAGAAACTACTCTGAGGCTCCTTGAACCAGAATACTATCAAAGCAGCCTGTGTCACACCATGGCTGGGGGTCAGTACCCCGCAGGAACTTTGACAGCGCAGGTCCTACCACTGTGAGCTCTCAAAGCACACGACTTTTCTTTGGATACTACTTTACAGTTTTACAGAGTGGAGGAATTTAACCAACTGGATTAAGCTGGTGTTAACACCCCCACCTCAGAAACGAAGAACCTGAGGCTCAGAGTGCTTGTGACTTGCTCAACGTACCCTTAAGTACCCTGTGTGCTCTTCCCCCACTCTGTCCTCTGACCACCAAACTTGTGCTTCTCCTGTTTTTTTCTGAATTACACTAGTTATATACGCATCTCTAAACAATATGTTGATTAGATTAGCATGGTTGAGGGGTTTTATATAATGGAATTATGCTGCAACGTATCGTTTTGTGGCTTGCTACCTCGGCATATTATATATACCCTTACGGTGAGCCTCATGATTGTCAGCCGTTCTAAATAATCTTCCCTGTCGAAATTGGTTGTACAAGATTATACTAAATCTATTTTTGCATTTGACTGTATGGGTGTTTTTCCCGCTTAATTATTAGTGACTACAAATAGTGGTGCTCTAAATATTCTTTATTATGTCTACTTGTGCAGATGTGCAATTCTTTCTTCGGGGTAATATGTCCTCCAGAAAGAATGTACATCTTCAAGTTTACTGGACAATGCCAAATTACCTTACAAAATGACTGTATTAAAATATACTTTCATGTGCAGTGATTAATACACGAGCACACACACACACCATACACCTAGGTATCCACACACGCTATACTCATAACCATCACACACAGCACTAAACACGCACACGGCTCCACAAACGCACACCACACACGGTCTTTACAGAACGCACACTGACACACAGGTCCACACACCTGCACGGCGCACGCACACTCACCACGACGCCATTCTTACAACGCCACGTTCGAACACAGACACAGAAAGCCCCGCCCCGCCCTTAACGTCAGCACGCACACAGCCCGGGGCTCCTACGTAAGCCCCCACGTGGCTCAGCCAGGGGGCGTGGTCCCCGCCGCTCGCGACTGAGAAATCTTGTCCCGGCCGCGCCGCCGTCGGACGCCAGGTGTCGGAGGTCACGGTAGCGTTGGCGGTGGCGTTTTTTTCCTACCCGGAAACCACGGCTGCCGGACTCTGAGAGGAGGCTGTGTCGCGGCGGCGTGAGCCGGAGTGGCCTCTGGTCCTCGCCTGTGCCCCGCGGAGCCCGGCGCGGCGGGGAGGATGGTGCCGAGCGGCCCCTGGCCCGCCGCGCGCCG
>NC_043707.1:23419293-23526060 GCF_006229205.1 Suricata suricatta
GGGGCGGGGTGAGCCGGGGTCGGGGCTCAGCCGGGGCTGAGCGCGGGGCCGGGAGGGCGCCGTGCTGGTCGGGAGCGGCCCCTCGGGTCGGGTGTCTTCCTCTCCTCCAGGGGCTGCAGCCCCCCGCCCCGGCTGCCGGTGGGGGTCGCTCCGCATTAGCCCAAGTCTGGCCTGCGCCGCTGGCCTGGGCCTGGTTACCCGCCAGCGGCGTCGGTCCACCCGCGTGCCTGGAACAGGGGTGCCCTCCCGCCCTCGAGATGGCAGGACCCCCCACATATGGACCCGAGGCCTGGATCATTTGGATTTGGCACGGGGAACATTTTGGTAGTTTGCCATTGTTGACTTGGGGTCGTGTTTGCGTTCCTTCTGTCTTTGCAAATCGTATACATCTCAGGAGAAGGTGGGAGGGAGGGACTTGAAATAGAGGTATATTGTGTGTCAGGCTTGGTAAATAACCCAGAGTGGGGCGGATGATGATCTTCACTCGTATTTTAATCAAATACATTAAGGAGTGGCTTCGGGGTAATCTAGAGGCACGTAGTTCTGTTTCTCTTGATAAACACCATTAGGAATAAAACCAAGCGTGTTGTGCTGTTTTGAACTGTGTGAACACCATAACCGGGGACAGCTGGTGAGGGGGCCTTTGTTGAAGAATCCGATGCCTGTAGTTTAGTTCCCAACTAGCAGATTACAGCCCTCACTCAGCGATGAATGGGGAGCTGCTTTGCAGCCTGTTTTAAAGCCGGGAAGATTCTGGCTGCTCCTGAACTGCTACTTTCTTGCCTCAAAGGTGAGCCGCTATGGGAGGTAGTGGGAGGAAAAACTCCAAGGCTGGAATTTGATTAAATTGATATTTAATCAATTTTTTTTTGTCCTGATAGCTCTCTGGCTAGCTTGGGGTCTGAACATTTGTATCCTGTGTGGGATGAAATTGATTGAAGGGTAAGAACACCTTCCCGTTTCCTCATTGAAGGAAAAGAAATTAGACCTGTTGTGCAGCTAAGATACCCTGCAAGCTATTTACTCTCTAGGATAAGGACGCAGTGTGCAAACTTCCCAGTAAATGTGGGGGAAGACTTTCTGTGGCCTAATTGAGGTTGGGAGGACTGGAAGCGGGCCGCCACCCACGTCTGGGTGCTGAGAGCCCCAAATGCTGATTGGGCACCCCTGTGTTTGGGCTGTTCAGAAGAGAGTCAGAACCTAAGTGCAAATACGGTTTCTGCTTGCAGGGAACACACTTAGAGAAAGCAGTAGGCTGTTAAAGTGGCAGGACTTAATGGCCACGCGGAGGTAACCACTATTCAGGGGTTTTGTTCAGGTTAGGCTTCATAAAGGAAGTGACTCTTGAGGGGGACCTCCAAGCATCTTGAGGATTTGGGTGCAAATCAGCTGGGTAATGAGAAAGCTCCGCTCCCGCTCCGGCGGGTTGTTGGAACAGCGCTCAGGCCAGGTAGCTGGGTGGTGGAAGCATCGGCAGAGGCAGTCGGTAAGGAGGGTGAAATGCTTCCCTAAGACCGAAAAGGCACCGGCTACCCAGTCTCTGGCTTCTGGTAAATTTCTGAGTTCTAAAGAATTGTTTTCATTTGGTGGGTTTCTTTTGTGCTGTTGCACTGACAATGACACAAAGCAGCGCTTAACTTATTTTAAGGACAATGAAAAAGATGCTGATTGTGATTCCTGGTATTAGCAGTCAGGAAATTAAATTTGGTGTCTGCAAGTTGTTTCTGTGCCTGTGTGTGGTTTGTGGGAACTCGGCTCTGGTGTGGTCTTTGCTACTCTGGCTGCAGCCAGTTAATGAATGGCAGGCTTTTTAGCCAATTCCTGAGAGTTTTGTTTTGTTTTTTAATTTTTAAATGTCTGCCTATTTATTATTTTAATGGTTTTTTTTTTTATGTTTGAGAGAGAGAGAGTGCAAGCAGGAGAAGGGCAGAGAGGCAACAGAAGCTGAAGCACGCTCGAGGCTCCACGCTGTCAGCACAGAGTCCGACAGAGGGCTTGAACTCATGAATGGCAAGATCATGATCTGAGCTGAAGTCGGACGCTTAACTGAATGAGCCACGCAGGTGCCCTAGTATTTCTTTCTAGAAATTTGAGAAGGAGACCGAGCGTGAGCAGGGGAGGGGCAGAGAGAGGGAGACACAGAATCAGAAGCAGACTCCAGGCTCAGAGCTGTCAGCACAGAGCCTGATGTGGGGCTTGAATTCACGAACCACAAGATCATGACTGGAGGTGAAGTCGGCCACTCAACCAACTGAGCCACCCAGACACCTCCTGGGTCTTTTTACTGACATCTAGTTCACCAAGACGCGCTGGTTTCTCTTACCCAGTATTGTCGGAGACCTTTGAAGCCGTTCAGACAGGAGCCATGTTATGACTAGTCTTAGAACCTCACTGGCTTCCTCCTTAGTCTTTTTTAAGTACACTCAAAACTGCACCGTCTTAACTTTTTTTAAGTTTTTTTTTTTCATGTTTTTTATTTATTTTTGAGAGACAGAGAGACAGCATGAGCAGGGGAGGGTCAGAGAGAGAGGGAGATACAGAATCCAAAGCAGGCTCCAGGCTCTGAGCTAGCTGTCAGCACAGAGCCTGATGCGGGGCTCGAACCCACGAACCGTGAGATCATGACCTGAGCCGAAGTCGGATGCTTAGCCAACTGAGCCACCCAGGTGCCCAACTTTTTAATATTTCTTTTAGACTCTTCTTCCCTGTCTAGCCACTGTTCTGTCCACTCGTTAGAGACAAGCATCTGAAGAAGGGACACACATCATGATGTAGTACAGGGATGGCCAATCTGTGGGATGTTTTTTGTCAGTAACATGCTGTAGAATTCCACTGCCGTGTAAGACAGCCTTTATAAAAGTATTGTACTGTGACATTTTAATTAACATGAAAAAAGTAGGATATGTGGAATTTAAGAAAACAAGAAAAACAGAGAGAGGGGCAAACCAAGAAACGAACTTAAAAAAATTTTTTTTTCTTTTAATGTTTGTTTGTTTTTGAGAGAGAGACACAGCACTAATGGGGGAGGGGCAGAGAGGGAGAGAGACACAGAATCCCAAGCAGGCTCCAGGCTCTGAGTTGTCAGCACGGAGCCCAGTGTGGGCCTTGAGTTCATGAACTACGACGAGATCATGACCTGGGCCGAAGCCAGACGTCTAACTGAGCCCCTCAGGCGGCCCTGAAATGGATTCTTACTTACAGAGAACAAACTGATGGTTACTGGAAGAGAGGTGGGTAGGGGGATGGGGATTAAGGGGTGCATTTGTGATGAGCACTAGGTGTTTGTTACATGGAAGTGCTGAATCACTGTAGCGTGCGCTTAAAACTAATACTGTATGTTAACTACCTGGAATTTAAATAAAAACTCAAAAAAAGTGAGGCCAGTATCATAGTGATTTAAAAAGAAAGGAATGGAGGAAAGATAGAGTTTTTAGCAAATTGATTTTCCATTTTAGATTTATTTTGATAAATATGGAAATCTTTATCTTTCCCTGGTACAAACTGAAGAAATTTGACAAGAGGTCTCGTTCTCTTTGTGTAGAATTCCATGCCTAAATGTAGGCCTGGGGCCTGTACAGTGACCTTTGGTGATGGCCGTCTGCAGAGTTTGGTCATTTGCCAGTTGGATCTTTATTTATGCTGTTTGGTTAAAAGGGCTGTTTTCACAACATCTCCCCAGTCTTTACACGGAGTTTGGATGTTATAATTTCATATTGAACTTTTAGTGTTGATTTAATCTTGTCATTGCTCTCGATTTGTTTTTTTAAATATCGGTTAATTAAACTCCAAGTCATTGAACTTTAACGTGGGGATACTTTTAAATTTGGTTTCTAAGATGGTCAGCAATTAAAAAAAAAACTAATGAACAAAGAAATTATTTTCCATTTTGGAGGCGCCTGGGTGGCTCAGTCGGTAAAGCATCCGACTTCGGCTCAGGTCATGATCTCACAGTCTGTGAGTTCGAGCCCCATGTCGGGCTCTGCGCTGTCACAGCTCAGAGCCTGGAGCCTGCTTTGGATTCTGTGTCTCCCTCTCTTTTCTGCCCCTCCCTCACTTGCTCTCTGACTCTCTCTCAAAAATAAACACTAAAATCTGTCTATCTATATATATTTTTTTCCATTTTGGAACTATGGTGAATTAATTTTTTTAAAAGGGGAGAGAGGCACATTGGAAGTTACCATGATTTTATATTATGTCTTTGAAAATGGAGCCATGCGTTCGTTAATTATAAGTGAGTAGAGATGCATCCAGAGTCTGAATTTTGGAAATAAGTCTGGTTACAAACATGTAATTATGTCAGCCCATGTTGTTCCTTTTTGTTTTTATTCAAGTACTAGTGTTGCCAGAAAGCACTAAAACTTAATGCTTTCTGTTGTAATTTATCTTGATTATTTAAACTTGTGAGTGATTGTGAAAGTCTTTTCTGCACCGTGCCACTTACTATGCAGCGCAGATTTCTTAACCTCCTTTGACTCAGTTTCCTCGTCTGTCCGACGAGGATAGTAATATTTACCTAGCAGAGTTGTGACGATTAAAAAGTATGATGTATGTAAAGCACTTGGCATGGTGCCTGGCCCAGGGCATGTTTTAAGTAGTAGCTGTTAAAAATGATACTCTCTCCCTAGCCCTTTGGCATCTGGTTTCTGCCTTTATCACATCACCTTAGTTTATTAAAGGGGTTTCACTTACGAAACTACTGCTGTCTTAATTGCAAAATTGTATGGACATTCTTCTGTTTTTATCCCATTTGGTGGGGTTGACTCGGCTTGACTCCTTTTATCTGAACCCGGGACATTTATGGGAGGCAGTAGTGTGCTTCTTCGTCGATGCGCCACTTCTGGAGGCAGGCTGACTGGATTTGAGTCCAGGTTCATTTACTACTGTATGACCTTGGGCAAGTTAGCTGACTTCCTTATGCCTTGATTTCCTCCTCTCCGAAATACAGATGTTGTGAGGATCATATACAATACATGCGAAACTCCTAAACCGTGTGCCTCTTTCAGAACAAGTGGGCAGTTATGTTAGATGTTCTTGTTAGGCACCTGCAGAAACATCATGGAAACAAGAGGCAGCGTGAACAGGATACATCTGGCTTTCAGTTTGGCTGAAGAAGGCAGTGCGCCTGGGTATGGAGGACTGGGGCGTGTTAGAGACATTTATCAGGTGGCAACTGATAACTTTGTAGGAGAGAGAGAGACTCAAGAATGGCTGGCCGCGGTCACTGGGTAGATGGCTGTGTCCTTCATTATGAGGAGGAACAGCTTTGGTTTCTTTGGAGGAGTTTTGACCTTGGCTCAAGGTACCTGTGGGTCGGCTAAGTAGAGAGCTCCTGTTTGTGGATGTTTGGGTCTGGGATGGGAGATAGATACAGAAAATTGCAGGTAACTGTGAATGAGTGTGTCCGCCTAGAGCAGAGGCCCAGCCATGAGCTCAGGGAAAAGCAGCTCTTGAAGAGAAGGAAGGGGTGGCCAGAGAAGCAAAAGGAAAGCTCAGTGAGTGATGTCCCAGAGGTGGAAGACATGGTGTCTGTGTCGAATATTGCAGGGAGCGGGGAGTTAAGGACTGCAATTCTGACCTGGCTCTACCGTCAGACCTCGCTGGAGACTAGTTTTCCTTTGTCTCCATCACTACTGATTTGCCTCTCTGAGGGTCTCTTCTGTCTGCATATGCTGCTTCATGGTGGGGGAGGAAGAATGGTAGCTGGGCACTTGAGATGCACAGGCTTCTTTGACACCAGCAAGTGCCCTTATCGCCGCTAATGTTGGGTAATCTGCACATCCATTTATGCTTTTTATTAGGCTCAGGATATATATTTTTTTAATTTTTACATTCAAAGTGGGCCCCAGGTCGCCTGGGTGGCTCAGTCAGTTAAACGTCCGACTTCAGCTCAGTTCATGATCTCACGGTTTGGGAGTTTGAGCCCCACGTGGAGCCTACTTCAGATTTTGTGTGTGTGTGTGTGTCTCTCTCTGCCCCTCCCCTGCATCTGCTCTCTCGCTCTTTCTCTCTCTCGCAAAAATAAATAAACCATAAAAGCAAAATAAAACCCACAGTAAACCAAGTGGGCCTCTCCCACATCCAGGTGAGTTCCTGCTGTTCGCTTAGCACCAGAGCAGTGGGTTTCCTGGGGCGGGCGCTCAGAGCAGGCTCTCCGGGCCTCCCCCGGCATTGCCCCCAGCCCCCACCTCCTGGTCACTTTCAAACTTTGAGAAGGACATGACTTTATAGGAGAACTTTAAGGAATTTCCCATTTGGCCTTAGGTTGAAAAATCTAGTTTAAGTGAACAGTTGTTTGGTTGTTCACGTAAAGTGAACTTTTTGGTCTGGGTCATGGGTAGTGGTTTAGCAGAGCTTCAATTCTAGTTTCAGATTGTAGTTTTAAACTTGGACAAGTAGCTGTGTGCTGTAGTTGGAGAGAGGGAGACCCTGTGAAAGGGCTCATTATCTGGCATAATTAGTGTTAATTTTCTTTCTTTCTAATACTATAATCAGGTTACAAAATTGTATATTTCAGCTGTCCCTGGCCCCTTGGGCAGCCTTCCTCTTCTAGTAGGTCTTTGCTTACAAATGTGTCGTTTTCCTCCCTCCCCCTACCCACTGTCTCTTGTCCCTTTCGTTTGAAACGGTGGTGTTCACCTGTTGCCTGTTTCCCCATCCCTGTTCTGACCTCCTCACCATTTGGCTTCCCCCAGCCGGAGTGTGGGTTTAGGGGTCACTACTGATCTTGCCAGGTGGAGCCTGACGCAAGCTCAGTTTCACCCGAGTGCAGGGAGGCTCAGAGACCTTTTCTTTTCTTAATCAAAATGCTCCCTTCTCAGTACCCCTTCCTTCCTGGACACTTCTCCCCTCCGTGCAGGACACCTCACCATCCTGAGCACCTTTTCCGCTCATGGCCACCTCCCCGCCTCTGTGGCCTCCCCTGGCCTCTCTGCCTCCGCCCTAATGGAGGGGCCACGCCTGTCTGGAGAATTTCTGTGTCCCACCTGCCCCCGGAGCACACAGTCCCCGCTGGCTCGGAGGAGCCTCACCTAAGTGTTCTGTGCTCTTTCATTCTTACAGATCCCTCTGAGCACAGACCGCTGCAAGTGAAGCTTTGCCTTGCTTTAGCACAGGACCTGCTGGAGGACTGTCCTGCTTTCTGTTTTTTTTCTAGCTTGGATTAAAGTTCTGGGTATTTTTTTTTTCCTATTTCTCACCTTTATTAATGAAGAAAATGAAGAGAATTAAGATCTAAGGAAGTTCTGTTTTGGCCCTAAGGCCAGCAGGACCTATTGAAGATTATATATTTTTATAAATTTTATTGTCAGAAATTATTACAAAAGAAAGATATATTCATGATGGCGATTTTTTAAAAAGAAAAAAGATCTGTGTAATCTGACCTGCTAGAGAGAACCGCCATTGTTTACATTTGAGGCTAGGTTATTTGTCTTTTTCCCCAGATGGGTGCTTGCGTGCACACACCATCATAGTTGAAAAACCTGAATGGCCTCATTCTGTGTATGTTGTTTTAGCTGCTGTGTGTTTAACGACCGCAGTTTTTCTGTTGGGGATACCTCGTGCTGTAACCATTTCCCTGCTGTTGTTGGAGACCTAGTTTTTCGTTGATTACTATTTTAAACACTCCTGAGATAACTATCTTCATAGTTAAACCTTTGCTTTCAGTACTGTTTCCTCAGGCGATGTTTTTAGAAGAATAGCAGAGATAAGAGTATGCTAGGTTGTAATGCTGTTGGTATGTATGGCCAAGTTCTTCTCTAGAAAGTTGAACAGCCCTTTTCCTCTTTTTTTAAAGTACCTCTGGCGGTTCTCCTGACTTGTGGGTTGCTTGAGGTCACTCCACTGTCATCTTGGTATTGCCTTTTGCCTACTTAAATTGCCACCTGATGTTTAGTGTTGTCATCGAACTGGTCTCAGAGCTCTAGGTACTTTGTCAATGGACTTCAGTCACGCTCTCTCACTTGCTTCTGTAATTGCGTTTTGCCTGTGTTCTGGGTACCTTAAATCCCTAGACTTTCCTGAGAGGCCTTTTCTTCACAGGCTGGTGGTTTCTCTCTTTATCCTGGTGAAAGTCTTATTGGAGTTGGGATGAATTTGGGGGAAGGGGCCAGATAGTCTGCTTTCTCCCTCTCTACTTTTCTCAATCCCAGACAGAACTTATTTTTTTAAGTAAAAGTGGTATTTACTCTAGTGACGATTACAGAAATATTCTTGTCATTCTTACCAGAGGAAATAAATTTGTTTAACTTTGGTTAATTTCATATTTGAAGATGCTAGTGAATGGTAGGAAAGGAATTTCAAGTTTGTGAAATCTTTGGCTTTCAGTTGTTTTATTAAAAAATAAAATCTTTCACTTTTAAGTGACTACAGTTGGCCGCTGGAGCTTTCTCTAATTAAGTTGGCTCTATTGACGTTATTTGCTAACTTGTAGGTGTTTATGTTGACATATATGTGTTTACACTCTGGTGTAACATGGTTATAATGACTTAGTTTTCTCTAGGAGTGAACTTATTTTAGATTTTTGTACTTTTCTGGATGTTTCATAATTGTAGTTCCAGGTGGTAAATGCTTCCTACTTATTTTTATATGTGATGCAGATTTTGTCCTTCTCTTAATAAACTCTGTGTAAACATATATAAGAGCTTATTATAACTTTAAATAAATTATGGAACTCTAGTTTACTGTTGATGTTTTTGTTTCTGAATCTTAGGAATCATAACTAATGTAATTTTTTATTTTTATTTTTAAAAAAAGACTCAAGTTTTAAAAGCAAGTTTTAGGGTCACAGCAAAACTGAGAGGAAGGTAGCTGTATAACACTGTCCCCTCCCCCCATGCATAGCCTCCCCTCTTCATCGTCAGCCACCAAAGTGATACATTCATTACAGTTGGCGAACCTCCAGCGCTGTCATTCAGAGTCCGTAATCATACTGAGTATTTTCAGTGACCTAAAAATCCTCTGTGCTCCATCCATTCATCCCTCCCTCCCTCCCTCCGTCCTGCAACCTCTGATCTTTTTACTGGCTCCATAGTTTTGCCTTCTCCAGAGTGTCCTATAGTTGGAATCATAGAGTATGTGGCCTTTTCAGATTGACTTCTTTCATGTAGTAATATGCATTTAAGGTCCCGCCTTGGGTTTCATGGCTTGATAGCTCATTTCTTTTTAATTTACTTTACAGATGGGTGCTTGCGTGCATACACCATCTGTCTGGATATGCCACAGTTTATCCTTTCCCCTACTGAGAGGTATCTGGCTTGTTTCCAGATTGTGGCAGTTATGAGCGATGCTGCTGTGAACCTCCATGTGTAGCGTTTTGTGTGACCTAAGTTTTAAAACTCCTTTGGGTGAGTACCTAGCAGTGCAGTTGCTGGATATTATTGCGGTTAAGAGTGTGTTCCAGTTTTGTAAGAACCCACCAAACTTCTGAAGAGGCTGTACCATTTTGCGTTCCTGCCAGCAGTGAATCAGCGTTCCTGTTGCTCCACATGCTTGCGGGTGTTTGGTATGGTCGGTGTTCTCGGTTTTGGCCGTTCTAGGAAGTGTAGTGGTAGTTTGTTGTTTTAATTTGCATTTGCTGAGAACCTGTGATGTGGGGCATCTTTTCATCTACTTATTTGCCATCTGTACATCTTCTTTGTTGAGGTATGTCAGTCTGTTAAGATCCTTGGCCAATTTTTAAATTGTGCTGTTATCATTTTAAGAGTTCTTTGTTTATTTTGGATAACAGTCCTGTTATCGGATACGTCTTCTGCAATATTTTCTCCCAGTCTGTGCTTATGGTCTTCTTCATTCTTGTAACCATGTCTTTCACAGAGCAGAAATTCTTAATTTTAAGGAAACCTAGATTTTTTTTAAGTTTTTGTTTAAATTCTGGTTAGTTTACATACAGTGTAATGTTAGTTTCAGGTGTACAACTTAGTGGTTCAGCACCTGCGTGCACACCGGTGCTCATGGGAACACGCACCCTCCTTTATGTCCATCACCTGATTTTACCCCCCCCACCTCCCCTCTGGTACCCATCAGTTTGTTCTTAATAATTAAGAGTCTGTTTCTTGGTTTGTTTCTCTTTTTCCCCTTTGCTTGTTTGTTTTGTTTCTTAAATTCCACATAGGAGTGAAGTCATTTGGTGTTTGTCTTTCTCCAACTGACTTATTTCACCTAGCGTGATACTTTAGCTCCATCCATCCTTTTACTAATGGCAGAATTTCATTATTTTTTGTGGCTGAGTAATATTCCATTTTAAAAACAAGTTTATTTATTTATTTGTGAGAGAGAGAATGAACGAATGAATGAGCAGGGCAGGGACAGAGAGAGGGGGAGAGACAGAATCCAAAGCAGGCTTTGCACGGTAGGCAGGGAGTCTGACACCGGGCTCAGTCCCAGGAACCATGAGATCATGACCTAAGCCGAAATCAAGAGTTGGATGCTTAACTAACTGAGGCACCCAGGTGCTCTGAGTAATATTTCTTGTATACATATACTACTACTACTTTTTCCATTCATCAGTTGATGGAAACTTTGGCTGTTTCTATAGTTTGTGTATTGTAGGTAATGCAGCTATAAATATTGGGATGCATGTATCCTTTTGAATCATTATTTTTGTATCATTTGGGTAAATACCTAGTAGTGCAATTCCTGGATCATAGGGTAGTTCTGTTTTTTAACTTTTTAGGAACCTCCATACCATTATTGCATTTCCACCAACAGCACAAGAGGGTTCCTGTTTATCCACATCCTTGCCAGCACCTGTTGTTTCTGTGTTTTTGATTTTAGCCATTCTTAAAATATTAAAAAAAAATTTTTTTTACATTTATTTATTATTGAGACAGAAACAGAGCATGAGTGGGGGAGGGACAGAGAGAGAGGGAGACACAGAATCTGAAGCAAGCTCCAGGCTCCGAACTGTCAGCACCGAGCCCAACGCAGGGTTCAAACCCACGAACTGTGAGATCATGACCTGAGCTGAAGTCAGACGCTTAACCGACTGAGCCATGCAGGCGCTCCTAAAATAATTTTTATTAAGTTTATTTTATTTATTTTGAAAGAGAGCATGCATGCATGAGTGGGGAAGGGGCAGAGAGAGAGAGAGGGAGAGAGAGAAAATTCCAAGCCGGCTCCACACTGTCAGTGCAGAACCTGGCATGGGGCTTCAATCCACAAACTGTGAGGTCATGACCTGAGCTGAAACCAAGAATTGGATGCTTAACTAACTGAGCCACCCAGGCATCCCCCCCTTTAAAAAAATATTTCAATTATTTATTGAATATTTTTTATTAAGTTTATTTTTAAAATAATTTTTAGTAAGTTTATTATTTGATTTTAGCCATTCTGACGGGTGTGAGGTGATTATCTCACTGTAGTTTTTATTTCCCTGATGATCAGTGATGTTGAGCGTTTATCAAATCCAGTTTATCAGTTCTTTCTTTCTTGGATGATTTCTTTGGTGTCATATTTAAAAAGTCATCACCAAGCTCAAGGTCATCTGGGTTTGCTTATATGTTATCATCTAGGAGTTTTATAGTTTTCTATTTTACATTCATCTGTGATCCAATTTGAGTTCTTTTTTGTGAAGGGTATAAGGTTTGTATCTAGAGTCTTTTTTTTTTTTTTTTTTTTTTTTTTTAGATTTTATTTTTAAGTAATCTCTGCACCCAGTGTGGGGCTCGAACTCACAACCTGGAGATCAAGAGTTGCAAGCTCTTCTGACTGAGCCAGCCAGGCTTCCTTAGATTCATTTTTTCTATGTGGATGTTGAGTTATTCCAGCACTGTTTGTTAAAAAAAAAATGTTTTTGCTTCATTGTATTGCTTTTGTGCCTATTTCTGGGCTCCCTGTTTTGTTCCGTTGACCAATACTCCAGAGTCTTGGTTACTGACTGTAGCTCTAAGTAAGACTTAGAGTCAAGTAGAGTCAGTTTTCCAATTTTATTGTTTTCCTCTAGTATTGTCTATTTTGATTCTTTTATCTTTCCATTGAGACTTTAGAAAAGTTTGTTGATATCCACAAAATAACTTCCTGGGATTTTTGATTGGGATTGTGATGAATGTATAAGTCATCTTGGAAGGAACTGACACCTTGGTATACTGAGTTTTTCTATCCAAAGACATAGAATATCTCCATTCATTTGGTTCTTTAATTTTGTTCATGAGAGTGTTTTAGTTTTCCTCCTGTAAGTATTGTACATATTTGTTAGATTTATACCTACATATTTAATTTTGAGGGGTCTAATATAAGTGATACTGTGTTTATAATGTCAAATTCAGCTTATTCTTACTGGTATATAGGAGTGCAGTTTTGACTTCTGTATATTGGCCTGGGGTCCTGCAGTCTTGTTATAATCACTTTCTAGATTATTTTTTTAGTTTATGTCTTCAGTCTGGATTTATTTGATTCATTTAACGAACTTGCACATTAAAAAAAATTTTTTTTACATTTATTTATTTTTGAGAGAGACAGAGCCCACGTGGGGGAGGGGCAGAAAGAGAGGGAGACACAGAATCCCAGGCAGGCTCCAGGCTCTGTCTGAGCTGTCAATACAGAGCCCGATGCGGGGCTCGAACCTATGAACTGCAAGATCATGACCTGAACTGAAGTCAGATGCTTAACCCACTTAGCCACCCATGTGCCCCTGAACTTGCACATTTTAAAATATAGCCTATTTTGTGTCTGGATATTGATTATGCAGAAACAAGTAAGATGTGTCTGCTGTTGAGAGGCTTACAGATTGGTTTGGAAGATAGATACATAGACACACAGTTGCAGTGAGTAATTGTGAGAAAGTTGCAGAGTGTAGTGAGGAGATATAAATGAAAGTAGTCACTTCTCCCTGAGGGACTGGGTGTGGGGAAGGGCCGGGAAAGATTCCATGGAGGAGGTAACCTACCAGCTGAGTCTTGAAAGAGGCAAGTGAAATAGTGGAATGTGGTTCATGAAGGTCAGGGGGACCAGTGGACTCAAAGGCTTGAAGCTATAATAGTATCTCTTATGTTCTGGAAATTGCAAGCAGTTAGGTTGTTGAGAAGCAGACAGGACCTAGCTTGTGGTGGACTGCCATTCTAAGGAGCTTGGACTTTATCCCTTGGTCATCTGATTTAAGCAGTAACATGACCAGATTTGCATTTCACTCTCACAGCATATGGAAGATGGATTATTTGATGCAGATCCAGGTGAGAATCTTAGTGATAGTTAAAAGAAAAAGATGATGAGGGCTTGAACTAAGGGCAGTAGCCAAGGAGTGTGGAAAAGAAGGGGAAGGAAGAGATGTTAAAGAAATAGAATCTTTAGCACTTAGTGATTGTTTGGATATGGTGGGGAAGGCACAAGTGGTCTGGAATGTTTTCCCGAGTTCTGTATTGAGATGGGAAATGTAGGGGGAAAGCAGATGGGTTTAGTTTTGGACATGTCGTGGTATGTGTAGGTGTAGAGATAATGCACTAGGTACTTAGATATAGAGGTCTGGTACATCTTCACAAGAAGATGGGGGAAAGTAGATGAATCTGAGGTATATTTTGGAAAGAAAATCAGCGAGATTAGCTAATGGATTAGATTGGTGGTAGTGGGAAGGGCGTGAACATAATTTAGGTAAAGAAGGAGTATGTTGCAGAAAATTTATATTCTGAAATGCTGCCATTAGAAAAGAAGAATAAAAATTCTGAGTTAAGATTCCAACTGAAGAAGTTAGAGAAATCAAAATGAGTAAACCCAAAGAAAGCAGAGGGAGAAACATAAAAAATACATGTAGAAATTACTGACATGCAAAACAAATTATGTAGACACAGTCTGCAAAACCAAATACTGGTTCTTTGAAAACACCAGTGCAATACAGCTGTGGTAAGATTGGTTAAAAAGAGGAGAAGGCAAACACACAAAAACATTTGTAGTGGAAAAAACATAACTACAAGTAAATTAAAAATGGAACAAATTACAAAATAATACTGTTCCAGAAATATTAAAAACCAGTATCAGATGAGTAATTTCCTAGAATAACACATCTTAACCAAAACCAACTCAGTAGAAATAAAAAACCTAGACTGGCTATCATGAAAACCCTGATGAAGCATTTGAGACAATCAGCCACATACAAAACTAAACAAAAACTTGGCAAATTCCGGTGGTCTTTTTGGTCAAGGTCTGTCAAACTTCTAAGAAAGAGAAAAGCTAGTATCTTGTACACATTCTAGAAAATACATGTCTGGACAGATTCAATTTTATGATACTAGGATGACTTCCAGTCAAGGAGTGTATACAGTCAGGGAGAGTGTGATCATGGCTGATCATTTTCTTATCTCACTTCTGAATAGATACTGAAAGGTCTGAGTAAAATTTAGCAAACATAAATCAGCAATGTAGTTTTAAAAAATCATGACTGCTCATAGAAAGTCTATCCCAGTGGAAATATGAGTTACCATGAAAAAATTAATATGGTTCATGTCAACAGATTAAAGGAAAAAATTAAGTTGCAGATAAAGCACTCATTAAAATGTAACACTTGTTTGGGGCGCCTGGGTGGCTCAGTCGGTTAAGCCTCCGACTTCAGCTCAGGTCAGATCTCACGTTCGTGGGTTCAAGCCCTGCGTCAGGCTCTGTGCTGACAGCTAGTTCAGAGCCTGGAGCCTGCTTCCGGTTCTGTGTCTCCTTCTCTCTCTGCCCCTCCCCCTCTCATGCTCTGTCTCTCTGTGTATCAAAAATAAATAAAACGTTTAAAAAATGTAACACTTGTTTATAATCAAAGACTTTGCAAACTTGAAACAGAAGAGTATTTCCTTACTCTGGTGAGGGATTTCTTTCAGAAACCTTTAACATATACCATATTTAATAGTAAAGCATTTCCCTTAAAGGTGGGAGTGAGGCAAGGATTTCTACTATTGCCACTTCGATTCATCATGCCACTGAAGATTCTAGTCAAAGTTGTAAGAAAAATAAATGAGATGGGGCCTGGAAAGGAAGAAACACTTATTAGCTTGCATTATGACTGTCTACATCAAGCAAGAGAAGCTACCTAATTAGAATTTAAAAGATTTGAGCAGTGTGTCTGGAATCAAGATCAATATACCAAAGTCTTTCATTTGTATACATTAACAATAGAAAATGTACTTTTTAGAGGATCCTGTCAATAATAGTGGCATAATTTTTTTATATATTTTTAAAATTTTTTATGCTTTTTATTTATTTTTGAGAGACAGAGAGAGACAGCATGAGCAGGGGAGGGTCAGAAAGAGAGGGAGACACAGAATCTGAAGCAGGCTCCAGGCTCTGAGCGGTCAGCACAGAACCTGATGCGGGGCTTGAACCCACGAACTGTGAGATCATGACCTGAGCTGAAGCTGGACCCTTAACCGACTGAGCCACCCAGGTGCCCCAATAGTGGCATAAATTAGTATGTCTTTTAGTCAGTCTAACAGGGTGCATAAGAGAAAGTTTTTGAAAATTATTTAAAAAGGAAAGTGGACCCAAGTAAATGGAGAGAGAGACCTTATTCACAGATTAGAGAACACAGTGTAAAGATGTTATTTCTTCCCTTAAATTAATAGTCTTTTTGGTGCAATTCCCATTTACATCTCAACAAAATTTTTCTGGGAACTTAATGGTTGGAACCTAAAATTCATATGGCAGAGTAAAGGGCCAAGAATAGCTAAGACAGTTTTGAATAAAAGTAAAATGGTAGACTTCTTGTATCAGATAGCAAGATGTCAAACAGCATGGGACAGGGTTGGGGAGATATAGACATCGTGATAGAATGTGAGCAAAAGCCCACATACACGTGGGAGCTTGATGTCTCTAAGAGGCGGCATTACAAATCCATGGGAAATCCATGTTCAGTATAAAACCATGTACAGCTAATGGAATTGGACAGTTGGCCACCTAGGTAGAGAAAGATTAAACCAGAAACCCAGAAGATTTTGGAATCCCAAATCAATTCCAAGTAGATAAGAGAGACTAAAAGTCAAAAGTAGAAGTATAAGACTTGTAAAGGAAAATAATGATAAAAATCTTTCTGACATGTAAAGATCCCTAAGGTATTCTTAATATTCATATAATCATAAAAGGCAAAGGTTGATACATTTTAAATACATTAAAATCAAGGACTTACAGCTGTTTGAGGAAATGTAAATCATCTTTTTTTTTTTTTTTACTTTTTTTTTTTTCCTCATGTTTTATTTACTTTTGAGAGACCACGTGAGCAGGGGAGGGTCAGAAAGAGAGAGGGAGATATGGAATCTGAAGACAGGTTCCAGTCTCTGAGCTGTCAGCACAGAGCCCGACGCAGGGCTCAGACCCATGAACCATGAGATCATGACCTGAGCCAAAGCTGGACGCTCAACCGACTGAGCCACCCAGGTGCCCCGAGGAAAGCAGATCAAACCACAGCGAGATAATCACCTCACATCCAGTAAGATGGCTCTAATAAAAAAGGTAGTAACAAGTGAGGTTGTGGAGACATTGTAACACATACTACTGATGAGAGTGCAGAGGGGGACAGTTGCTTTGGAAAGTATCCTGGCAGGTCCACCCAAAGCTGAACATGTGGTCACCCTGTGCCCCAGGAATGCCACTCTTAAGGTGTATAGGGCAGATCCAGCCAAGAGAAGTGGAAACCTATGTCCACACGAGATGGCTACACATGTATGTTCTCAGCAACATTATTCGTAATAGATGAAAAATAGAAGTAATGTCTATCAGCTGATGAATGGATAAGCAAAATGTATGAAACAAATATTTCACACAGTGGAATATTTGGGGCAATAAAAGCAGTGAAGTACTGGTATGTGTTACAATGTGGATGAACCTTGAAAACATGTGAAGTGAAAGGAGTCAGGTCACCAAAGACCATGTATTATGATTCCATTCATTTGAAATGTTCAGAGTAGGCAGATTGTAGAGATCAGGTTTATTAGTGGTTGCCTTAGGGCTGGAAGGAATAGGAGGTTACTGCTAAAGAGTGTAGGGTTTCTTTATGAGATGATGAAAATATTTGAAAATTTATTATAGTGATGCTTGCCCAATCCTGTGAATCGAATTGTATATGTTAAATGGGTGAATTGTGTGGTATGTGAATTAGATCTCAGTAAGGCTGTTTTTTAAAAAAATCAAGAACCCTTGGCAGAAAAACAGACATTCTGATTAGTGGAACAGAATAGAGAATCTAGAAATGGACCCCAAATGTATGGCCAACTCATCTTTGACAAAGCAGGAAAGAATATCCAGTGGAATAAAGACAGTCTCTTCAGCAAGTGGTGCTGGGAAACCTGGACAGCAACATGCAGAAAAATGAGCCTGGACCACTTTCTTACACAGTGCACAAAAACAAAATGGATGAAAGACCTACATGTAAGACAGGAAGCCCTCAAAATCCTCGAGGAGAAAGCAGGCAAAAACCTCTTTGACCTCAGCCACAGCAGCTTCTTACTCAACATGTTTCCAGAGGCAAAGGAAACAAAAGCAAAAATGAACTATTGGGACCTCATCAAAATAAAAAACGTCTGCACAGTGGAGGAAACAGTCAGCAAAACTAGAAGGCAACAGGTGGAATAGAAGATATTTGCAAATGACATATCAGATAAAGGGTTAGTATCCAAAATCTATAAAGAACTTAGGAAACTCAACACCCAAAAAACAAATGATCCAGTGAAGAAAATAGGCAAAAGACATGAAAAGACACTTTTCCAAAGAAGACATCCAGATGGCCAACCGACACATGAAAAGATGCTCAACATCACTCATCATCAGGGGAATATAAATCAAAACCACAGTGAGACACCATCTCACACCTGTCAGAATGGCTGACATTAATAACTCCGGCAGCAACAGATGCTGGTGAGGATGCAGAGAAAGGGGATCTCTTTTGCACTGCTGGTGGGAATGCAAACTGGTACAGCCACTCTGGAAAACCATATGGAGGTTCCTCAAAAAATTAAAACTAGAACAACCCTGTGACCGAGCAGTTACACTACTTGGTATTTATCCAAGGGATCCAGGTGTGCTGTTTCGAAGGGGCACATGCACCCCAGTGTTTATAGCAGTGCTATTGACAATAGCCAAAGTATGGTAGAGCCCAAAGGTCCATTGACAGATGAATGGATAGGATAAAAAAGATGTGGTAATGTACACAATGGAATATTTCTCGGCAATCAAAAAGAACGAAAGCTTGCCATTTGCAGCTCTGTGGGTTGAACTAGAAGATATGCTAAGCCACATGAATCAGAGAAAGAAATATCGTATGACTTCACTCATATGAGGACTTTAAGATACAAAAGAGATGGACAGAAGGGAAAGGAAGCAAAAATAATATAAAAATAGGGAGGAGGACAAAACATAAAACACTCAAATATAGAGAACAAACAGGGTTCCTGGAGGGGTTGTGGGAGGGAGGGATGGTATAAATGGGTCAGGGGTATTAAGGAATTTACCCCTGAAATCATTGTTGAACCATATGCTAGCTCACTTGGATGTAAGTTAGACAATTTTTTTTTTAAAAATCAAGAACCTTTTGTATGGCAAAAATACTGTGACTTTATTAAAGAAAATCCACAGACTTGGAGTAGTTACATACAACAAAAAATTGGGAAAGGCTTAGTATCCAGAATATAAAAAGAACATTAATAAGAAATAGACAAACATCTTAACTAGTAAATGGTCAAAGATTCAGGCAGTTTACCTAGGAAGAACCTAACTAGTTGATAAAGAAGTGAAAAGATGCTCAATTCAGGGGAGATGCAGTTTAAAATAATAACGAGGTGGCTCCGTCTGTTGAGCGTCTGCCTCTTGATTTCGGCTCAGGTCATGATTCCAGGGTTATGGGATTGAGCCCCACATCAGGCTCTGCACTGAGTTGGGACCTGCTTAGGATTCTCTCTCTCCCTCTGCCCTTCTCCCCCATTTGCACTTACTCTAAAAAAAAAAGAATATGATAAGATTTCACATTGATCTTGTCGGTCTAAATCAGTAAGTTTACTTTAGAATATCAAGTGTTGGTGAGTGTTGGGAAATGGAGCGAGCCCTTTCATTGCTGGAGAAAGTGCAGACTGTAATGGCTTCCTTGGAGAGCCGTCTGGTGTGACCAAGTCAGGTTGCACATGGGCCTACACTGTGACCTACTTGGGTCAGAGCCACTCTTGTGCCTGCACAGGGCCCTGGCTGAGGGAACCCGGGAAGACCCTCACTGGACTCCCCAGTCCAGCAAAACCCAACTATAGTTGCGTATTACACACGTAAGCTCAGTAACTAGACCTGCATAGATGAGCAGACAAATCTCCGAAACTGAATATTGAGTGTGAAAATAGCAGAAGGATATAGTCAGTATGTCATTTTCTGCAAGTGTTCGTATGTAATATCAGTAATTGTATCTGATTAGATATATACATGTAGTAAAAGTACATACACAGAGCATACATGGCCGTTGCTTCTGGGGAGAGTGTAAAGGATATTTTCCATCTCAGAGGATTCTCATGAGGGTGGACGGATCCACAGCCTGGCTTATTGCAAGTGGTTGCTGTTCTTTGTGGGTGTGGATGCATCTTATTCTCTCCTAAGTTTAAAAGCTGTCACGGATTTTTCTTAGTTGCTTTGTTTAGTGTTGTAGTCTGTTCATGTGTATAATTGCTCATGACATGTCAGCTCCTGATCTAGGGGCCAGGAATCCAGGCCATCGCAGTGAACATGACTGGCAAAATTTCTGTTGTCATGGAGCTCAGAAACCAGGGATGAGAGACAACAAACCATTAGAAAATTAACTGTACTCTTGACTGGCACAGTGTGGAGGAACTAACGCAGGTATTGAGAGAGGGCTGAGGGTGGTCAGGGAAGGCTGGCTGTGCTCAGTGGAAACCCACATTTTAAGAAGAGCAAGCATGTGGAAATCTGGGGGAAACACTTTCATAAAGGACATGTTCAAAAATTCCAGAAAGAATAAAATACTTCGGAGTATATTTGGCAAAAGAAGTGTAAATGTATACTTTGAAAACTACAAAACTTACTGGAATAAGTGAGAGAAAATCCAAATGAACGGGAAGGTTCATGGACTGGAAGACAACACCTTTAAGATGGCAGTATTCCCCAAACTCATCTACAGATTCAGCTCGATCTCCGCCCGAGTCTCTGCTGACCTCCTTGCAGAAAGGGACAAGGTGATCCTAAACAATAGCAAGGCCAGTGTGGCGAGAGTCCGGTGAGGGAGCAGGGGACAGGGTGCGGCTTCCGGGTCACGAAACCCTGTGGGCCATCATGGAGCTGTCACCGATCTCCTAGGTCCGGTGGGAAGCCTTAGGAGGGCTTAAAGCAGGAGAGTGGTACAGTAAATATTTACATGCCTCTTTGTCACTGGGATGGCCATGAGTACGGCAGCGAACGGGACAGAATGTTGAACAAATAGAAGTCAGCCTTTCAATGGTAGGAAATGAGAGCATCCTCAGTTTCTTTGTGTATGTGTTGGCATGTATTTTTGTCATATTACTGACCTAGTTCCGCATTATCTTAAGTAGAAATAGCAAGTGCTATTATAATAGTGCTTATGGAAAAGTAAGTGTTCATTATAGAATAATTAGAAGATTCAAATGGAAGAAGAAAGGTGTATCTTTCACCACTTTGACATAATGACAGTTCACATTTAGTGCTTTTGCCTTCTAGGCTTTGGAGTGGATTTATGATCAAACATTTCTCTAGTTCAGTAGTGAGCAACTTAATCACCCACAACACCATTTCTTTTATAGTTTTTTTTTTTAAGTTTGTTTTGAGAGAGAGAGAACGTGCACCTGCAAGTGGCGAAGGGACAGGAGGGTGGTGGGGGGAGAGAACCCCAAGTGAGCTTTGCGCTGTTGGCTAGGCTGGAACCCACAGACCATGAGATCATGACCTGAGCTGAAATCAAGAGTTGGATGCTTAACCCACTGAGCCACCCAGGCGCCCCTTACCCACCAACACCATTAAAGGCAACATCGGTGGGGATCATAGGGTTTCTTTGGGTGAGCCCGTCCATGAGTCTTCTGATTAATCTCTTTCAGGTGGAGCTGATCAGAATAATGTTCAGCATCAACCCCCTGGAGAACCTGAAGCTGTACATCAGCAGTCGGCCTCCCCTCGTGGTCTTTATGATCAGTGTCAGCGCCATGGCAATAGCCTTCCTGACCTTGGGCTACTTCTTCAAAATCAAGGAGATTAAGTCACCGGAAATGGCAGAGGTATCGTATCTTCTCCGTTCTCCTGTCAGGCTGGCCGGACCTTCCACGGCGGGAGAACACCCTTGTGCTCCCCATACACCTTTCTTTGGTGGGGACTTTCTTAACCCAGTGAGAAAGAGCAGCATTTATTCAGAGTCTTTGGTCTTCCCTGTGATTCACTTTGTTAGAAGGTATCTAGATAGAGAACTATTGATTTTAAATAATGCTACCAGGTTCAGCAATAAAACATATATTTTGGAAACTATTTGTAAAAATATTTGTGTCAGGAAGCCCAAGAACTAACATATTTGCTGTTTTTAAATAAGTAGTAAATAATTTAAATTGATCATGAAGCTGTACTGATAGCCTTTTCACTGCCGAAGAAGGGATATGAAAGAAATAAGATCACTGGGTCTAATTTTCAAACATATTTGTCTTTTTTTATTAAGCAGAACTTCAGTTATCTGCAAACTTGCCTTCTAGATTTTTTTGTTGTGGTCAGTTTAAATACATTATTAGGGTATTGCTCTTTAATCCTTAATCTAGGCATATAATAGTTTGAACTTCACAATACAGATCTTAAAGGGTGTATTTTTCCAAATACAAAGAAAATAATACAAAATTAACAATTCTTAATAGAGGCGAATGATAATGTACCTATTAACAAACATACTTTAAATGTTAGAAATAATGCTCAATTAGTGACGTGGTGAGTTTACTGGTAAGTAAAGTTTCTTTTAGGACAAATGAGTTCCTGTCTTAGTAGATTCCTGGTGTACCTTCTCTTATCCTCTCTCTTCTTGGGTATGTTCCGAGGCAGGCCTAGGAGCAGGGCGGGGGGTGGAGATTGCAGCGTGCGTGCCTCGTGACCAAGGGGAGGGTTCTCCCCAGTGTAATGGGGACCAGGGCCTCTTCTGCGTTTTGGTGCTCTAGACCCTAGTGTACCTTGACAGGAAGGGCCACCTTCACAAGTGAACTCTCTCACACAATTTAGTGACGAGTTTTAGCTATTTCTACCGTGAAACCTTTTCAGAGAGTTTCTAACCAAGAAATGACTGACTGGCTGGCTCAATTTTCCCTCTCTTCTGACACTGCCTGAATCTTTAGAGGTTGTGCAGATAGGCTACACCCACATTAGGGCTGAAAATGAACATCCTAGTCACAGCCAGAGCTCTGCAGCGTCCTGGCATCACTTTTCCTCTGAGCCCAAGGCCATGCGGAACACTCCCCCAAGCTAAGTG
This sequence comes from Suricata suricatta, assembly GCF_006229205.1. Taxonomy (NCBI): domain Eukaryota; kingdom Metazoa; phylum Chordata; class Mammalia; order Carnivora; family Herpestidae; genus Suricata; species Suricata suricatta. The sequence continues at coordinate 23,441,684 of NC_043707.1, forward strand.
CTTAAGAAGTAGCGTGGATAATTAGCCCTTAATAATCAAAACGGGGCCTGACATTAGCTTTGTCCAGCTGTTAAAATGGACTTGAGCTCTGCAAGAAGCCAGTGCCAGGTTGCTGCAGAACTTGGGTTATGACTAACTTTGTGCTTTTATTTTCAGATGAGGATCTGAGGAATATGGGAAACGTTTGGGGCTTAGAATCAAAAAACTTAATCCAGATTGTGCCTTCAACTATGGGATTGGAGAGTCCTTAAAGTTGTTCTTGGCCCCAGTTCCCTCATGTCTGGAGTATGAAGGGAAGAGATGAGAATGTTCATTTTCAGCCTGAATGTTTTTGAATGGTCGGCTGAGTTTGTAGGTTTGGGGAGGATGTAATTTGATACATCAAGTCACAGTCTTACTCAGTGCAGATCGCTGATGCTGTAAAGGTAGGCTCACTTGACTGCCCAAGAGTTGCTCAGATGGCTTTTTGTTACCTAACGCAGCAAGGAAGGGGTAGCCTGATGAGGGGACAGGGGAGAGCCCTGAATCCACCTCTTTGAAGGAGAGGCAGGGTTAATTGCTAGTGTTGGGATAATTGGAAGTGTAACTTTGTCTTCACATTTGGCAACTTACTGTAGACTAATGTCGCTCAGAGAAAGTCCTGTGTGACAGCCTAGGGTAGTCTGTTGTCACTGTTTCAGCCTGAGTTCATCTTTGCATTTCTGTGAAAATTAAAATAGAACCAAGTGGGTACTTTACTAGGTTGGTTTCCGTTTAATCAAGACATAATCAGCTGTATGTGTTTTTAAAATTGATTGATTTAAATCATCAATACAGACAGTAAGAGCGCCTGAAAATCTCATTTCTGTCCTCCTTTTTGAAGTAGTTCCTGTTTTAAGGTGGTCCTGTTCCAAAGTCCATGCCGGCGTGGGGGGATGAATATTGGTGTTGACTGCACTTGTGCATTCTACAGAGAAAGCAAAATGTATAGAATTGACCTTTGGAGGAATTATTTTAAGGCAGCCGTATTTCTTTATTTAAGTAATCTTTACACACAACGTGGGGCTCGAACTCAAAACCCTGAGGTCAAGACTCTCACGCTTTTCCTTCTGACTGCACCAACTCTGAGGCTGCCTAATTTTTAAAAACTAATCATGAAACACCCTGCTGGCTTGGTTGGTGGAGCAGGTGACTCTTGAGCTTGGGTTCGTGAGTTCAAGCTCCACATCGAGTGTAGAGATTACTTAAAAATAAAATCTTCAGAAAAATAATGGATTATAACTGCTAAGTAAATTTGGATGAATGCTTTTGGGTTTTATTACTTTGATTTAAGTTTTCTTTTCAGGTTTGGTTCTGAAGCTTGATCATTTTCTATATGTATAATGTGCTATTTTGGTTTGTTTTTTACACAGTTGAATAAGGTGGTATAATATCCTGGTTTATTCAAGATCTCATGCCAGTGAAGAGTTCATATTTAGATTGTGAATGTGAGAGTGATTTGGAAAACCACACTGTTACACCAGCACCAGAGGCTGACGGCTGTATTGTCGTTACTGTTTTAAATGATTGACTCAGGAGTGTCATTCCCCTGCCGCCCTGTGACACCACCGTGGGAGTCATCGGGTCATGGTGGATGGTGCGGTGGCAGCACTTTCAGACCCGCTCACACGTACGTCCCTCTGTTTCACTTTACTGCAGGATTGGAACACGTTTCTGCTGCGGTTTAACGATTTGGACTTGTGTGTATCCGAAAATGAAACTTTAAAGCACCTCACAAATGACACCACGGCTCTGGAGAGCACAGTGACCAGCGGGCAGGCCAGAGTGTCCACCCAGTCCCCGCAGGCCCTGGAGGATTCAGGCCCAGTTAACATCTCTGTTGCGATCACCCTGACGCTGGACCCGCTGAAGCCCTTCGGCGGGTACTCTCGCAACGTCACCCATCTGTACTCGACCATTTTAGGGCATCAGATTGGACTCTCAGGTGTGTGGGTGTAACCGCTTTCCTTACAGGTTTTCATAGGCAGCAGCTCTTCCAAGACCAAGTGTTAGTAGCGTGTGGCTTTTAGTCAGCAGACTATTTTAAATTTTGCATGTCTCCCCTTGTGTTGCATTTGAAAATAAAGTCAAGAAGGAACTGTTTCTACTACGTCTTCGCTTAAAGTGCTGGGTATTTAGTAGACTCCGTAAAAGCAGCCGAGAAGCAGCTTAGTTCTGGTTTTAATATTTACAAGCACAACTTTTTATTCAAGTTTCTCATCTTGGAGTTTTCAGTACATACTATAAATATTGTTATTAGTCTACACATTTTTGAATGCCTACATTAGCTCAGCCCTGTCCTAGCTGCCGGAAAGAGCTAGAAAAAGCCTAAGATCTGGTCTTGTCCAGATCTGGGATTTTAGGATTTTAGAAGAGACCAGGATAACATGAGTTGATATTCATCAAGGACTTAATAGTTCCTGGCACAAAGGAAATGCTATAGTAAGTGCGTGTTAAGTGATATTAATAATTAACACCGAGGGGCGCCTGAGTGGCTCAGTCAGTTGAGCATCTGACTCTTGATTTTAGCTCAGGTCATGATCTCAGTTGTGAGATCAAGCCCCAAATTACTTAACATTCTCTCTCTCTTCCTCTGCGGCTCTTTCGCTTGCACACCCTTTTTAAAAAAAAAAAAGAAAAAAAAATCTGTAGAACACTGAGCACCGTTCTTCGGCCCGTAGTGCCCTCTGACCATGGCAGACTGTTAAGTGATTCAGGAGCATGTTGAGTAAGTAGGGGAAGCTGAAATAAGGGAAGGCTTCACACTGGAGGCCTGGGCCATAGAAGAAGTCGTCTTTGGTTCTTTGTTACCAGGAGCCTCTTAAAGTCCTCAGGGAACGTAAAGTGCCTGGCAGCCTCCCGTTGGCTTTAACAGGCGAGAGCTGGTCCCACGAGAATGAGGTTAAGGGTGACTTCCGGGCCTCAAGTGGACTTTCTTCTGCTGTGGTATTAGAACACCCTGATTTTTGTTTCAGCTTCTTTAGCCTTTACCACTTCCATGTCCTTCCTTAAGTCTGTTAAACCCTCTGATCCTGTCTGTTCCTGTGTGAAAGGGGAACAGCAATACTCCTTTGGTCACTTCATGGGCCGGTGGCACATTTTACGTGGAAGAACACATACAAAAGCAATTCGAAAATGGCCTGGGCGCTGTTCAGGTGCTGAAACAGCGGTGGTCATAGCTCACCCGGCCCCCTGCTTCCTGCCTCGGTCACCGTGGGCCCTTGCCTAGCATCTCCAGGCCCTGCCAAGCAGTGGCCCCTCTCCCTTTGCCAAACCGTGGCTCTACCAGCTGAGCAGTCCTTAGGGTCTGGCCCAGAACTGTTGTTCCTGAAGCCCCACAAAGGCAGATGGGTTTCTTCTGTGGGCTGATTGGCGATTCCTGGGTGGGTTTGACTCCAGGATTCCTTGAAATCCCAGAACACAATAAACATATGAGTTCTTACCTTTGTTTACCAAACACCACCCCCCCCACCCTCAACCCCTGATTTCTCTTTCCTAGGCAGGGAAGCCCATGAGGAGATAAACATTACCTTTACCCTGCCTGCGGCCTGGAGTTCGGACGACTGCGCCCTTCATGGCCACTGTGAGCAGGTGGTGTTCACAGCCTGCATGACCCTCACGGCCAACCCAGGCGTGTTCCCCGTCACCGTGTAAGTGGCTCCCTGAGCCCAGGGGGGTGTGTCACGAGCTCCGGGTACCAGAGTGTGACTGGGGCGCTTCCAGCAGCACACTCTCAGCCTGGCTTCCACTAAATGACTCTGTAGGACTGTCACAGCCAGACGTGGCTAAGTTGACTTTGGAATCTTAAGGGTAGAACTTTTGCACAGAAACATCAGCGAGCGAGTGAGCACTTCCGCAGGTGGTAAACACATCTGGTTTTTCTCAGGCTGCCCTTCCTGTTGGTAGAAGCAGGTCACAGAAACGAGGAGTAAGAGCTGATCCTGTGACCAGAATGGCATAACGAAGCTTCCCGAAAGATGAAGTTTTGATCTTCGTTATTCAGGAGGAGTTATTTTTAATTTTTTTTTATTATTTTTTATTTTTTATTGTTTATTGTCAAATTGGTTTCCATATAACACCCAGTGCTTCTCCGCACAAGTGCCCCCCACCATGACCATCACCCCCTCCCCAACTCCCCCTCCCCTTTCAGTCCATGGTTCGTTTTCAGTATTCAGTAGTCTCCCTTGATCTGTGTCCCTCACTCTCCCTCGCTCTCTTTCCCCAGATGGAGTTGTTTTTTAAATCAAGAGCATACGTGAATCTTATTTTCTGTACAGTAGTTTTGTTGCTGAAGTTTCTACTTTGTATTTTTTGCCTGGCTGTCAGTGTTACTACTTGGTCTTTAAAGGGTTTTTTTTTGTACCTGCTTTGTGAAGGAGATAGTGATCTGTATGTACATAAAATACATAAGACGTAGCCTATTTAAACGAATTCTATGATGAGCCCTTTTTAAATAAGAAGTTACCCTGTGGTTTGTCTATTTGAGACAGTAGGAGGTTTGTAGGACAAGATCAGTTAAGTTAAAGATTTGCTATTGGCTATTTATAACCAATTATGTAAAATATGATGGAGAAGATTGTGTAGAAGACTTCTAGTTGTGACTAGGAATTTAGATAATTTGAGAAAATGGGCTTAAAGGGAGCAGGTGTCTCTCTGGCTTTGTCATATGCAGGAGAACCATGTGGATTGACATGTGAAGGCAAAAAAGTCTTAACAACCAGACTTTTAAATGTTCTGTGCCTATTTCTTATTCCATTATGTGTTTAATAATTTTTTAAAAATCTGTGAACTAAAAACAACATTATTTTTCTTAACTGTATGCCTCTTATTTCTTCCTTTCCACACGTGTGGCCACGCTCAGCGCTGTGCCTGGGCCACAGGGGAGATGCAAGTAAACGTCTCGGGCCACTGAGCACGCGCTTTTCTGTCACTTCCCCTGCAGACAGCCACCGCACTGTGTTCCCGACACGTACAGCAACGCCACGCTCTGGTACAAGATCTTCACGACTGCCAGAGATGCCAACACAAAATATGCTCAAGATTACAACCCTTTCTGGTGTTACAAGGGGGCCATCGGAAAAGTCTATCATGCTTTAAACCCCAAGCTTACAGTTATTGTTCCGGACGTAAGTGAGAAAAATCATATGTGTGTGTGTGTCCCTCCCTGCAACTGGGAACTATTAGCGTGGGGCCTCTTTACCTCTGTGAGTTAGCTTAGCTCCTGCCAGTCTAAATTTCCAGCTGGGTCGGGAGACTAGGTACGGTAGTGGAGTCGGGAAAATTGCCCCCCTTTTAGTTAACAAACTCTGCATCTGCCGTTCATTCTCTGCTATGCTCAGCAGCAGTTACTCGTGAGCAGCTGTTGTGTGCCTGACTCACGCGGGTGACGGGAGATGCTTGTGCCATCTGCTCAGTCCCACGGGCACTCAGATTATTTGGTTAGTGTCAATTTGAGCAAAATCAGTACGTTTGGAATTCGGAAAGGTAGAAGTAAACAGGAGCTGAGTCTTTGGCTAGATAAGGAGAGCTGGAGAGGATCTTACTTAATACGGAAGAAGACCAGTGAATCTGGACCAGTGGATGGGAGGCTCATTTAGCTTCCTGCTTAGACTTGAACCTGCTTTTAACAGACTGCGTGGATTATTATAAATGCCCTTAACTTTTCTACTCGTCAGTACACGTCAGGTGGATTTCTTTTCTTTTTGCCTGGTCCTTTTCTCTTACGTCTCATTTTATCAAGTTGTAGAAGTTGGTGAGCTGGGGCCCTGCATGGAGTCACCAATGGAGATCAGGCTGGATGCTGGGCAGAGGCCAGTTTCCAGAAAGACGTTTGTGCCTTGCGGAGGAACACTGTTGGGTCTTTGTGAAGCAGTGTGTTAGGAGACTGGTCTGCCCACCTGATGCTGTGTTTATGGGTTGGAGCCCAAGGCTGGATGTGTCAAGGCCTGGTGATGTGTGAAGGAAAAGGGAGGGACGCATGGTTGGGGCAGCCGGCAGACCTGGTGACTGTATGTGGGAGGTCAGAGAGGAGTGATTCAAGGCCTTGGAGAATGGGAGAAAGGCAGAGGCACAAAGCTGCCCAAGGGGAGAGAAGCCTTCCTGGTGGGGGAGTAACAAGGAATTAGGAACATGGGCTTGGGCTGTCAGCCATGTGACCTGAGGCCAGTCAGAGGACGTAAGAGAAGAATCTGGATTAAAGCCTCTGGTTTCTGGGACCTTCTTTGGGGGGGGGAGAGAATGGGGGCAGGGCATTCTTGGGCAGTATGGGAGTGCGGGGGTGGGGGGGCAGGGGGGCAGGGGCGCCTTAGGAAGGGGTGGGTGGTCCCAGGAGCACCAGCTTTACTTCGATCCAGCTTTAATGGTTTAGAAGAGAAGCCTCGTTCCAGCTTGAGAATTAAAGTTGAGGCAAGTCAGGAGCTTATGAACCCTTTTTCCAGAATCCCACCATTGAAATCTTCCAGTAACTGAGTGCACGTTTCTGGTTTATTCTCTTCATTTAGGATGACCGTTCATTAATAAATTTGCATCTCATGCACACCAGTTACTTCCTCTTCGTGATGGTGATAACAATGTTTTGCTATGCGGTTATCAAAGGCAGACCCAGCAAATTGCGTCAGAGCAATCCTGACTTTTGTCCTGAGAAGGTGAGCAGTGGATGGGGTCTGGCCCAGCATTCTGCTAAGATCTGTGCAGACAGAAGTCCCCACTTAGTCTCCATGCCATGTATTGTAGGTGGCACCTTTCCTCCAGAGAAATTAGTTCCTGTCTTTTTATTTATTTAAAAAAATTTTTTTTAATGTTTTATTTATTTTTGATACAGAGCATGAGAGGGGGAGGGGGCAGAGAGAGATGGAGACACAGAACCGGAAGCAGGCTCCAGGCTCTGAGCTAGCTGTCAGCACAGAGCCTGACGCCACAAACGTGAGATCTGACCTGAGCCGAAGTCGGAGGCTTAACTGACTGAGCCACCCAGGCGCCGCAGTTCCTGTCTTTTAAAAAAAATTTTGTTTAATGTTTATTTTTGAGACACAGACGGCAAGCAGGGGAGGAGCGCAGAGAAAGGGGGACGCAGGATTTGAAGCAGACTCCAGGCTCCAAGCTGTCAGCACAGAGCCCGACGCAGGGCTCCAACCCACTAGTTCCTGTCTTTTTTATCAGAAGTAGTTTTTTTCAGCCCAATTCATGGTTTTGGATTTTCAGCCACATACCCAAGCCTTAGCTGGTGAAAGGTACTGACTGGGAAGTGTTCTCACAGCCCCGCTGGAGAGCAGCCGACCCTGAGGGGCTATTGCCCCTCTGTTTCTGCAGCTTCAGAAACCCTCTCCTAGAATGCTGATCAGGGTTTCAAAACTGTTAACTCTATCTCCGCGTGGTGGTTCCACTCGATCGGCTGCTTCCTGCGGCAGACTTTGAGATTTCTCTTCATTCCCTGCCAAGTGAGAGTTTTTCTTAGGGACTTAGTCATCCCCCGACCCGACCCATGCATTCTGTATGCAACTCTGCAACTCTGTTCGGGGTGGGACCTGAACTCAGGAAGGGTCCTGGGGCCGCTGAGTTACCTGGGCTTTGCCGTGTGACTGGGTTGTTCCTCCTCCTCCTTCCTAGGTGGCTTTGGCTGATGCCTAATCCCACAACTGCCCATTTTCTAAGAGAGACTGAGAGAACCATGATCATTGCCTGCTGAACCCAGCCTGGGCCTGGACACTCTGTGAACATGCGATCTTGCGATGTTGGGTTATTCCAGCCAAAGACATTTCAAGTGCCTGTAACTGATTTGTATATATTTATAAAAATCTGTTCAGAAATTGGTCCAATGATGCACGTGCTTCGCACTGGGTGCAGCGGGAACCCGTCAGCCTCACCTTGGACTTGGGATGGTTCTGCGTCGCGCCAGACAGGAGCGTGATCTCACCGCCGCGGAGCCGACCGTGCTGTCTGTGCCAAGGTCGCAGGGGCGTTTCATTGCCGGTGGGGTTGAGGTTTGCTTTGGTTCTTGTTTCAGCCCGATATGTACAGAATGTTCCAAACAGTCTGCACCTTCGATATGATACTGCATTTCCAAAGCCACCGATCCATTTTGTGGATTTTATGTGTCTGTGGCTTAATAATCATGGTAACAACAATAATACCTTTTTCTCCGTTCTGCTTGCAAGGAAACATACCTATCTTTCTTAGTTTTTTGTTTCGTTTTGTTTTGTTTTTTTCTTGGAAGAAAAAGTAAAATAGTCACATTTTAATACTACTCTAGTTAGGACAGACTTGTGCTTTTATCTTGAGTAAAGAGTTAAATATTTAAACATCACCTACATGGTAAAGATCTAAGTTTCATTTTCCACACAGTTGGTGAGGAATCTGGGCTTGAGTTGAGTTGGCACAGAATGTTCCGCTGTCCTTTTCTTCTCTGCTGTCCCTTCCCTCTGTAAAAGGTAAAGCAGCGTCCTCACTCACAAGAGCTTAAAAATTAAGTAAATGGCTCGGGAGTAGAAATTAGCTGTTCTGTTTTCTGGGGTGCAGCTGGCAGTACAGGAAGAGGAACAGATGATTCGGTCCAATAGTTGTAAAAGAGCTTCTTGTGTTCTTTGAAGAGGGAGTGGGGTTTTTCTCTTCCTTTTACTTTTTGCATATGTTTTTATGCAATGAACGGATCTTCGGAAGGAAAATGGCAGCTCAGTAACATGGAAACAATGCCTGTGAAATTTGAGGAAAGGAATTCTCTTTTGCCTCGTATCTGGAAAAAACCCAAAGCATTTTTCTTTCCTGTGGCATTTTGATGATCTAGATCCTTAATCCCTTTTCCTTTCTGCTCCATCTTCAAGTTTAAAAAGAATTGCGTTAACTTTGTCTAGTCCTTTCTTGTTTCACATATTCTTACTGTTTTTTCCTTACTAGCTCTTGGCCTTAATAAGTCCTTGTCATCACTGACTTCCGTGTTCTCCTGAGCAGTGTTATGTAGCAGAAAGGCAATTAAAACCTTAGACGTGACTGTCAGCACTTTCCCCCCTTAACTTCAGGTCTGTAGTCTGTGCCCAATTAGAATTAGTCCTGTAGTCTGAAGCAATTGGCCTAGAACATTTGATCCCAGGCATTCTTGAATGGAAAACCATTGTGGGCTCTTATTGAAGATTGTTAAAATGATCAGTGTAGTAACTTAATATGTTAATATCCCCCCGCTTTTTTCCTTTCAGTACATTTCAAGTGTAGTGATCATACTTGTCTATCCAGTTTGTTTGTTTGTTTGTTTGATGAATTGCTTACATGATGCATGGCTAATCCGGTCCTTTAGTTTTCTCTTTAGAGACCTTGAGACTTTGATGAGACAAGATTCAGAAAGAGCCATTTGGCTTGGCCTTTAGAAACATCAGTATCACTAAGACCAACAGACTTTAGGTTAAGCTGCTACTAGATGAATAAAGTCCCCATGAAGTAGAGTTGCCGGGATGGATTCACAACTGGCAGAGTAACACAAATGGAGAAAGACAGAGGGAAAAGGCCAGTGTCACTGGTTTATTCAGTCCAGCGTGTTGCTAATATTCATTACACTTGTTTTAATTATAGGGAATGGCTGGAATCTCAGGCCAGGGGAGGAAGGACTCTGTTAGGCATGAGGGAAGGAAGTGCCAAAAATGCCTGGACAGTATGACTGTCATGAGGCCCGGGCATATGCTTACAATCCACCATTCGCTCTAGCAGGTGGAACTTCTGGAAACCCAGAGTTAGGCAGGCGTATAAAGGACAGCGGGGAAGAGGAGAGGCCGCGGGCCTGGGTGAAGAGGTCTGGGGACCAGGGAGACTTCGTGGAATCTCAGGAAGTCCAGAGTCCTGGTAACAGCTGGGCACTTGCAGACAAGGCCCAGTCCTCCGCTGCGTCTTGCTGGGGGACCCTCAGGAGTAGAAGAGCGTCCCACACAGGGCCCACGGGCCACTCTGAGTAACCCCGCGGGGGAGCACTGGCACGTCCTCAGGCATCTTGGACTGGAGGTCCAACAAAAGGTTAGCAACTTACTATTAAATGGTTGTTTCAGATCATATTGATCTCTTTCCTTTTTTTCCTTTTGTGCTTTCACTGTATGACTTGAATCAGTTTTGATTCTATTTGTAAGTTTTTCTCGTCACTAGGAGCCTGCCGTTCCGGTTGCATTTTCTTTGGCAGTCTGTAGGGATTCGGTGTCCTGGTTTTGAACCCTCCTGCGGGCGCTGCGGGCCTACGAGGGCCGGCGGGCCCGTCTCACTCACCTTGCTGCATGATGGTCAGTAGCTGATCTGTTAGGGCATTCACTCCCAGATTCATTTTCTGTGTTTGAAATATGTGCATATGTGCTTTACAGAATAAAACATCTGAGTTTATTTGCCATGTCTCTGTTTTCCTCCCATCTGATGGATGTTTTCTGAGGGAAGAACATATGCGATGAGTTACTGGGGGTGTTTCTCAAGCTGTTCTCTCCACGTGCTGCCCATCGTCAGGGTGTGGGGTGGGCCGCGTCCCTACTAGGCTGGCCTCGGCGAGCACATGGGTCTTCCCCCTGAGAGTCCAGAACCTCTTTGAGGGCCCTGGACCAAGAAGTGCCCGCAGACCCGACCCAAACCTTGCCCGGAAGTAAGCGAGCTGAGGGATGGAGACCACTGCGGAGCGTGTGAGCGGGGGCATGAGGACGCCCTTCTCAGTTACGTAAGCCCTGCACGTGCACCGGGCCTGAGTCACCACCAGAAGCCGACGCCAGGCGCTCCGCCTTCTGTCACAGAGCTCCGGCATGTGCCTGACGCCCTGTGCCAGGACGGCGTCCCCTTTGGTTATTCGTGGAGCTACTCATCCAGGGAGATGGTGTTCATTAACGTGACTTCTTCCTTCCCTGGTGGGCAGAGGCTCTGTGGACCTTCCCTCCCATCCTGGCAGACACCAGGGTCGCTGAGGCCAGTGTCTGGCACTCTGGGGGCCAGGATTGTGTTGAACGGGACGCCTCAGCAGGCCCATTTGTGTCTGCCTCCTCCCTCTCCCGGGTGGCCCTCCGTGCCCCTCACTGCTCTCCCCCTGCACTGGTCGATGGCGTGTCCTGCTTCATCACGGCACATGTGAACAAGAGCCCTTGGTCAGTAAGCACTCCGGTCTTCCTTCTGTCCACTCCGTGTAAAATCTGACATGCCCTGAGGCCTTAAATCCAGTTGCTAGTTCTGCAGGCTCGCCGTGCCGAAGCTGCTCAGACGCTCAGACCAGCAAGGAGCACAGAGAAGGTCAGAATGGATGTGTAGACCAGAGCAGCGGCGTGGAGTCCAGTCAAGGTCTTCGTGGACTTGCTCAAGCTTCTCTCGGAGAGAGCAGCTTTTTCTTCTTCTTAACCTCCGAAGACCCCAGACTCGCACCATACTAGTTGTTGGTATTTCGGGTGAACAAGGGTGGTTTGGCCACCATGAGAGCAGAGGTGAGTGTGAGTGCTGTGTCCCAGGGGAAGGGGAGGGTGACTCTTGCTGCTCCCTCACTGACGAGTCTTTCTGGGTTCTCCTAGGTGCCCTCCCCGTTCCGGGAGCCGGAGGGGCTGTAGCACATGGACAAAATACTTGCCTTTTTGGCACTTCCTTCCGGGTGGGGAGACAGTTCACGAAAAAATGTAATCTAATGGCAGATACTGATGAGATCAAGAGGGTTGCAGGGCAGAGGATGATGGCTGTGCTACTTCGGGGGCCCAGATGGCATCTTGGAATAACTATGGTTTAAACATCAGAAACGCAGGTGGAAGGGTGGGCGTTGGGTGCGGGAGGGGCGCTACGACCCTGGCTCAGGAGCTGTGCGTCTGGGGTCCGGGCTCCTTGCCGAGTGGAGAATGGGGGTCTGGCCGGGATTTATCCGCCTCCTGAGGGTCCCTCCGGGCTGCTGCTACAGTGGCCCCGGAGGGCTGGTGTGCCAGAGGTCGTGCAGGGAGATGCCGCAGCCCCTGTGTGGTCTAGGAACTGAAGTCATGGTCCCGGGCTTCAACCCCCACATGCCCTGCAGCTTAGGCCGAGTGGCTTAACCTCTCTGTGCCCCAGTTTCCTCATCCATAAAATAAGGACAATGGCGCTCACTTGAATGCAGTGAGGATTCAGCAAGTTAATGCCAAGTGCTTATTTTTTATTTTTTTTCTTAGTGTCTGTTCCGTTTTTGAGAGAGCATGAGCAGGGAGGGGCAGAGAGAGAGACACACACAGAATCCGAAGCAGACTCCAGGCTCTTGAGTTGTCAGCACAAAGCCTGATCTGGGGCTTGAACCCACAGACCTCGAGATCATGACCTGAGTGAAGTCGGATGTCCAACCGACTAAGCCACGCAGGTGCCCCAATGCCAAGAGCTTAGAACATGAATTGTGTTCTAGCAAAGTGGGGAGGGGAGGCGTGGAGGAGTTGGGCTGGCGGGTCACCTCTGGCTGCCTGGGGGTAGAGGAGATCCTGGGCCCTGGGGCTGCCTGCGCTCTGGCCCCTCACTCCCCCAGGATGAGAATGCGTGCCTGGAAGGAAGTGACGTAACTGAAACAAACATCATGAAGTGATCATTGCTCCCAATACGATTGACACACACCGATATTTTTAAATTGTAGTTTCCTCTATTCAATTTAAAAACCGAGCTTGACCACTAAATTGATTACACGGCCAACTAATGGAAAGCAGACTGCAGTTTCAAAACCACGGACCCTGGATTATGTATGAGAGCCCTCACAGCTGAGAGCTGCCGGTGTCTGAACTCCAGGATTCTAGCTATCCATTACTTTTGTCATTTTGAGAAAGCTTGGCAAGCCCTCTGGCTCTTAGAATTTGGGAGCCTGACATCTTGAAATCACATTGACTACACCTTCATTTTAAAGATGAAGTAGCTATTAATCTTTAAAAGAATAACAGCGGGGCACCTGGGTGGCTCAGTCGGTTAAGCCTCCGACTTCGGCTCAGGTCAGATCTCACGTTCGTGGGTTCGAGCCCCGCATCAGGCTCTGTGCTGACAGCTAGCTCAGAGCCTGGAGCCTGCTTCCGGTTCTGTGTCTCCTTCTATCTCTGCCCCTCCCCCTCTCATGCTCTGTCTCTCCCTGTATCAAAAATAAAACATTAAAAAAAAATTTTTTTTAATAAAATAAAAAATAAAAGAATAACAGAGATACACAGAAGGGGTAGGGGAGGTATGCACTTCGAGTTAAAGCCTGTGTACCTTTCAGACAGGATTCATCTGCCATTTGGTCTCCAACCTGCCCCCAGGTTGCATCATCACAGGCATCTTTGGTGCCTGTCCTTCAGCCGACTCTGGCTGTCCGCCCTGCGCCACGTCCAGCCCGTGTGGCTGGTTCACTTGCCTCGTCCACGTAGAAGTGGGGGCTCCTCCTGTCCTTGGCACAGGGGTTCCCACTCGGCACACGTGATGAACACTGCAGTGGTCTGCCAGCTGGAAGGGGACCCCTCTACCCCCGTCCCTCTTGTCCAGGGTGCTCCTTCCAGGCTTGGCCTGGCTGCTTCCCTGCTCTGGCACCACCCAGGGGGCTGCTGGGGCAGCTGCAGGCCATCCGTGGGCACGCAAGAGCAGAATCAAGGTCACACATAGGGCATCAGGGACCCCTTGGCTTTCTCTAGCGCCTTGAGCTCAACCTGATGAGGCCTAACCTTTTCTTTTTATGAATTTCACTATCCTGCAAAGAGATCATATCATTTGCCAACATGCAACTTAAAAATAGAGGACAGGGCGTCTGGGTTGGGTGAGTGTCCAACTCGGTTTTGGCTGAGGTCGTGATTTCGTGGTTTTGTGGATTCAAGCCCTGCGTCTGGCTCTGTGCTGGCAGTGCAGAGCCCGGTTGGGATTCTCGCTCTCTCCCTCACCCACTCTGCCACTCCCCTGTTTCTCTCTCTCAAAATAAATAAGCACTAAAAAAAAAAAAAAAAGAGGACTATATGCTAACTAACTTGGATGTAAATTTAAAAACATTAATTTAAAAAGTTAAAAGTATTAGGGAGTAAGGACTCTTTAGTTAAATTATTATTTTTTTCTTTTTAAGAATGTAACTTAAAAATATACACAAGGAATTAAGTGCTTATTGTTGGGAGGAAAAGCCCAGATGAAGCAGAAAAAATACAAGAAAGGAAGAACAATAATCAAAATCATCACAGACATCAAAAAAAAATAATAGAGGACTAACTGAAATATAAATAGAAAGCAATGTGTAATGGACACAGGTGCATCTTAAGTTCTGGGCACCATCTTTTTTTTCTGATTTTTTTTTAAATTTTGGTGCTTATTTACTCTTGAGAGAGAGAGAGACACACACACACACAGAGCGAGTTGGGGGAGGGGCAGAGAGGGAGACAATCTGAAGCAGGTTCTGGGCTCTAAACTGCACAGAGCCTGACGCGGAGCTTGAACTCATGAACTGCGAGATCATGACCTGAGCTGAAGTCCTGTGCTTAGCCAAATGAGCCACGCAGGTGCCCGTGGGCACAATCTTGAAGTGATGGCAGTGGGCTTAGATCCTGTACCCATGAGAGGATTTCTGTGAGCGGGACAGCCCTGCACAGAATGACAGGTGAGGAGGTTCCGACGGCCGCTCTGACCCTGGCAGGGCTGCAGGAGATGGGATTTCTGTTTCGTTTCCCAGCACAAGGGACACTCTTCCCGCCGTTTACTTGCAGTCCAAACAGAGTTAGGTTCCAGACTCAAATGATTATATACATTTTTCATCTCCACATGAAGGATGGATAAGGCCCTGGAAGCTTTGTGAAATGTGACAGGTCTTTGCTGTGTCCTGTGGGGGGCCTCCTCATGCAAGGAGAGGCCCCCTATTATTGTGACAATCAAAAACCTCTCCTAAACAAAGTGTCCCCTAGGGGCAGCATCACCTTGTTGAAAATCAGGGCCCCTGGCATATTCTGCCCCAGGCTGAAAGTTCCCTGATGCCTCCTCAGCTTGTGGCTTCCTACCAACCCTGGCCACTTAGAATGGCTCTCGTTCCCCAGCCCCTAGGGTCCAGGCCCACCAGCCTGTGGTCTAGGGCTCTTCCCAGTTTGCCTGGCTCTGGCCCACACTTCAAGATGATGCCATGAGCTGGAGGGGTACTGCCCTGTCCTGGTCCCCCGGGGGGGTGGGGGGGTGGGGGAAGGGAGGTTGATCCAGAGGACCGTCCTGTGATCTACCTACTGCAACAATGTCCATCTGGCACTCGTGAAACCCAAGGTCCCACTCAGGCAGGCATTGGGACTGGGGAACAAGTGATGTACTTCCTGTCCCCATCTCTCTTCCTGTGTGCACCCCACCCCCTCAGACCCCCCAGCACACAGATGCCAAGAGAGCAAAAGAGAATAACGGATCTTAACCCACATTCCTGTATGTACATATTTGTCGTACCCAGATACAAAAATGATAGCCTGTAGCTCTAAGGTGTCAGAAATTTACCCATAAAGTTGCTGCTGGTGTCCAACAGAAACATGCTGTACATTGGATGGGGTGGGTGGGGGACGGTTGGGTGATTCATGGGGTAGAAGCAGTATGAGCAGGAAACAGGTCAGAAATACACAGTGGAGGGGCGCCTGGGTGGCTCAGTTGGTTAAGCATCCAGCTTCGGCTCAGGTCATGATCTCACGGATCGTGGGTTTGAGCCCCGTGTCAGGCTCTGTGCTGACAGGTAACTCAGAGCCTGGAGCCTGCTTCTGGTTCTGTGTCTCCCCCTCTCTCTGACTCTCCCCTGCTCGCACTCTCTCTGTCTCTCAAAGGAGAGAAAGAAAAGAAAGAAGGAAAGAAAGAAATGCACAGTGGAAAACCACGAGTTTGGCTAGAAATGCACCATACCTGGAGAATGTGGGATATGCAACTTTTATTGATAACGATGCTAGAGATTTTGGCCTGGGTTGGACCCTGAAAAAATAAGAGGTCAAAAATCTAAGCAAGGCAGGCAAGACAAAAGAAAATCTTTGCGGTGGTCTGCCCAGGATTTAAAAGTATTGGCAACAAACAGGTGAAGCAAGATGCGTGTGTGTAGGGTTTTAAGGTGGGGGTCCCTCCAGAGCACATCTTTGTCTTAAGCCCCAACCCTAAGCTGTGGCACGCGTATCTTACTTCGAGCAAATTGCTGTGCTTTTCCCTCTCGTGGTCAGTTCTAGTGACCAGGTCATGGACAGATGGTGGCATACAAGGAGGTAGAATGTAGCGGTTAGGAGGTTGGGTTTAAGATTTGGTGCCTAATTAGGACCGTCTGGGTTCCGGTTCTAGCACTGCCATGTTACTCTTGGGTAGCCTTGGGTAAATTTCACTTGTCCTCTCTGCCTCCACTTCCTCATCTGTGAGGAGAATGATGACTATTGGTATTTCCTTCCTAGGGTTCTTGAGAGAATTCAGTGGATTGAAGTCTCTGGAGGCCATGAGTGAGGAACGGAGCTGTGGCTGTGGAGGCCTGGGGCCCGCCTGCTTACCTTACACCCTGTCCGCGGGGCGCAGGACAACTCTTGGGGGTCATTTGGTGGAGAGGGGACCAGAGCCGAGCCCAGAAGCCTCTCCTGGTGTCCTAGTCACACCGTCCCTACTGCGGTCCCCGGAAATGTTGAAGGCTAATGGTCCAGTTCCGCAGGGATCTGCTCTGCTGTCCAGGTCACACAGGTGACGTTTCTCAGGGCCTCTCTGATTGGAGATGTGGAGGAAGGGGAGGTCGCCCATCCGTAGTCACGAGTCCCCATGGATAAAGCAGGTACTTTGGGTTGGGGCAGAGGAGTGAGTCAGTCCGCAAGTGCAGTCTCCTGGTTATGTATGGAGTTCTGGTCCTGCAGGTGGGCCCCAAAACTGCTTGGCATCAGACAGGGACCCTGGGCGGAGAGCGTTTGGGACCTGGCAGCCCTTGGCGGAGTCCCGAGCTGGCACCGTGGCATGGGCACTAACACGGTATCCCAGTGCAGGAGCACCCTAGAGACCAGAGGGACTTTATCTCTCACCTCTAGCGGCAGCGAATTTTACCGCTCACAAGGAATATCGATTTGCTTAGAATATTAGGTACGTGCATGACTAAATCATGTACTTAATAAAATACGCATAAAAATAGAAACACAAATTACAGCAGTTTAAAATGCCTTGATAATGTGATGACATCATAGTGTCCATTAGCTAATATCTCAAGCCACATAAGGGGCCCAGGGTGAGATTCATCATTCAGAATTTGTCAATCTGTGTTTCACATTGTGCGTATTAATGTGGCATTCTGTTCTGGATGACTTCCTGTCAGGTCTGACTAACGCATCACCATCGTGAGCTCCTCCTAGGCCGTGGGAAGACCTCCCAGCAGCAGCAGGAGGAGTTGGCTCCACCGTTATCTGTCATTTGCAGGCACTTTTGTGTGATTCTCAGTAATTTATCTGAAGGAGGCTTTTTCACGCGTTTGTCCAGGTTGTGGGTGTTCATTTTAACCCGGTTCCCAGGTCATGACTTCCTCGCCAGCGTCTGCTAACACTGCAGCAGCTGTTGGTAAGCTGAACGTGGACGGAGTGTGACACCTCGCGCTGGAGTGTGGACCCCACACGTGACACATGTCCATCCAATCGACCGTCCAAGGGAGGGTGAGGATGTCAGCGTATATGCTTAATCTGAGTGGAGCCTAATTTCAACCTAGAAGTTTTTACACCCTGATGAATGGGTGCCACCCCAGTGTCTGAGCGTGGGTGCCCCACTCCGGAGATTACTGCCCTAGGCGTCGTGGGGACCTCTCGGGGGCCAAACCTAATTCTAAACCTTCTCTCACCGCAGAGGGAGAGCGGCATGTGAATGGGGAGCATCACGTCAAGGAGGCGGCTTCCCCCACAGGAGCTGGGGTGGGGCGTGGAGAGTCTGGATCCCGGCTGGACCCCGAGGTGTGTGCGGGGCTGAAAGGCTCAGTCCTAGCTGTGTCTCTGGCAAAGTGTTAGGCAACTATAAAAGAGGACAAAATTGGCAAAACCAACCATTCCAGGGATCTAGAAGTTGACCGAAGGCAAGGAGACAACAAAACAAAACAAACCCAAGAAGCATCTATTTATGAAAACCCTGAACTTTTGAAAGAACCGTGGGGTCTTGCCTGGAGCTGTTTCCGTTTCCTTCCCCACCCGCAACGTGTAGTGCTACCGGGGTGAAGGCGCCTTTGACCACGAGCTGTTGGATTTGATGTGGAGAGACAGCCCCGCGCTCACTGGCATTGTCAGTAAGAGGGGAAAGCCCACAGCTTTGGTATCCTGAGGCCACAGGCCCACACAGGGCAGGGGACACACCAGTGGGCTATCTAGAAATTTGCCAGGGAAATCTGGAAAAGAGAACCAGAGAGCGCTGATCAAACTCTCCACGCATCCCTAGTGGAAGGGGAGGTTGTGTTCATACACAGAGGAGAGCAAGAAGGCCCAGGATCGGTGGTAGAAAGTGAAAGCCGGGAGAGACTTGAAAACAGACCAAATTTTGAAGAGCCCCACCCCCACCCCCAACCTGTCCCCGGGTCCGCTGGCCAACGGTGAAAGCCTCAAGGCGTTTGAGCAAAGGCAAACCAGTCATTACCTGACCACTCGACTAGACACACACACCTGGAGACCGTGTCTAGACAGATCTTATTTTACAAAAAATAAAAATGTAAATTAAACTGTGCAGAGGGACACCTGGGTGGCTCAGTCAGTTAAGTGGCTGACTTCAGCTCAGGTCATGATCTCACAGTTTGTGAATTTGAGCTCCACGTCGGGCTCTGTGCTGACAGCTCAGAGCCTGGCGCCTGCTTCAGATTCTGTGTCTCCCTCTCTCTCTGTCCCTGCATTCTGTCTCTCTATTTCAAAAATAAATAACATTTAAAAAAATGCACAGAGACATTATGGGCTGTGTGCCATGGCGCAGACAGATTCCAAAGATTGAGTCTAGGCATTTACTAAAAACAAAACAGTAACAACAACTTTCAGAAGAAAATCAGAGTCCACAATTGCTATACAATATGTTATCTAAAATGTCCCCAGTGTTCGGAGCGCCTGGGTGGCTCAGTCAGTTGAGCCTCTGACTTCGGCTCAGGTCAGATCTCACGTTCGTGGGTTCGCGTCAGGCTCTGTGCTGACAGCTAGCTCAGAGCCTGGAGCCTGCTTCCAGTTCTGTGTCTCCTTCTCTCTCTGCCCCTCCCCCTCTCATGCTCTGTCTCTCTCTGTATCAAAAATAAATAAAACATCAAAAAAAAAATGTCCAGTGTTCAACAAAAAAATGGAACCCAAAGTGAAAAATGCAGTAGTATTTACAGCCATTTAAATATGCTTAGGTATGGGTCCAACAAAGCATAAACAGAGTTGATGAAAGAAATAAAAGCCAAATAAATGAAAAGGCACCCTGTGCTCATGACAGACTCAGAGCCAAGATGTCAATGCTTGCCAAATTGATTTAAAGATTTAATGCGATTCCTATCAAAAATGCCGGCAGGGATTTGTTTGGTAGACATAGACAGGCTTATTCTAAAATTTATAAGGAAAGGCATAGGCCCTAGAATGTCGAAAATAATCTTATAATAGATTAAAGGGGGTAGAATCACTGTGCCCAATAGTAAGGCTTACTAGATAGGCATGGAAATGAAGACACACAGTGCTGATAACGCAGCAGACACAGATCAAAAGCAGAAGAGAGCCTAGAAATAGACCCACACTTCTTTACTGAGTAAAAGAAGGCTCACATGCTATATATACTTGCTCCTATATATAACTTGGTTGAAATGACAATTATAGAATTGGAGAACATTTCTTAATAGTTTCCAGGAACTAAGGATAGAGGGTGGGCTGGGTGTGGGTGTGGCTCTGGAAGAACCGTGTATAAAAGTCCTTGTGATGGAGCTGGTCTGGATTTTCACCATCAAAGCCAGTATCCTGGTGGTGACATTATACTGTAGTTCTACAAGATTCCACCACTGAGGAAAGCTGGACAAAGGGCTCATGACATCTCTTCGTATTATGTCTTAAATCCACATGTGAACATACAATTATCTGAAAGTAAAAGTAACAAAGTTTTAAAAATCTGAGCAAAGACATCAGGCTCCTTCATACTATGGAGGGAGAAACATTTCACAGATTGACTTCAGGCAAGTTACTAAAAACAAAACAATAGCAACTCTTGGTAGGGGGGAATCAGAATCCCAAGTGCCTACAATATTGTATCCAAAATGTCCAGCTTTCAACAAAAAAGTGTGAAGTGTGTGTGGAAACACAATAAAATCCATATTTGGTGAAAAAAGCAGTCAGTAGAAGCTGTCTTTAAGTGGACCCAGATGTTGGATTTAGCAGACAGAGGCTTCAAAGGAGCCATTATGAATACACTCAGAGAATTAAAGGAAAATATAATTGAAGCAAAATATAATCACAACTAAAAAAACAGGCAGTCTCAACACAAACAATGAAAAAAATAACAAAGAACCAAATGGAAATTCCAGAATTGAAAACGGCAGTAACTTAGATGAAATATTTACTAGACGGTCTTAACGGTAGATTTGAGATGGCAGAAAAATCGGTGAACTTGAATACAGATTATAAAATTTACTCGATCCTGAACCCTAGAGAAAAATTTTAAGATGAAGAAAAATGAACAGAGCCTGAAGACCTAGGGACGTCAACCATGTCAAAGAGAGGAATGGCAGTCACAGCAGAAGAAAAGGAAAGGAAAAATATTTGAAGAATAATGACCCCAAAACGTTCAAATTCAGTAAATATTAATTTACAGATCCAAGTGTTATGCCCAGATTGCAATGTCCCCAAAGACCAGAGACCACGAGGGAGACTGAGTCACGCATGCAGAAGCAAAGGGCGTTTATTCAGGCTTAAGCTCGGACCCTCAGACCTCACCAACGCAGTGCATCCGTGCTGAGAGCCCCGATCAAAGGCGGGGCAGGGTTTTTATGGGGTTGGAAGTGGGGGGGGTTACAGAAAATTGTGTCATGTGCACAGTAATCCAATCATCATCGTATAATAGCCTTTGCAGCTATTCTAACCATACACATTGTCCAGAGTGTTGGTTACTTTTGGCGGGACTCAATCATGACCTTTAGTGCTTTTTCGAAAATAACCAATTACGGGGTGGGCTAAAGACCCCCACGTGGGGTAAGTAACTAGCCTTAAGCAATAAGTGATTATCTATAGCTTCTATCTCTAAGCCTGCCCTTAGGAGTGTTAAGCATTTTGGCTGGCCGCTTCTGATTGGGTGTTACTAGGGTGGTCCTTGGTTGAGCAATCTGTGCCCTTTTATTGTCTAATGATTCTGGGAAACTGACACTTAGGCCTCCAAGGTCAGAGGGGAAACTTGAAGCCTGTCATGGAGTCAGTTTGGTTCAGACCTGTGTCCTTTCACAAGAATCTCAAAAAAAAACAAAAAACAAAAAAAACAAGAATCTCAATGAATCCATGTTAGAATAAATACAAAGAGATCCCCACCTAAATACATCATGGTTGAACTTGAAAGACAACAGAGGCACCTGAGTGGCTCTTTTGGTTACGTGTCTGACTTTGGCTCAGGTCATGATGTCAAGGCTTCTGAGTTTGGCCCTAGTCGGACTCTGTGTTGACAGCTCAGAGCCTGGAGCCAGCTTCAAACTCTTATGTCTCCCCCTCTCTCTGCCCCTCCCCTGCTTGTGCTCGCTCGCTTGCGCGCGCTCTCTCTCTCTCTCTCTCTCTCTCTCAGAAATAAACATTAAAAAAAATTTTTTTAAACCACAAATCTTGAAAGCAGCAAGAAAAAAAATGACAGAGAAACAATAATGCAATTAGCTGACTACTTAGCAGCAGGAAGACAGTGGGGTGGCGTATTCAAAGTACCTAAAGAAAACCAGCTAGCCAAGACTTCTATATGTGGAAAGATTATCTTTCAAACATGAAGTTGAGGAAAGACATTCCAAAGTAAGCAAAACCTGAGAGAATTCATTGTTAGCAGATTTGCTTTAGAAATCCAAAAAGTTGGGGTGTCTGGGTGGGTCAGTCAATTGAGCACCCAATTCTTGATTTCAGCTCAGGTCGCGATCCAAGGGTTGTGGGATTGAGCCCCGCGTCGGGCTCTGCACTGAGCGTGGAGTCTACTTGAGATTCTCTCTCTCTCCCTCTGCCCATCTCCCTGGCTTCCATGTATGTGTTCTCTCTCAAATAAAGAAATAAACAAGAAACACAAAAGGAAGTTCTTTAAGCTGCAAGAAAATGACAGCACGTGATAACTTGAATTGACAGGGAAGAAATGAAGAGCACCAGAAATGATAAGTATGTGGGTAAAGATAATAAGCTAAAAAATAACGTATATTTTCTTAATTTCTTTGAATGACATACAATTATTTAAAGCAATAATTATAACACTGTGATTTGAGGTTTAATTTTTTTTTTTAAGATCTTATTTTTAAGTAATCTCTACACCCAACGGGGGTTGAAACTTACAACCCTGAGATCAAGAGTCACATGCTCTGCCGCCTGAGCCAGCTGGGCGCCCCAAGGCTTATAACATATATGGACATGACACATATGATAATAATAGATCAAAGGAAGGGTCAACGGAAGTATCCACAAACAAAGCTGCTGTTTTGCCAGAATGAAGTCAGCTTTACCCCAAAGTGGAGGGTGAGTTAAGCTGTGTATAAGGTACATCCCTGGAGCAACCACTAAGAAAATAAAAACATCATTGAAACTTCAAGAGAGGAGTTAAAATGGCACATTAGAAATATTTTTGAACACAAAAGAAGGCAGCAAAGAAGAAACAGAGGGACACACGCGTGCACACACACACAGCAGAATGGCATGTGTAAACCCTTCAGGTGTGAAGAAATCAAATACGATAATTGACAGGCAAAGATTGTCAGACTGGACACAAGAGCAAGATCCTACCAGAGACTGTCCAGAAGAGAACACACTTTGGATTCAAAGCAACAGAATGAAAATAAAGGATGGGGAAAAGATCTATCAAACAGCAGCCAAAGAGCTGGGATGGTTAGATTAGCATCAGACAAACTAGGTTTTACGACAAAAGAAATATTACTAGGGGCAAAGAAGGACAGTTCAAAATAATTGGAAGATTAATTCATCTACTAGGAGTGTAACATATATATTTCAATGTACACACAGGTAACAACAGAGCCCTAAAACCCATGAAACAAAACCCGACAGAAGTGTAAGGATAAAGAGACAATTCAACAATTCTAGAGCTTTCCATTGCACATTCTCAAAAATGGCTTCAATTCCAATGGATGGAATAACGACACGAAATCAACAAGGAGATAGGATCATTGAGTAACATTATCCAACCAGGTTAACTCTGACAGCGGCAGATTGCACGTCCTTTTCAAGTGCGCTCAGAACCTTGTCGGGATGTCAGGCAAGAAGACTGAAGGCGTTCAAAGTATGTTTGATGGCCACATGGAATCAAATACGGAAAAAAATTCGGCAATTCCCCAAATACGTGGAAGGGAAAGATAACACCCTCCTAAAAATAGTTCATGAATCAAAGAAGAAATGACAGGGAAAATACAACATGCCAACCTGTGTGGACTGTGGCTGGAGAGTATTTTAGGGCGTGTGTAGAGGTGGCTAAGGCACATGAGGGACCGCCTTTAGAACAGCTCATGGGAATGTTCTAAAACCGGGGTTGTAGTGATGGTTACACATCCGCACAAATTTGCTGAACACATCATCGGCTTGGGCGCTTGCAGAGGGTGAATTGTGTGTGTGTGAATGGTACCAGATGAAGCTGTTTAGTGAGTGTTGGGGGAGGGGAGAGTAGTTCATTGCAAAAAAGCCATGTAGGTAGGGTGACCACTTGTCCTGTTTCCAGGGACTTTCCCAGTTTCAGAACGGAAAGTCCTGCATCCTGGGACCCCTCTGCAGCCTCAGGCAAACTAGAATTTTCAGGGTGATGGCACTGTTCTGTACGTCACCAAGGTAGTTTATACATGACTCCATACATTTGTCAAAACCCAATACAGGGGCACTGAGTGGCTCTGTTGGGTAAGCGTCCAACTTTGGCTCATGTCGTGATCTCACAGTTCGTGGGTTCAAGCCCCATGTTGGGCTCTGTGCTGGCAGCTCAGAGCCTGGATCCTGCTTCAGATTCTGTCTTCCTTTCTCTCTGCCGCTCCCCTACTCATGCTCTGTCTCTGTCTCAAAAATGAATAAATGTTAAAAAAAAATTTTTTAAAACCTGTACATAATGAGTTTGCTGCATGCAAATTTTTTTTCTATGCAACCTCTGAGTTATTTTTATTTATTTTAATTTTTTTCTTTTATAGTTTGTTGCCGCATGCAAATTTTTAAAAAATCAACCATGAGATCCCAGAATGGAATGCAAATGGAATGTGACAAACTAACCTGTGTTACATATGACAGCGCTTAATGAAGGGGGTGGAGAGAAAAGGCACTGATGTAAGTAATTTTGGGAAAGGATTCTTCACATTCTATGAGACTGAAGACAAAAAGTACTGTAAGTGAACATTGTACTCTGGTTGGTAAATTTGTTCCTCATGGAGTATGTTTGGCGATTCTGAAACTACTTTAATTTTTGAGAGAGAGACAGGGCGCAAGTGAGTGAGGGGCAGAGAGAGAGAAAGAGTCCCAGGAAGGGCAGAGAAAGAGAGAGAAGCAGGGCTCAAACAAAGCGGGGCTCGTGGTCACCCAAAGCGGGACTCGAACTCGTAAAACATGAGCTCGTGACCTGAGCTGAAGTCAGATGCTTAACGACTGAGCCGCCACCCAGGCGCCCTTTGAAACTACTTTAAAAATGCAATAGGACAAACAAATAAGTAATAGGATTGTAGATAATGGGAGCCCGGTTGCAAATAAGCAAGGGGAAAGGCTACAATAAACCCTGGGCTGGGTTAGAGGCAGGGTCAGCATGATCTCATGTCCACTTTGACATATGCAGTTAGGTACATAGGCCCCTCATTCTCACTGGCATTTCTCTCAGCAGGTTGGCTTCATTTCCCTTAAGGCCACCCTCCCCCTTAGCACTGCCCCTACCCTGCTTTTCTTTTCTATAGGACATCGCATTACATAACGCAGACACGTTAGATACTTGCTCGTTCTGGTTAGATTTTGCCGCATAACAATCCATCCCAGACTCAGTGAGACAGTCATTTTCTCATGCTCAGGCACTTCGTGGGTCAGGAATTTGAACAAGGCGCAGCAAGCGTATGACCCGTCTCTGCTCCATGAGGTCTGGGGTCTCCGTTGGGGGTGACTCCAGGCGCTGGGGGCCAGAATCACCTGTCTGTCACCTGACACTGAGTGCAGCGCCGCAGTGTGGCCTTTCCAGCTGGTGTGAGCCTCTTAGAGCGTGGGTGGGTGTGTCCTGGAGACAGGCGTCCTGTCGTTCTCCACTGGTGACGCAGTCACAGGCCTGCCCGGGTTCAGGCAGGGACCCACTCCCGCTCTCCCTGGGAGGAGGGCCAAGGAAGGCCGGCCCTGTTTCACAGCCACCGCGCTTGTTCATGTTCTGTCTCCTCTCTACTCGGGCAGGGACCATCTTTGTTTTCCCCCTTCCCCAGGGAAGGTACACAAAGAATTGTTGCTGTTGGACGCTGTGGAATGATCATGGCAAGAAAGGGTCACTTTATTCCTAGTCTTAAAAGTTTTTTATTAAGAAAACTTCTCAAATGACGACAGCATCTTCTCAAATGTGTGTGGCGATGACCAGATGGCCCTCCCACCTCACCTCTTCTGAGTTCACATGCTGTTCCCACAGCCCCCAGTGCTTTCCACACTTGCTACTTCCCGCACCGTGGTCCTGCTGGAAGCCACAAGCTGTTTGCGACACGCTCGGACTGGCTGGGGAGCGGGCGTAACGTTCGCGTCCCCGGGGCCAAGCGGCATCCGCAGGTGCAGAGCGGCCCCCCGGCTTTGCTATGCCTTCTGGCTCTTCCCGACACTGCCTGCAGTCCGTGCCACACCCTGGAGCCTGGCTCCCTAGGACCTGCCAGTGAAAAGAGCTCAGGGACCTTCTGAGCTGAGAATGCCCCTACTATGATGATTCACCTCGACCCCCACGGAATCCTGGTCTTTGGGCCAACACATCAAGCTTCTCTGCACATTCTGGTTTTGCTCTGAGCAGAACAAGGGTTTGTCATGTCGAGGACACACAGGGCTTCCCGGATGACCACATGTCACTCCACGTCATCAATGCCTGTCTGCCCTTGTGTGTGCGCTGTTGTGTCGGGATGGGAAATCCATGGCCTCCGTGATGGTCCCTCCACTGGACACTTTCTCTCCCCTCCCCAGGCTGCCAGGGGCCCGGCTCATGATCTGTGTTGTTGGTCGGTATGTGTGCTGTGGGGCCATGCATCTGAGGGCAGTGACACAGGGTGGGGAAGTCCCTGATCCTCAAGGTCCAGCTGCGGTGTGACCCGCACATGGGGCAGTCACCACGGCGGCCGTGGGGCCTCCTTTCTGCTTCCTCTTTGACCCATCTCTCACCTCCCCGGTTCCTAAGCTTGTGTCTCACGGATCCTCGCCTCCTCCTGGGGCTGGGGACCCTCAGACACCTGCACCCGCCTCTGTTCTAGCGGCTGCGCACACCAGCTTAGGCGCCGGGCCCGCCTGGTTCAGCCCCGGCCCTCGGGGCCTTGGCTGCTTCACCTCAAAGTTGCTCTCACGAAGGACATTCTGGGCCATGAAGGTTCGTGGAGGAGGTGAAGGCAGGGGAAGCCTGTAAGATGCCCACGGGGAAAAGAGTAGCACCAGGGGATGGCGGTGCGGGTGCGGGAGTCAGCAGAGGAAAGGAAAAGTGAGAGGACACTGGGGACCCTTGTTCGGTCCCAGCATTTGGACTTCCTTATCTGTAGGACACCTCACTGGCTGGCCTCTGGGTACAGTGGCTGAAAATACTTCATGAGGCTGCTAGGGATTGAACTGTGTTATCCCGCTCTGGCCAACTTCCTATTGAAGGCCTAACCCGCATGGTGACTGTATTTGGAGGTAGAGCCTACCCAGGAGGTGATTGAGGTTAAATGAGGTCGAAGGGTGGGGCCCTGATATGATAGGATCGGTGCCCTTACAAGAGGATACACCATCTCCCCCTCTCTCCCCTGCCCTGCCTTTCCCCATCACAAGCTCGAACAAAGATGAGGTCGTGTGAGGACACAGCATGATGACCTACAAGGCAGGAAGACAGGCCTCACTAGACTGTGACGGTGCTGGCACCTGGAATTTGGACAGCCAGCCTCCTGTGAGAGAATAAATGTCTGTCTAAGCCACTGTGGTCTGTGACATTTTGTGGGGGTGGGCCAAGGTCACTGAGCCAGGGGCACATGACCCAGGGGCACTAGTCAGGTGCACCCATGCGTGTATGGCCAGTCAGGCATGTGATGAGAAGGAGGGGCGGCAAATTCTTCTTGGGGAAGCGGCAGCCACAGGGCTTGGGATGTCCAGCTGCAGCGGCAGCTTCCAGAATCCACAATGCGTAGTGTCAGAGCTATAGTGATCTCGCGTGTCCCGCTAGGCCAGTGTGTGGCGTGTTCTTACTATCTTCAGAGCCTGCAAGCCTGGTTCTTGGATCCTTTCTGAGAGTGTGTGAGCCCTTAAGAAAACCAAATCGCTTACTGAAGTAACGCATCTGTCTTGCTGGAGTTTTACTAAATGACTACAACAATGTAATGAGCACTCAGAACAAGGAACATAACATTAATACCAATCCCCAGAGGCATTCCCCGGGGCCTTGTTCCATCACTACCATCCTCCTAAAGGCAACTACAGTCCCGACTTCTAAAAGCTTACTTTAGTGGATCACAAAGACTTTATTCTTTTGTGCGGGCTTTGACTGCCCAACATCATCTTCGTGTGGTTTGTGATGTAGGTGCACGTCACGTCACAGTAGCTCATTCTTTTTCGTTGCTGCATAGTATTCCTTTGCGTGAATCTGCCACACTGATCTGTTCTCCTGTTGCTGGGCATTCAGGAGATTTCTATCTGGAGTCCATTACAAATAATGATGCTGTGAATGTGACCATACATATATGTTGTTGAACAGATGTAAACATGTCTTTCATGACCCTGAGATTAAGAGTTGCGTGCTCTACTGAGTTCACGCCCCACATGGGGCAGAGCGTTTACTTAAAATAAAAAAAAAGATTAAAGGGGCACCTGGGTGGCTCAGTCGGTTAAGCATCCGACTTCGGCTCAGGTCATGATCTCACGGTTCGTGGGTTCGAGCCTCGCATTGGGCTCTTTGCTGACAGAACAAAGCCTGCTTGTGATTCTGTCTCTCCCTCTCTCCCTCTCTCTCTCTGCCTCTCACCCACTCACACATGCTCTCTCTCTCCAAATAAATAAAACTTAAAAAAAAAATCCCCGGTTACAGACTGTAACTTCTATTGATGCAGTGACCATATCTCAATTATCTTGGTATTTCCAGTGGCCTAGCACTGGTGGCTCAGAGGGGCTCTTGGAGGAGAAAATAAGTGGCACAGTATCTGCTGGTGGCACATCACGAGTGATCAATAACTGCTTGTGGGCTTAGTGCCTGAAATGCAGAACAGTAATGTTACACCTTGATGTGCATGTTTGTAGGAAAATGGTCTCTTTCCGTTTTTAAAAAAATTTTGAATGTTTTCATTTATTTTTGAGAGAGAAAGAGAGAGACAGCATGAGCAGGGGAGGGTCATAGAGTGTGGGAGACACAGAATCCAAAGCAGGCTCCAGGCACAGAGCCCGATGTGGGGCTCGAACTCATGACCTGAGCTGATCATGACCTGAGCTGAAGCTGGACGCTCAACCGACTGAGCCACCCAGGCACCCCTCCTTTTTTTTTTAATGTTTATTTATTTTTGAGAGAGAGAGTGTGTGTGTGTAAGCAGGGGAAGGACATAGAGAGAGGGGGACAGAGGATCCAAAGTGGGCTTGTGTTGATAGCAGAGAGCCCAATGTGGGGCTCAAACATGAAAACCATAAGCTCATGACCTGAGGGGAAGTCAGACGTTTAACCAACTGAACCACCCAGGCACCTCAGTGTCTTTCCCTTTCTTACAATATCAGGATGTTGCTGGCAATAAAGAAAGACTGAAAACAGGTGAATTGTTTCAACATGGGATGTTCTTCTGGATTTGGGGTGGCTCTGTATTTAATTTAGTAAGAGAAGAGCATTTTAGGCAAAGAGATGTCACCGCATGTTAAAATTATACTTCGATATCTGTTTCCATCTCCATCCATCTGTCAGTTTCTGGCTGATGTGCTCTTCTTCTAACTATTCTTTTTCTCGACCATTTATATGTTTTCCTGATTCTCTCTTCCTGGCTCTATCTTTACCTCACACTGAAACAACATGTTCAAAATGGAATTTTCGTAATTGTTATAGGTAAGAGATTCGTTGTGCTACTGTACTGGGCCTTGACCCTGAGGCAAAATTATTAGTTACAGATGCTTTTGTCAAACGCTGGGGCCTATCTGACTGGGAATAATTTTGTATCTCAGGATGAGGAAATGGACTGAATCAAAATCCAGGCTCAGACACACCGAATAAATAGGGATCATGCCTATGTGGATGATAAGGACAAGTGCTTACTTCTCAAATTTCTCCAACTCAGGCTAAATGAGAAGCATGTTAATGAAAAAGAACCATAGTAGTCACCGCTCATTGATTGCTTTCCACCCACCAGGACTGTGCAAAGTGTTTACACGCATCATTTAACTTTTGATCCTCACAACAGCCTTGCTGTGCTACAAATTTGTGACCATCATCATCATTTTATTATTTTTTATTTTAGAGGGAGAGGGAACACATGCACAAGTGGAGGGGGGTAAGAGAGAGAGAATGAATGAATGAATGAATGAATCTTCAGCAGGCTCCATGCTCAGCAGTGGAGCCCCACATGATCCTCCTTCCCAGGACCCTGGGATCATGACCTGAGCCGAAATCAAGAGTCGGATGCTCAACCGACTGAGCCACGTGGGCGCCGCCATCATCATCATTTGATAAACGATGAAACCAAAGTTTATAGAGTTGGGGCAACTTGTCCAATGTCACATTGCCGGTAGGCAGGTGAGCAAAGACTCAAAGCCAGGCTGTGAGAGTCCCAAAGCGAGGCCGTCAGTTGTCCTTGAGAGAAGAGTAAAGGGAGACAAAGACTGTACCCACTGAACTCAGCTCTTAGGATTGTCACAATCACGGTCCAGGATTCATGGACCACCAGGAGGGCACTGCCACTTGATCTTGATTCTCTTTTCAGAAGAAACCTGTGTTCTCATTCTTGGCAGGTTCTGAGACAATACCAGGTGACCAGTGGCATGTGGGAAGAGAAGATGTCAGTTGTGCCCAGAGTACAAGGGCTTCATCACGTGACTGAGAAGCCATGTGCCAGTGAAGGTCATGGGCACAGGTGGGTGCTGTTGGGGAGCGCTGAACCATAGTGTGGTTTCACTGTGCTTTGGGCGATGTGTACACCAAGGAGTCGCCACTTCAGAATGCGTGGCCCTTTTGGCACTGCAGGACCTAAAGTCCGTGACACGGGTCATGGTTAAGTGCTGAGTTTTGGAGTCTGGCAGACCTAGGTTTGAATTCTAAGAATGAACATCAGAGTTGGCTTACGATAACATACTCTCAAGCTAAAACTTGGATTTATCATTTACAAAGTGGAATAATGATATGAAACCACCTCAAAGGAAATACAACTCAAAGCCACAATGAGATACCACCTCACACCTGTCGGAATGGCTAATGTTAACAACTCAGGGAACAACAGATGTTGGTGAGGATGTGGAGAAAGGGGATCTCTTGTGCACTGCAGGTGGGAATGCACACTGGTGCAGCCACTCTGGAAAACAGTATGGAGGTTCCTCAAAAAAAAAAATAATAGAACTACCCTACGACCTGGCAGTTGCACTACTAGGTATTTATCCAAGGGATCCAGGTGTGCTGTTTCGAAGGGACACATGCTCCCCAGTGTTTATAGCAGTGCTACTGACAATAGCCAAAGTATGGTAGGAGCCCAAAGGTCCATTGCTGGATGAATGGATAAAGAAGATGAGGTGTATATATATATATATAATGGAGTATTATTACTCAGCGATCAAAAAGAATGAAATCTCACCATTTGCAACTACATGGATGGAACTAGAGGGTACTATGCTAAGCAAAAATAGTCAGTCATAGAAAGACAAATACCACGTGACTTTACTCATATGAGGACTTTAAGATACAAAACAGATGAACATAAGGGAAGGGAAGCAAAAATAATATAAAAACATGGAGGGAAATGAAACATAAGAGACTCTTAAATATGGAGAACAAACAGAGGGTTGCTGGATGGGTTGTAGGAGGGGGGATGGGCTACATGGCTAAGGGGCATTAAGGGGTCTACTCCCGAAATCATAGGCTCCAGGCTCTGAGCTAGCTGCCAGCACAGAACCCAATGCAGGACTCGAACCCACGGACCGTGAGATCATGACCTGAGCCAAAGCCAGATGCTTAACTGACTGAGCCACCCAGAAGCCCCCTCAGTGTTTTTTAAGAGTCAACGGGATGATCTCACGGTTCCTGGGTTCAGGCCCCTTGTCAGGCTCTGTGCTGACAGCTCAGAGCCTGAAGCCTGCTTCCAATTCTGTGTCTCCCTCTCTCTCTCTGCCCCTCCCCTGCTCTTACTCTGTCTCTATCTCAAAAATAAATAAACATTAAAAAAAAGAAGAGTCAACGGGACAGACTCAGCACAGTAAAGTACAATGTGCATCTATCCCACTGCAACATAATGGCGCACGTTTAGATGTATCTGTTTATTACCTCAGGCTCTCTGAGGGCAAAGGGTGTGTCTTGCTTGCCACTGTGTCCTCAGCATCTGGCATTGTCTACTGATTTTATTTGAAAAAATGTTTAGTGTTTATTTATGAGAGAGAGAGAAACAGAGCACAAGTGGGGGAGGAGCAGAGAGAGAGAGAGGAAGACACAGAGTCCAAAGCAGGCTCCAGGCTCTGAGCTGTCAGCACAGAGCCCGATGCGGGGCTCAAACTCACGAGCCCTGAGATCCTGACCTGGGCTGACGTTGGAAGCTTAACCGACTGAGCCACCCAGGCGCCCCTATGGATTTGTTTTGAATTGAGGAAGAACAAGCTCTGTTTTTGTCATTTTAAAGGTTTGTTCTAAAAGACCTGGGAAAACTCATCACAGAAAAGGAAAGAAGCATTTGGAAAACATAACATCTTCAGATACTGAAATCGCTGACAGGTGCCTTGTCTTCATTTCCTTGCCAGTCAGAACAAGTCATCTGTGGGCGCCTGGGCCTCAGGGCAGTGGGTGGAGACCGGGCCGTAGTCACGGGAGCCACCCTTGTCCTGTCCTGGAGCGGAAGAAGGGCAGACAGAGCTCATTCTAAAGACTCGATGGGGCAGCTTCATTGAGCCCACTGGGTTCTAGACTTTGTTCTAAGTATTTTACGTATATTATCTCACTCAGACCATCACCAGTCGATGTGGTAGGTATCGTGGGCCTTCCTCGCGCCGACACAGACACTGAGGGTTAGTGAAATTAGGTAAATTGCTCACAGGTCTTAGCGGAGCCTTCCTGGTTGTGAGTCACAGAACCCAACTTGAGCTCAATTTTGCAAAGGGGGAGAAAAGGGAGAGGCAGGGAGGATCCAGGGATGTTTTGCTGAACCGACAGGCTTGCCTCTAGACCCAGGAAGGTGCTGAATGTGGATCAGGAAAGAGCTGGGAGCCCAGCAAACGCACCCCTGATTCGTCCTTCTCACTGGCTGCGGAGTGGCCTCTTTTCTTGGCTTCTGTCACCCTTGTGGAGAATAATGGCTGTCCCACAGCTGCTGAAGTCATGTGTTATGGGAGCAGCCACCAGCTGAATCTGACTGTTGCGTGGTCTCGATTCTAAACCCTTGACAGGGACATCTGTATCTTCCTGGCAGCGCCCGAGGCCAGGCACACGCATATGGTTGTAAGAGTTTCTCCATGTGTGGAAGCGAAAGACGATTTTGACCACCTGCATGTTGGCCTCAAACTTTCTAATTGATTAAGTTCTTTCCAGCTTATGTCCGAACGCAGGCAAAAGGGCCTGCAGGGGAAGCATCCCCCGATGGGCACTGAAGCCACCAGCTCGAGCAGTGGACGGGCCAGAGTCAGCAAGACCCTGCCTGTGACTGAGCCCAAGACAATGGCAGCCTGACCTTCACCGCCTACCTGCAAGCACCCAGCACCCTTTGTCACACGTTTGCCGTGTATAAGCCTGGAGGCAGCCCATACTGTGTTGAATAATCAATAGAAGCTGGAAAGTGAGCTCGGTCATCAAATTAAGGATCTTCATAGCTATGAGGAGACAGCAAATATAATCCGTATGTGTCAATGTTCTTTCTGTTGGCTTCGTCTTGACTATTATACAGCTATTGATGCCTGAATGTTGGTTGGTGGTATACAAGGCAGGATGTGATTTGAATCAGTCTTGCTCTAACGTAGACACAGTGTAATAAAATGGTCCTGATGCCACCCATTCTTTTTATAAATGCTCCGAAGCTCCCAATATTGTCATAATGTATTAATGACCCGGGCTGCTGCCTTCATCACTTTTAGACATGAGCTGTCTCCTCTGCCCTTGGTCATGTTTGTCAGCTTCTCTATACCCCCCTAATCAGCCCGGGCTTTGGCATTCTCTGTGTTTTTGCTGGTGACCTCATGTAGAGCACGGCAGATGGCTGCCATGGTCTCATCAGACGGCACGCCGGGGCCAGTGCTGCTGGGAAACCTGCTGACCAGGCGTCACATGGCATATTTACCTCTGAGCTCCTCGTTGTGGCCATCCAGCACCATATTCCTCAAGGCAGTTGCCACAGAAAATACAACTCTGTCACATCCATTCTCAGAAGTTCTATAAGGATGGAGATCCTTTTTCTTTGCGGAAGGCTGCCTGGATGTAGGCTGCGTGCTTCCAGTTTCCAGAAGATGGTTTCTGGAGGGACCTGGCAGAGCCCTCCAAGGCAGCTAGGTTGGAACTATCTAGAAGGGTCAGATATGGTTTTAACCACTGATGGATGCCATGACATCTTTGGGGGACCTTTGACAGGATAGGACCAACTCTATCCTATTGATCCTCTTATGGTGTTCTCTTTTTCTTTTCTTTTTTAATTTTTATTTTTTTACTGTTTTTATTTATTTTAGAGAGAGAGAGAGACAGCATGAGCAGGGGATGGTCCAAGAGAGAGGGAGACACAGAATCTGAAGCAGGCTCCAGGCTCTGAGCTGTCAAGCACAGAGCCCGATGCAGGGCTGGAACCCACAAACTGTCAGATCATGACCTGAGCTGAAGTCAGATGCTTAACTGACTGAGCCACCCAGGCACCCCTCTTTTTCTTTTTCTTCTTCTTCCCGCAGCAGTTTGGCCTTGAGTCCCAGCTGGGAGACCTTTCCTAGTAAGTCATCCGGCTTACTCAGCCCCAGCAGCCGGCCGACAGGACAGGTTCCTCTGGGCGCACAGACAGCTCTCCACAGCCCGGGTGCTGTCATCAGATGTGCTCACAGGTGTAGGGATTGTGTGCAGCAGCGAGTCCCCAGCCCTCGCACAGGATCGTGTTTGCTTCCTCCTCTGCAGAGCCGAGGCTCCTCGGGCAGCCTGTCATGTTGTGCAGAACGAATGATGCCTAGAATTTAATTTTGTGATCATCATCAAAGGAAGAGTCGCTCCATCAGAATGAGGAACGGTCGCAGTGTTTGTGAAGGTCGAGAGGGCATCTGGAGTGATGGCCATCTTCCAGCCTCACATGAGGATAAATTCCAGAGAGCGCCTGTAGGGCCACAAGCTCCCTCACTTCTGCACCAGATTTTCTCGACAGTCAGAGCGAGGCAGGCACCCCACCAACATTCTTTCATTGCTATTTTCTTTTCATCTGTAGACTTGCCCAAACAAGGTTTCGAATGGCACCAGAAGCATTCTGCTGAACTTCCCCAAATCTGTGGTCCAGGAGGTCAACCAGATGCTCGATTCCCCCCTACCCTACACACCTCCGTTGTCATGTGGTTGTCACCATAGTGCAGGTGGACCGCGGGCTCCCCTGGGCTGATGGGAACCGGTGCTGCAGCACACAAATGATTTTGGCCAACTGGGGATCACACCAGGTGAACTCCCTGGGGTCCTTCTGAATGGGGCTTGTGGGTGGGGCTCTCGAACTGTGTGCTGAAGACTGTTACAATTACACTCTCGCCCTCGGTATTGTATTGGCCCTTAGGGATTCCCCATGGGTACCTGCTGCGTCTCAGAGCGTAATTATTCCTTTGATATGTATGTAAGGGTGCTTCATTGGCTGGATGTGCTTTGCAGATTTCCAACACCTTCTGAGCCTGTGCGATATGATGTTGTCTGCAATCCTTGGAGCTCCATGGTCCTGTGGTTTGGGCTGCACAATCCTGGGCTCTAAGAGGTCTTCCCCTCGTGCATAGGAGTGGTGTGCAACCCAGGAGACAGAGCTGAAGGAAGGTTTTGCCCAAGTTGGCCGCACTATTGTAGGAACTCCCTGAGCCTGTCCAGCTGTGTGGCCTAGGTGGAACCATCTCTGTGTAAATTTCACGCTGCTGCTGTCCAAATCATTCCATGTCGTGAACAGTCCCTTGAAGGAAGGTCCCGCATGTTGTGGTACGGCGGTCATCCCTGGGTGTTTGGGGGATGATGACACTGCCTGGCCTTGGGATGGTGAAGCTAGTTGATTCTGTGCTTCATCAGGGGCCGTGGGACCCTGCTCTGCTGGTGGTTTAGTACTGGGGGCTGGTCCGCTGGGATTGGAGGTCTGCCTGGTGATGGCGCCCATCCGACTTACAGCTATTGGAGAGGTGAGTCTCTGTGCAGAGCACCTGTCCGTGAGCAGATAATGTGGTGGAGGAATAGGCACTAGGGTTCAGTGGTTGGGAGTCAGAGAGCCAAATTCACCACCCAGAGAAGTTCTCGGTGACCTCCTGAGGGAGACATTGGTGCTAATAACACAGGAAGGGGACTGCGCTCTAGACGGAACTGAACTAAGTCTTGTCGTGGCCCGACTGGCTACTGATGGCTGACCCAGTGTTCACCCTTTGGCTCTTGAATTCTTCACCAGGTAGATATTAGTTGGTCCTATGAATGAGGCTGCGGTCTGTTATCTGCCTCACTCAGATCCTGGCTGCTGTGGAAACTCCCTGCTTCCTGGGATCCACGGTCAGAATTTGCCTTCTAACTGGAGTTCCCCAGTGATCTTTCACAGAGAGAGGTGTGTTCTGGTGAATATTCTAGCTCTGTGCTAATGAGATAGCTGTTGCGGTGGACAGCGTCCGTCGATCTCCAAGGAACTGACTTCTCAGTTGAGCTGGTGCTGGCCGTACTTGGTGATTCTGCCCCAAGCCTATCCATCTTTCTAGCTGAACGGCAACCATCTGCCTTTCCACTTGCAAATCTCAAGCGAGTCGTTGAAACGGAAACGCCCGCTGCTGTGCCGCTAGGCTAGACTAGTGGTGGCCGTGGTCTCGAGTTCCATGCCTTCACCTTCCTGGCGGGTCTGTGGTTGCCCCCTCCCCAGCAACCAGCCCTACTTGGGGCCGGCATTCCTCTTTCCAGGCGTCGCTCAGGGGATCAGGGACAATCTGTGCCCAGGGGTCGCCGCTGTGGCACCTGAAATATTTTAAAAAGTGCCACAGCCAAGCAGCTGCCCGCCCCCTCCCCCAAAGTGGCCTTTCCCCACCCCTCCCAGGGTGCATGGACTCAGTGCACAGTCCCCTGTATTGCCCAGAGCCTGCCGTCCAGCTGCCAGTTCCCCCCCTCCCCGTGCTGAATTCTTGTTCTAAAATAACATAGTAATATCTGAACACAAACATGTATATCTAAATTCTGGACCCTGCAATGGCATTGTGCTCCAAGCGTCGATTTAACTT
Organism: Suricata suricatta; assembly: GCF_006229205.1. Taxonomy (NCBI): domain Eukaryota; kingdom Metazoa; phylum Chordata; class Mammalia; order Carnivora; family Herpestidae; genus Suricata; species Suricata suricatta. The sequence goes on from NC_043707.1 coordinate 23,478,478, forward strand.
CACATTCTCCATATATGAAGGATGCCTAAAACCAGATGACATTCAAGACAGGGTAAAATGAAATGATGTTTGAGCCACACTCCACACACACAGTTGTGTGTGTTGTATAGTTGACCCTGAAACAGCACAGGTCCATCTGTGTGCGCCCACTCCCGTGTGGATTTTCCCCATAAGCACAGCACAGTGCTGTGAACGTGTTTTCTCTTCCTTATGACTTTCTTAACATTTCCTTTTCTTCAGCTTAATTATAAGTGTACAGAGTATAATGCATGTAATGTACAAAATACATGTTAATCAGCTGTTTATGTTACTGAGTTTCTGGTGAACAGTATGCTATTCATAGTTAAGTGTTTGGGGAGTCAAAAGTTATAGGGGGAGTTTTCCCCTGGTGGGGAGGGTGAGGGTGGGGGGAGTCAGCCTTTCTAGCCCCTGGGTTATCGAAAGGTCCACTGTACCAATAGAAAGTACTGAATCAGCAAGCATGCAGGGAAAATTCTGCCGGGTTCATGATTTTATTTGAGCAAATTTGGTAAAGAAGTTGCTCTGAGCAGTTTCTCTGGAAAGCTCTGGGTATACTCAATTTTTCTGCAAACCTTGGAAATGGAAATTTATTATTTCTTACTGTAGAGAGCTGGAGTCGAAAAATGAATGCACTGCCGTGAATTTGTAAAATGATAAAGAAGTTTAAGAGAGAGAGAAGTTTGTCATTGGATATTCTTTGGTCTTTTGAAAAGGAAGTTTTGGGGCACCTGAGTGGCTCAGTCGGTTAAGCGGTCGACTTCAGCTCAGGTTATGATCTCTTGGTTTGTGAGTTTGAGCCCTGCGTTGGGCTCTGTGCTGACAGCTAGCTCAGAGCCTGGAGCCTGTTTCAGATTCTGTGTCTCCCTCTCTCTGCCCCTCCCCCACTCATGCTCTGTCTCTGTCTCAAAAATAAACTATAAAAAAAAAAAAAGTAAAGGGAAGTTTTGTCCGACAAGCACATTTAAGACTGCGAGATGCCCGTGAGCCCCGCGGGGGTAAATCAGCGGTGCGCCCTGCCGCACCCCCACGGCAGCTAATGAGGGACATGCGCCAGGGGCAACGGAGGTCGGAGGTCGTGAGGCAGAAGGCTGGGTCGCAGGTGGAGCAGGAGAACGCTGCATGTCACAGATTCTTCAGCTGTGTTTTGCAAATCAGACTGTCTCTGTGAAAGTGGCTTCTTCTGAGAGGCAGCAAATGCAGAGGCCAAGGAAATAAGGGCTCGGAAAAAAGTGGGTTCATTCTCATTAGAAATTTGGTGTTTTACACTAGATTTTGTTTCTACATTTGCTTTGTATTCCTTCTGAAGGAGAAGGACCAACTAAAATTAAAAAAAATGTTTATTGTATTTTTGAAAGAGAGAGAGTGAGGAAGGGGCAGAGAGAGAGGGAGACAAAATCTGAAGCAGGTTCTAGGCTCCAAGCTGTCAGCACAGAGCCCAACGTGGGGCTTGAACCCACAAACTGGGGGAGCCGAGGTTGGATGCTTAAACGGCTGAACCATCCAAGGGCCCCGAGTAGGACCAATTTTTAAAATTGAAATGCCTTCTGGAGTGACTGGATGGCTCAGTGGGTTAAGTGTCTGACTCTTGGTTTCAGCTCAAGTCATGATCTCATGGTTTGTGGGTTCAAGCCCGGCGTCCAAGCCTTTGTGCTGACAGTATGGAGGCTGCTTTGCATTCTCTCTCTCCCCCTCTCTGCCCCTTCCCCACTCATGCTGTCGCTGTCTAAATAAGTAAATAAACGTAACAATAAAACAAACGAACCCCACCTCTCCTCCCCTGACATGTCTTCAGAGAAGTTACTTCTCTTCCTGATTGGAAACCTAATCTAACACGGTAACTTACCTGGAAGATATTTCTTGTCTACTGATTGCCTGGTAATAATTTTTGGTCAAAAGTAACACAGTATGACTGTGTACAAAGGGAATGGTCTGTTTTAGTTACATAGAGCTCTCTGTTTTAAAAAAAATTTTTTTTGAATATTTATTTTTGAGACAGAGAGGTTCAGAGCATGAGCAGGGAGGAGCAGAGAGAGAGGGAGAGACAGAATCGGAAGCAGGCTTCAGGCTCTGAGCTGTCAGCACAGAGCCCGATGCGGGGCTCGAACCCACAAAGCCACGAACGTGAGATCATGACCTGAGCCGAAGTCGGAGGCTTAACTGACTGAGCCACCCAGGCGCCCCAAGCTCTCTGTTTTAAAAAGCAAAATATGAGATCAGAGATGAGTCTCCCTCCAAGAAAGGAATTATCTTCAAAACGAAACTCTGAATCAAATCATTGATTCCAGTGCTTGTTAATGCTGTGCCATGAAATGGCTTAGTTTGTGCTGATATGAAAATGAAATCTACAAGCTTCTGAACTTGATCAAGAGCTTGGGCCGGCTGATGGTCCAATCTTGAGGGACGGTCTGAAGCAACACCAAACTTAATTATGTCCTGTGGTTTTCCTCTTTATACTTAATATAAAGAGAGAAAGACTTACTGTCAAACTGTTTTAGTTACATAGAGCTTTATAGACTTTAAACCTTTAAAAAAAAACCTTAGTTGAGAGAGAGAGAGAGAGAGAGAGAGAGAGAGAGAGAGAGAGAGAGAGAGAATCTTAAGCAGATTCAATGCTCAGTGCAGAGCCTGACTCGGGGCTTGATCCCAAGGCCCTGGGATCTGACTTGAGCCAAAACCAAGAGCTGGATGCCCAACTGACTGAGCCACCCAGGCACCCTGAGCTTTACAGATTTTTAAAATCCTTTAAAGTTCTATTAATGTCAAAGTTTCTGCAAAGTGTTTTAGATAACTGTGGAGAGGCACAATAATTGGTTGGGGTAATAGGTAATAGCGGTTCCTCATTCACTGACGGCAAATGAATGTTTTGAATTTAAATTTTTTCCTTGCCTTTCTCGGTTTTTCATCTGTAAAAAGCTACGAAAGCCCGAGAGTCACTTTTCGTTGTAAGATGACCACTATAATTAACAGCCTCTCTTGGGCAGGTATTTACAAGCTTAGATTTAATTAAAGTGCTTGCTGATAGTTTCAAAACCTAACACAGTAGGGAGCTCGATTTTCATAAGCTATGAGGAAACAGGAGACAGATGCGTGATTTGAGGAGACATTGAGGGAATCATCCATTGAGTTATCAAGTGCTTACCACACTGAGCTCCTGTCCTCCTGGGAGCCTCATTCTGCAGGAGCGATATGATTTAGAGAACCAAGGCCCAGCTTCCCAGCGTAATCTGGGCAGACACCCTGCGCGTGTCCGATCCTCACATCTGTCTGCCCTCTGGTGTGGGCATATTTTATCAGTGAGGGCAGAGGCTCAAGCTGAGTCTGATGTCTCTCCACATCTGTTCAAACAGGGAGGGAACTTTGCTTACTCTGTTTCTAGAACAGCACAGAACTTGGAAAAATGTGGGTTCCTATCTTCTGCTCATTACTTAACTGAATATTTGTTTTTTGGGTGTTAAGTTGTTATCAGTTCTTCATATGCTTTGGGTACTAACTTTTATCGGATATGTCATTTGCAAATATCTTCTCTCATTATGTTGTCTTTTAGCTTTGTTGATTCCTTTCCTATGCAGAAGATATTTATCTTGATGAAGACCCAATGGTTCATTTTTGCTTTGGTTTTCCTTGCCGCAGAGACATGTCTAGAAGATGCCTGTGCTCTCTTCTAGGATTGTTATGGTTTCAGGCCTCATGTTTAGGGCTTTAATCCATTTGAGTTTCATTATTTTGCCTGTAGCTCTCCAGTTTTCCCCGTAGCATTTGTTGAAGGGACTTGTCGTTTTCCTATTGCCTATTCTTGCTTCCTTTGTCAAAGATTAATTGACTGTGTAATCATGGTTTATTTCTGAGCTTTCTATTCTGTGCCGATGATCTGTTTGTCGACTTTTTGTCAGTGCTCTCTGTAGTATATCTTGCACTTGATCTTAGCCAAAAGGCCGAGAAGCGATCTGTAGTATATCTTGAAATCTAGGATTTTGATACCTCCAGTTTTCTTCTTTTTTCAAGATTGTTTTGACTACTTAGGGTCTTTTGTATTCCCATTCAGATTTTAAGTTTATTCGTTCTTGTTCTGTGAAAAATGCTGTTGGGTATTGTGGTAGGGATTGCATTCAATGTGTAGATTGCTGTGAAGAGTATGGATATTTTAACAATATTTGCTCTTCCCATGCATGAGTATGTCCTTCCATTTCTTTGTGTCATTTTCAATTTCTTCCCTCAGTGTTTTATAGTTTTCAGAGTATAGATCTTTCACATCCATGGTTAAGTTTATTCCTGGGTATTTTATTATTTTGGGTGGAATTGTAAATGGGATTGCTTTCTTAATTTCTCTTTCTGCTGTTTTGTTGCTCATGTATAGAAATGCAATGGATTTCTGTATATTGATTTTGTATCTTGTACCTTATGGAATTAGTTATCAGTTCTAGAAATGTTGTGGTGGAATCTTTTAGGTTTTCTCTATATACTACCCTGTCATATACAAATAGTGACTGCGCTTTTTCTTCCTTACCAATTTGGATTCCTTTTATTTTGTTTTCTTATCTGATTGCTGTGGCTAAGTTGAATACAAGTGGTGAGAGTGGACATTCTTGTCTTGCTGCTGACTTTAGGGAGAAAGCTGTTTCCCCCATTGTATGACATTAGCCGTGGGCTTTTCATAGAAGGCCTTTCTTATGTTGAGCTATGTTCCCTTTGAACCTGCTTTGTTGAGGGTTTTTATCATGAATGGATGTTGTACTTTGTCAAATACTTTTTCTGAACAGCAGCATTTAATGGCTGAAGGGACAAGGGTCAGTGAGAGTGGTTTTCACCTCCATGTTTATATCCATGATGGTACCTGCAAACGTAGAGTCTAAGTGGAATTCCATGGCAATAATTCTAAGCTAAAAGTATAATCTTGGCTTAACTATCAGCTTGGATATTGTAGCTTCTACCCAGGAATGATTTGGTTTTTGATCCTATTGATGGGGAAAGTCTGCCTTAAGATGGCTGACCAGGAGAATAGGGGACACCTATCCCTGATGGACGAGGAACATGGAAGTAATTGGCTATAAGCTGTTCCCTCTGCTGATGCTCTGGGCTCTCTGATGCTCCTCTGAGCCCACCGGTGTGAAAGAAACATCCTCCCTCCCAAGATCTCTGAGTGCCGCTTGATTCTTCCACTGGCTGACCCAGACCAGATTCCACAACATTATGGCTTTTATTCTTTCTCTTTTTGAGGTATCATGTTGACTGATTTGTGAATATTGAACCACCCTTGCCTCTGTATAATCTGCAAAGTTTTAACTATAAACCCACAAATGATTCTACCTTAATTACATGCAGGATTTCTACTCTTGATTCCACCTCCACATGACAGTCGGAAATAAGCCTGTGGCCCTCTTCCCTTGAAAAGCATGTCAACTATGGCTGCTGACCACGGGGGGCTCCACCACCAGTCTTTTGGCATTCAAGTAGCTCACAGACCACAAAACCTCCTGAGGTATAGTCTCGAGTGTAGGAGACAGGTCTAATTTCCTCTGCAGTAAAACTCTACATTTTTCAACTTCACAACTCACTCACCTCCGTTCTCTGCTAATCAGAAATCTGCAGATTCAACTAGGAATTTGGGGAAATGGAGGCTTCTTCCAGGGGTGTCTGGAAGGGGCCCTGGGCAGTTCAACGTGCACTCATTCTTGTGAGCCCGTTCCTGGGTAGAAGCTGGAATATCCAAGCTGGTATTTAGGTCAAGATTATACTTTTAGCTAAGAACTGCCGCCATGAAATTCCATTTAGACTCATTAATTTTGCAGGTATCGTCATGGATATAAACGTGGAGATGAACGTCACTGGCCCACTAACTGCTGCCAGGGGCAAAATATGTATGTACGACCGTCTCCAGGGTACAGGAGCAGAAAAGTATTTCCCAATAATCAGTACCTTGAATTTCAGTAAGAGATTGGCAAAAATAAAAAATAAAAAACAAAAAAAACCAAACAACAAAACAGAACAACCACTTCATAAAGGTACTAAGGAGCCTCATTACTACAAAGTCATAGGGACCTCACGACGTGGGCTTGAGGGCAGCACGCAGGAAAATCCTGTGTGCGGCTCCTGCTTAGGAGTGGCCCCCAGTTTCCCCCATCACAGTCCACGACTGTGCGAGTGTAGGACAGCCTGGGACCAATGAGAGGGGCTGGTGCAGGCAGAGACGAGTGCCCTCAGGCCGAGGGCATCTGTGCAGCTCAGATGCCAAGCGTCGCAACAGCACCATCAGCATGAAGGGCAGGAAGCTTTAGCTCGAAGGCTTGACTCCTCTTCCAGCTCTGAAGGTGGACTTGAGAAAGTGATTAGCGGATGCATCCGTCATCACCCACCCTCACGGAGATGGCATGCATTTATCTACAGACGTCTATTCCACAGCTACTGGGTCCAAAAGCACGATGGCTCATCCTGCCCTTGGGGAGCTCAGCATCTAGCATGCCAGACGGGTACTCAGGCAGGCCTGGGAGGGGCTTCAGTGTGGTGCAAGCTCCAGGGGCTGGAGCACTCACGTACGGGTACAGGTGATGCTTCACAGAAAAGAGCCGCGTTAACAGAACGGTCATTCTGACCATGAGCACACAACACAGCTTGTGATGATGAAGCAGAAGAAACAGCTCAGTCCTTGGAACAACTCAGGATAGCACTGGCCACTGAGAGCATGACCGAAGACCATGGTGTTTTAACCACTTTTGCATGATGAGATTCATAGGAGGTACAAATCTTTTTTATTTTTTATAGGTTCAGAAGCATGGCTCACATGTGGTCTATATTTGACATTTCGAAAGGTTCCAGCTTTTTATACTTGATCTTAGCCAAAAGGCCGAGAAGCGATGGGTTCCAGCCTTTTAGGAGATCAGTAACAAAAATGAGAAACACTTAGGCGATGTTCTAACTTTCCTGTTCTAGGTGCAGCTAACGGATGTTTCCGCGGACCAGGACTTCCAATCTGAAACACCGCTTTAACTGCCTACGCTGCACATGCGCTATAAACTGGATCACTTAAAATTACTTCTTGGGCCTTTGAGTTTAGATTGTCCTCCTGAAACAACAAACTGGAGCCAGTGAGGGCCGTCTTAAGGATTGGTATTGAAACAGTAATTCAACGTCAGCATTACAGGAAGTGTTGTGTTTCCAAGTTATTAAGGGAGTACTTCCAACACTGTAAGAAACAATTATTTTTTCTTTTTTTATTTATTTTTTAATTTTTTATCTTTATCTTTTTTTAGTTTTTTGTTTTTGTTTTTAGTGTAAGAAACAATTTTGACTTCATAATTTTGATGGGAATTTTTTTAAGATGGTCCATTTTTGAGAACTTCTATTAGCAATGAATTCTGAATGCATATAAAACCCATCAGGTCTGTTCAAGTCAAAAACTCTACCAGTTTGGTGTGCCTGGGTGGCTCAGTCGGTTGGGTTTCCGACTTTGGCTCAGGTCATGATCTCACCATTCGTGGGTTCGAGCCCCGCATCAGGCTCTGTGCTGACAGCTCAGAGCCTGGAGCCTGCTTCAGATTCCGTGTCTCCCTCTCTCTCTGTCCCTCACTTGCTCATTCTCTGTCTCTCAAAAATGAATAAATGTTAAGAAAAAAAAATTTAAAAAACCCTTCCAGTTTATTTATAAAATAGGTCTGTTATTTTATTTTATATATTTTTTAAGTAGGCTTTACCCCCAGCACGAAGCCCAATGTAGGGCTCAAAGTCATGGCCCTGAGAACAAGCATCAGATGCTGGGGCGCCTGGGTGGCACAGTTGGTTAAGCGTCTGACTTTGGCTCAGGCCATGATCTCACAGTTCCTGGGTTCGAGCCCCGCGTTGGGCTCTGTGCTGACAGCTCAGAGTGGAGCCTGTCTTTGGATTCTGTGTCTCCCTCTCTCTGACCCTCCTGTGCTCATGCTGTCTGTCTCTCAAAAATAAATGAAAAACATAAAAAAAAGTCAGATGTTTAACCGACTGTGCCACCCAGGTGCCCTTGATGTTAATTTTGAGTGAAACCCTAATTTATATTCTAGAATATCTTTTTGAAGATAAGCAGATTTAGAAGAACTTGCATAGTGTCCCTTTAAGCATTTACTAAAATAGGTACGTTCCATTCTGTCCCACGTCTCTAAGGTTTATCAGGCGTTCATCGAACTGGCCCTGGTCGCCCCAGCCCTCACAGGACTTCTGGAATCCTGCTGCGAGCTCCCCAACCCTCCAGACAAGAGGCAGAGAAAAGAAGGGAGCTTGGAAGCGGTCTAGAAACACAAGCCGTGGGTTAATAAAATAGAGTGGTTTTATTGATAACGTGTAACTTCAGCTATATTAATACATATTACAAACTTGAAGGATCAGAAGCAAATGACTTTACTCTTTACCGAGAATCATCGGGTTATGGCCGAACGCTCAATGAAGCTCACTTAAGCCCTGCACAGTGGTCCTAGATCCATGCTCCACCCAATCAGGAAGTCATCATCCTAGCTTTGTATCAGGCCACACGTTTCATTAAGTAGAAACATCATGTCTTCATTAAGGAAGACATCGGGTTTTCTTCAGCAGCTACTCCCGATCCGTCACATAGTCCTATCTTCTCACACTTATCTTATCATAATGTACAAAGTTTAGCTTTTCACCCCTAAGCTTTGCCTCAGAAAAGGTGCACGTTGGAAAGCGCAGGGCATGAGACGGCAGCAACATGCCACTCTGCCCTCCGTATCTGTGCAAAACGTTTCATTTTTGCCTAAAACCCCGCTTTATCGTCAAAACCACATGAATCCCACAGTGGAATACTTATCAGGAAAGCCGTTTTGCCTACACATTACCACAAAGACGGGAGACGTGGGACAGCCCGAGCACGTGTTTGGCAGACCACAGAAGGGAACGGGGACCGTGGGGGAAAGATGTGCGAGTGGTTCAGAGCTGAAGGGCTTGGCGGACGTCATTCGAATTTCTCGTCCCCTTCCTCCACGTCCTTCAGGTTGAGCACCTCCAGAGAGCCTTTGCCTTTTGTCTCCTTTTTTATGAGCTCGTCGATTTCCCTGAAGCAGCCGGGGTCGATGAGGCACACCTGCAACACAGAGCGCGGCTGCTCAGCGGCGAACCGGGCGGTGCGAGGGCCGCACTTCCTCTCGGAGGCGCGGGGGAGGGGGCGGAGTTCTAGTCCAGCCTCGCTCTTTTAAGGACACACACACAGGCCCTGCGACAGGCCTGCACCTCCCTATCCGAGGACGTTTCTGGACTCCTCCGCCACCAAGTGAAGTGGCCGGACTAGGGGAGTGGGGTTCTTTTTGCACCACGATTTAGCCTGAGGACTGACAGTTCGGTGAAAGCACTCCCTTTTTATCAGAGTGAGGGAAAGAAGCTTGGAGGCCTATTTAGAAATCATGTGCGAAGTTCCAAAACGATCGGAGAACTTCAGAATGTCAGATGTGTCGCTTCCCGCTGAGGGCGGGGTGCTCAGCATTGCCAGGGCCTGGGTTCACGGCAGCCGAATCTCCGCCGTGTCTGACACCGTGGGGGCAGGGCCCAAAGACGCCATGCTTTGGCCATGTCTTTAAAATGTTCTGCGGGCGGGGCGCCTGGGTGGCTCAGTCAGTTAAGCATCTGACTTCGGCTCAGGTCATGATCTCACAGTTTGTGAGTTCAAGCCCCTTTTCAGGCTCTGAGCTGACAGCTCCGAGGGGATCCTGTTTCAGATTCTGTGTCTTCTTCTCTCTCTACCCCTCCCCTACTTGTGCTCTTGTCTCTCTCTCAAAGAAAATAAATATATGTAAAAAAAAAAAAATAAGTAAAATGTTCTATGGGCAATGGGGCTGTCCAACTTTTAGTCTTATTTCCAATTTCCTCATCATAGAAGACTGACTGTAAAAGATATTCTCTCATCTAAACTGAGCATCGATTTGACCAGAAAAACCAACCAACCAACCCCCACCCTAAAATCCCAAGTGTGCTTAACTATAGTTTTAGTCAGACCTTGACACTTTTACTTAATTCAAGGTTTAGATGTTTCTGGAAACGTCTTATTGTTCATACCTTTAAATGTCTGTGACACATTTACGACTAGAGAACAGACAGTTCTGCTGACAAGGAAGGAAAATGATACGAGTATTTTCATCTTACGATTTCTAACTGCTGACCGTAGTCTTCACTTTCTATAACCTTGATCAGCGGCTTCAGCTTTTCTTTCAGCTTCTTCCCCTCATTCAATGGAAGAAGGAACCGAAGTCTCATGTGGGCACGTTCGATCTTCATTTTCTCCTTTAACTGTTTTATCACTTCCAAAGCCTGGCAAGACGAAATGGAAAACGCTGGCAATGACTTCGCTACTTTTGCTGCATTACTGTGTAAGGTATTCAAAACAAAGCGCTTTCCATCTGGCTGAAGCAGTCGCTGTTCTTGGATAGGACACAAAGGACATAAGCAACCGCAGAAAAGAAAAGATAAACTGGACTTGAAGATGACAAACTTTCAGGTTTCAAAAAACTACTGAGGAAGTGAAAAGACAACCCATTAAATAGGTGAAAATATTAGTACATCATACATTTGATGAGGTACTGGTATCCAGAACTCTCTCGGCCTCTCCCCTGCTCATACTCTGTCTCTCTCTCAAAAATAAACATTAAAAAAAAATTAAAAAAAAAATAGAATGGTCAAAGAATCTAAATAGTGGTTTCTTCAAAGATGACCAAGCGTCAACAATCATATATTATTAGAGAAATGCAAGCCAAAGCCAGAAGAGTACACCCACAATGGCTTTAATGAAAAAAAATGGATTAGTAACAAGTATCATCAAAGACGTGGAGAAACTGGCGCCCCTGAACATGGACTGTGTGAATGTGAAATGCCTCAGCTGTTTTGGAAAACAGATTCTTCAGATTCTGAGTCTCTTACTCTCTCTGCCCTTCTCCTGCTTATGCTCTGTCTCTGTCTCTCAAAGGTAAATAGACACTTAAAAAAATCATTTAGAAAACGGTTTGGCAGTTCCTCAAAAGATTAAATAGTGCTGCCATTTGACCTAGCAATTCCATTCCTGGGTAGAGAGAAATGAAACTCATCCAAACAGAAACTTGTAATGAATTTCACAGCAACATTATTCATGATAGCTAAAAAGCAGAAACAACCCAAATATCCACCAACAGACGGATGAATCAACAGAATATGGTATTTTCATACAATGGGTTATTGCTGAGTCCTGAAAAGGAATGAAGCACTGATATGTACAACAGGTTTGAACCTTCAAAGCGCCACATATTTTATGAGTCCATTTATATGAAATGTCCGGAAGAGAAAAGTCCATAGAAACAGAAAATAAGTTTGCCAAACAGTCGTGAGGAGGAGGATTTGAGGAGTGCTGATGGCTTCAGGGCTCGGGGGGTGATGGAAGTGTCTCAAATTAGGTAGTCGGGAAGGCTGCAAAAACTTCGTGAATCCGCCACTGAATTGTTCACTGTAAAAAAAGCGACTTGTAGTCCTGTGAATTAGATATAAATGAAAAAAATCTAAAATGTGGGGTTGAAAGGAGGTAAAAATCAGTGTTATCTGTGGAGGTTTGATGTGGATGGGAAGATGGGAGCTACCATACACTTGTGCTCAGTTAGAATTCCATTACTTTTCCCTGTAACCGCCATCGTTTCCTTCCGTCCTCCCCCAAACCTCCTACCCCACCGCTTCCAAGCAGTATCCCTTTATTACCACAGACCATTTTTAATGTTCTCCTCAGAGAAAATGGATTTTCATTGGGATACTTCTTGCCATGAAAAAGCCACTCACCTGCTGTTTTGTACTCTTATTGGTTTTGACTGAATAGTGGATGTCCTTCATGGCTCTCTCTATGAGGATCACGGTGTACGGTCTCCTTGTTTCAGGGTTCACACACTTGTCAGCCACAATAGTTGCAATGTCCCTGAACATCTGCTCCAGCTGTGTATGCCGTTCCTTATCTGACACTTGAACCTCTCCTTTAGTCAAAATCTAAAAAAAAAACCCAAGATTTAAATGTCTTTATTGCACATTCTGTGTTAACTGGCCACAAGAATTAATTACTTGGAGAGAAAATTAAATTCCATCCTCCTCAGCTACTCCTGTATAAGTAATAATCTGAGCTCTGCCTAAAATGATGCACTGGATTATCTTGTGCTCTGAGATTTTACTTATTGAGGTGGCGGAAGGGGAAAAGGCAATCTAGGCCAAAGTTGTGAATGTGAAATCCTTGAAAAGAAATTCTATTTCCAGGTATATTACACTAAAAATATATAAATGGACAAAAATAAGGTAACTTAGTAGAAAATTTAATTTTGGGAGGCTTTGACAGAATATATTCATGTCCTGAATTATTAAAAATGATGCCGCACAAAAAAACTCCCCAAGTAATCGGACTAAAACGAGGAGAGAACCTGAACAGACATTTTCTCAAGCAAGACGTACAGATGCCCAACAGACACATGACAAGATGCTCAACGTCACTCCAACATCACTCATCGTCAAGGGCATGCAAATCAAATACACAACGAGTTATCACTTCACACCTATCAGAATGGCTAGAAATATAAAAAAACAAGAAACCAACAAGTGTTGGCGAGGATGTGGAGTAAAAGTGCACTGTTGGTGGGAATGCAAACTGGTACAGCCACTGTGGAAGGCAGTACGGAGGATCCTCAAAAAAATGAAAATAGGGGCTCCTGGGTGGCTCAGTCGGTTAAGCGTCCGACTTCGGCTCAGGTCACGATCTCACAGTCCGTGGGCTCGAGCCCTCCGTCGGGCTCTGTGCTGACAACTTAGAGCCTGGAGCCTGCTTCGGAATCTGTCTCCCTCTTTCTGCCCCTCCCCTGCTTACACTTGGTCTCTCAAAATAAAAACATTAAAAAAAAAAAAAAAAAAGAACTACCATGTGGTCTTGTAATTTCACCACTGGGTACTTGCCCAAAGAAAATGGAAACACTAATTTCAAAAGATATTTGCACCCTAATGTTTATTGCAGTATTATTTTCAACAACCACGACACAACCTAGGTGTCCACTGACAGAAGAATGGATAAAGAAGTATACATACACAATGGAATATTACTCAGCCATAAGTAATATCTTGCCGTTTGCAATGACATGGATGGACCTACGTGGTATGATGCTAAGTAAAATAAGTCAGAGAGAGACTAATACCATATGATTTAACTCATATTTGGAATTTAAGAAATAAACAAAAGGGCACAAAAAAAAAAGACTCTTAACTATAGTGGCCACCAGAGGGGAGGTGGGTATAGAATGGGTGACATAGATAAAGGGGATTAAGAGGTACACATTTCCAGTTATAAAATAAGTTGCAGAGATGAAAAAACAGCATACGGAATATAGTCAATAAAACTAAAAACACTGGTGACAGGTGGTGACGACCCTTACCATGTTAGCACTAAAGTATAGAATACACAAAAGAATGTATAGTAACATATATTGTTGAATCACGATGTTGTACACCTGAAACTAATTCTAACGGTGTATGCTAATTATGTTAATTAAAAACGTGATGTTGGGGCGCCTGGGTGGCTCAGTCAGTTAAGCATCCGGCTTCGGCTCAGGTCATGATCTCACGGTTCGTGGGTTTGAGCCCCGTGTCGGGCTCTGTGCTGACAGCTCAGGGCCTGGAACCTGTTTCAGATTCTATGTCTCCCTCTCTCTCTGACTCTCCCCTGCTCGCGCTCTCTCTCTCTTTCAAAAATTAATTAAAAAAAAATTAAAAAAACAAAAATGTGATGTTACTCAGATCAAACTATTGTATAACTATTCACACCTAAAAAATAATGTTTCAAATTTAACATACCTATAAGTACTCCTCATATAAAAAACGTTAGAGTGACCTATGCTGCAGCTCTTAGAACTCACCTGCTTACAGATTTCTGTCTGGTCATCTGTTCCAAATGCACTGATCAGATCTTCCTTCTTTGCAACTTGACCTTTAGAAACATTTACAAACACTGAGTGGGTCTGTAGAACTTCATCAAGGTCTTTTTCCCTTGTGACAGCAGGAGAGAAAAGTCCTAAGTGAACACACTTGAAACTTGGAGATTCATTCACATTTAAATACAAGATGTCAATGACATAAATAGCAAGAAACAACGAATACTCCTAAATGACCCTCAGTGCGAGGGAACATCTTCAAAACTCAGAACCGCATCTGTACCCCCACTTACTCATTGGAGGAAAACGTCACGGATCATGTATGAAACACTGAGCCGTGGGGGCAGAGGGCTGGCTGCTGCCAGGGATAACCGATCCCTAGATGGCAGCAGCGAAGACACTACGCACTTGGTGAAACTACAGGGCAAAGATCTGTGACATCAGGATGTACGGTAGCTACGGAAGTATTCGGAACACTGGATCCCAACCTTTTAATAATATTATTTTGGCAAAAGGAGCGTATTTTGGGGGATTTCCTGGCTGTAGCTTTTATGACACCAACCAATTAAAACAAAACTCCAAACCAACAACCCAAACCACACCAACTCAACAAAAAGAGGAACCCTGGATTTAGGGGCGAAGCTCGGGAAAGACAGTGACTTTTCAAGCTCACTGCGGGAATAAGTTGTTTATTTCCTTCCCTGTCAAGACACCAGCTCGAAGACTTGGGGCAGGCCGCCTCGGAGGCTGCAAGCTCCTGCCAGAGCTCCCATGGAGAAGGGCACTCACACGCCGCTCCGCCAGCCGACGACTTTGTTCTTGTAACAGGCGATTTCGAAGCGCTTCCCGGCGCGCTTCATCCGTACCACGGCCACATTGGTTAGGCGGATCTGGTTGGTGGGGGTGAAGATCGACATGGTGGCTGCTTACAGCCCTTGGGTCTGGTGAACCAAGGCAGCCCCGCGCCACAGGCCTGAGGACAAGCGGCGCCTCGGTGTAACGACCCGGCGGCGCGCGGCAGGACCACTACCTGCCCGGACGGCCGCCACAATGCACCCAGTTGACTTATTGCGCAGGCGTCAGGTGTGGCGGAAACCGGACGAGGAAAAGTGAGCAACAGCGCCTGCGCATTGTGGCTTTTACGACATTGATCCTCTCGCGACAAGAGAAGCGCTCTTCCTTGATGTAATTTACATCCGCCAATGAGCTAAAGAGTTCTGATTGGCTGATGATGCTGATGTTTTAGCTACCGGCTGGAGACGTAGCGTCGTCCCTTCAGAGTTACGCAGATTTCGGAGTCGTATTCTTAATCTTCTCTTATGGGAAAATTGTAGAATAAAAAACTTGGGAGACACGTGTGATGAACCCCCATGAACCCATCGTTCTTCTTCAACAATTATCAACATTTTGCCATTCACGTTCCATTCTCCCCCCCCACCTTTTTAAAAAAAATCAGAGTAGTTTAAAGCAAGTCAAAAGGTTTTAGCTTTACAGTCTGTACTCCTCACAGATGAACGCAACAAGATATTCCTTAATATCAACTAATAGCCAGTCCATAACCCAATTTCTCGAAATAATGCCTTTTTACAATCAGTGTGTTTCAAGTGAGGTCCAAACGAGACCCAGATTGCGTCTGGTTGATGATACGCTTTTAACACGCCCATCTTTCCCAGGTTTTTTCCTATGCCACGCCTGTGTTGACCCCGCTTCCCTCTAGACCTGCCAGCAATCCGAGAGGAGCAGGGAGGGCTCTGGCTTCCTAGCTTGGACCTCTAGGCGTGGCTTCCCTCTGGGCCCACCCTCTAACCCTCTGAACCAATCCGGACGGGCCGGCGAGTGGCATGGCTGCTCCCAGCTCTTTGGGCTCAGGATATACTGTTAATGCTTCAAGGTAGTCTGGTCGTCTCCTGGTGTCCGATCCGGCCGCCAGGTTCTTCAGGTCTGCAGTCCTAGTCTGTCGGGGAGCAGGGCCTGGGCTCTGAGGAGAATGGGTAAGCTGCCCCGCTGCCCCCGACGGGCAGAATCGTGGAGGCAGAGGGGAGAGGAAACCGTTTTTCTCAGATTCTTCTGGCGGAGTGGCGTCCTCGAGGACCGTCCTTCAGAGATTGTTGCACTTGTCGGCCCGGGACTGGAGCCGCTGACAGCAAGGGAGAATTGATCTTTGCTTTTGATCTGGCTTTTGCCTTATGAGGCTAGGGGATGAGTTCAGAAGGAACAATGCTTCTAACCTCAAGTAAAACGCCTAGAGAACTGCCCACTCTCTTTACCCACGTGTGTTGAGGGTTTTTGGTCTTTTTCCACGGTGGAGCAACACCTGTAAACTCCAGAATTTAGGCTTCGCCTTTTGAAATTGCCTCCGGTTCAACATTTGAGACCAGGGCCATTCATATGTCTCTAAAAAAGGGGGTATGAGGTCAGTTGCAGGTAGCAGTGGGTCTTTAAAATAAAACAAGAACAAAGAATAGTTTAGTACTCTTTAAAGCTTTTCTTATGGAGCACACAAAACACTGCAGAGTTAATTCCACATAAAGTGTTTTGACTTTGTTCACTTCTCTTGCTTTCAAGTGCTATATTCCAAATGAAGGTGCAACTTTGTATATTTTTCGGAGTTAGCATTGTTATGATAATTTTATCACATGACCA
This sequence comes from Suricata suricatta, assembly GCF_006229205.1. Taxonomy (NCBI): domain Eukaryota; kingdom Metazoa; phylum Chordata; class Mammalia; order Carnivora; family Herpestidae; genus Suricata; species Suricata suricatta. Next base: position 23,495,022 of record NC_043707.1, read on the forward strand.
CAGGCAGTGGTATATTGGTTTTTTTTTAATGTTTTATTTATTTTTGATACAGACAGAGACAGAGCACGAGAGGGGGAGGGGCAGAGAGAGAAGGAGACACAGAACCGGAAGCAGGCTCCAGGCTCTGAGCTAGCTGTCAGCACAGAGCCTGACACGGGGCTCGAACCCACGAACGTGAGATCTGACCTGAGCCGAAGTCGGAGGCTTAACCGACTGAGCCACCCAGGCGCCCCTGTTGTTGTTGTTGTGTGTGTGTGTGTGTGTGTGTGTTTTAGAGTTGATTTTTTTAGATTTCTTAGCTGGGTTGTTGAATGTGAAGGTTGATTTTATTTTATCTTTTATTCTTAACATAAGGATGGGCAGCTTTGTATATGTAGCTTTGTATAAAATTACATGTATGTATCGTTTTAAATTTAGATCCTTCTTTGGATTCATGGGACTTCTCTTCACCTTTAATATCATTATGGATAAACAGGTTTTACATATATTTGGGCTTTGCCTTTGGCATTAGCCTTTGGATTTGTTTCCAGATTGTCATCAGGAAGCAGGTAAGTGGAGTTGGTTTTTAAAGGAGAGTATTAAGGCATTAGATTTATAGAGAATTTAGAGTGCATGTTTTCAAGGGTTTTCAGAAAAGCTAAATGGAACTTTCAGTCACTTTTATGTTTGGTCTCTACATAGTTTTTTTTTTTAATGCTTAAAATTTTTATTCTCAGTTTTTAGAGACTAATTTATTATGGACTTAGTTATTTATGGTTTTTTTTTTTTTGATGGGCTATGGATGTTTTAGTCTTAAGATACAGGAAGAGTTCATAATGAAAAATGAAGCCTTCATAAGAAAAGTCTATTTAGCACCTTTAAAGAATAGTAGTCTTCTGTTTTCTTACCACTAATTAAGGATCAAAAAATAAGTTCCTTGTCTCATTTTAGCAAAGCACATTATGGATGAATGTATGTATAGTTTTGTCCTGGAGGAATTGGGAATCTTTATAGTCTTTTTTTTTAATGTTTATTTTTGAGAGAGAGAGAGACAGAGACAGAGACAGAGACGGAGCATGAGTGGGGGTGGGGGGAGAGGGGCGGAGAGCATTGGAGACAGAATCTGAAGCAGGTTCCAGGCTCTGAGCTGTCAGCACAGAGCCCGATGTGGGGCTTGAACCCATGAACTGTCAGATCATGACCTGAGCCAAAGTTGGATGCTTAACCGACTGAGCCACCCAGGTGCCCCAGCGAATCTTTATAATCTTAAGAATCGTATGTCCAGCCAGCCTTTAAAGGACCTAATTTTACCAAAGGGTTAATATTTGGGGGAGTACGGAAAGATTAAGAGAATAGTAAAATAGGCCATTGTCTGTGCTGTCATCACTATCAGAGTTGGGAAAAGATTCAAACTTGTTGAATTTTGTGTAGTTGTTTATCTTTAAGGACAAGAACTCAAAGGATAAATCTGTTCCAAAAGCAACTCGGGATTCGATGCCAAACGGTCATATCGCTCTGCAAAAGAAGGACATCTTTGTGTCTGGAGTGAAGATTTTCTATGGTTCCCAGACTGGAACAGCAAAGGTGAGAACTTTATATGATATTTTTCCTTGGGTTTCTTGATCTTTTAGAAGATTCCTTAGAGGTGGCCATTCACAGTGAACTGAATCGGTCTCCTAATTTTTTTGTTTTTCATCTTCTTTTTTCCCTTCTCCAGCATACCTTTTTCCTTTTCTGGGGTGTTGGGTGGGTTTTTAACTCTTGTGCCCAGTTCCAGCTGATTGGTGGTGTCTGAGGGTCACTTGTCGTGAGAGCTTGCTTCTGCCTCAGCAGAGTGCAGAGTTCTAAGCCTATTATTGATGGTAGATGCAGAAGTGGGCGAGGCAAAAGAGAATGTCAGCAGCAGCGTCCAGGGTGGGATGGGCCCTGACTTTCACAACCTCACACATCTACTTAAAATGTTTTGATTAAATAGTGCTGAAAGTGTCAACCATAGACATCGAATCCTGTTTAAAGTCGATGTATGCTGCAGATACATTTGCTGTCGGCTTCTTTGTTGTGACGGTCACAACTATTTAGTGGTTTCTAGGAAAAAAGCCTAAGGCAAACATGAAAATGCAGTTTAAAAATCAAGGTCAACTTATTTTTGTGTGGTTCTAAAGAGGGTTGTCCTGCCCTCTTGTGGATGTTTTGTAGAATAATGTTTCTCCGTGTTTCAGAACTCTAGCGCAGGCTCGGCTCCACACCCTAGTTGAAGGTCACTTCATATTAAGTTCAGCCTTAAGCAACCGGGGTGGAAAACCGGAAGACACGTGAAAAAGGAAGCTGAGCAGCCCAAACAAAGTCCTTTTAAGTTATTCCTAAAAGATCTCACAGCCTCTTTCTCTGTGCGTTTAAAAGATTTTTTTTAAAGAATAAATTGACACTTGAAGATTAGCAAATCCAGGTGTATGGAGGGTTCATAGTGAAAAGTGCTTTCTAGTGAATCTCTTCAACATTTCTTATTTTTGACTCCTCTGATGGCTACTTCTTTATGCTGTGTTTCTAGACTGATCGATGTTAGATAAAAGTTCTTGACTTTTTTTTTTTTAGCTTTTAATGTTTTATTTATTTTTGATACGGAGAGAGACAGAGCATGAGAGGGGGAGGGGCAGAGAGAGAAGGAGACACAGAACTGGAAGCAGGCTCCAGGCTCTGAGCTGTCAGCACAGAGCCCGATGCAGGGCTCGAACCCATGAACCATGAGATCATGACCTGAGCTGAAGTCGGAGGCTTAACCGACTGAGCCACCCAGGCACTCCAAAAGTTCTTGACTTCTTATATTAGTTAACACAGTTAACTTAAATGTCCGTTGTTGGTCCTTACAGCTTTGATGGTAAGCTTTGTCTTACACCAGGCAGTTTGTTGATGAAAAGGCTAGTCTTCACATTCCTTTGTAGATGACTTGATTCTTAGGTTTCTGAAGCTCTTAGAGTCTTGTCTCTGTGCTTGAGGTTTGGAACTTTTTTGAGATGGTGCCTATCTTGGATCTTTTTTTCAGCTGTTGTGCTGAATGGACACTTGGGCTCTTTTGAAGATTTGTGAGCATTTCTGCTAATACTTTTGGGCATATTTTTTCCCTTCCATTTTCTCTGTTTTTTTTCTTTCTGGCACTCGTGTTAGCTGGATGCTAGAGCTTTTGGATGGCTTCTTTGTCTTAAATCTTTTTCTCTGACTTCTGTAACTCTTTTTCTTTCCACTCTCGGTTCTGGGATTTCAATCCCAAACCTCTTTTTGAATGTTTTAGTTTGGTTCTTATGTTTTTAGTTGCAAAAACACCATTTTGTTCGTTTTTAAAACACGTTTTTGGGGCTCCTGGGTGGCTCAGTCGGCTAAGCCTCTGACTTCGGCTCAGGTCGGATCTCACGTTCGTGGGTTTGAGCCCCGTGTCAGGCTCTGTGCTAACAGCTCAGAGCCTGGAGCCAGCTTCCGGTTCTGTATCGCCTTCTCTCTCTGCCCCTCCCCCTCTCATGCTCTGTCTCTCTCTCTATTAAAAAAAAAAGACAAAAAAACGTTTATTTAGTTTTGAGAGAGAACTCGTGCGCATGAGCGAGTGGGGAGGGGCAGCGAGAGGGAGACAGAGGATCCCAAGAAGGCTCCATGCTGACGGCACAGAGCGTGATGTGGGGCTCACATTCACGAACTGTGAGATCAGGACCCGAGCTAAAGCCGGGCACTTTCTGATGCTGCTATTTTTCTTTCCTGCTGCTAGTTCTTATCAAGTTCCTGGTGATCCATGGTTTTCTGTTCATATTTAGACAGAAAGATGGGCTAGCTGGTATGGGTTTTCTCTGTTCTTGTGTGAACATATTTGTGCTCTCTAATTAGAAAATTTTCACCAATGTTCTGTGCAGGGTGGGCGAGGGCATACCATGTGACCTATTGGCCCAGTATCTCCCACTACTTACCACCTCCATTTTTTTTCTTTTAAGACTAAAGCTCTTTAAAAGTATCCGCCACCCTCTTCAAATCTCCAGTTTCCGTCCTCCTGTTTTTCCTAGACCACTCGTGTTAGGCTTGCGTGCCCTGATGTGTTCCCGGAGATTTCCATATTGCTAATTTGTTCTCGCCCTTCGTCTTACTTGACACTCTTTTCTAGATCATCCTCTTCCTTGGCCAAGGCTAGTCTTCCTCACTTGTCATCTGCTAATTTCTCCTCCTCTGCTTGGCCTCTAAAGGTAGGAAGGTCCCAAGGCACAGTCCTTGCGACCTTGTCTTTATTTGCACTCACGGTGCGCTCTTAGGGATCTTATTATCTAGACCTTTATGTTCTTACCTAGTCGATACGGTTTGGCAAACTTTTTCGGTAAAGGGCAAGGTGTTTTATTTTTGATAGTATATATTTAGGCTTTTAGTTTTTGTGAGCCGGTCTTTGGGTCTTTGTTGCGGCTACTCAGCGCTGCTGCCACGGTGTGGATGCAGCCCCAGGCAATGTGTAAATAAGCATGACTTATGTGACTTGTGTTCCACTAACTTGTACCTGTAGGGCCAAAGGGAGGGCTGGATTTGACCTGCAGGCCTTAGTTCTCCTGCGATGACGGCCCTGGGATTTATGGCTTTAATCTGAACTGTTCCCCTCAACTCCAGACTCTTATATCTACTTATGTGTCTTAGATCTTCTTGGATGTCTAGTGGGCATCTCAGAATCCAGATGCTCAAGCTGAACTCCCAATTTTTTTTGTCCAAACCTTTTTCACTTAAACAGTCTTTTTTTTTTTTTTTTTTTAGACAGAGAGATTTAGAGCATGAGCCGGTAGGAGCAGAGAGAGAGGGAGGCACAGAATCGGAAGCAGGCTCCAGGCTCTGAGCGGTCAGCACAGAGCCCGGCGTGGGGCTCGAACCCATGAACTGAGATCATGACCTGAGCCGAAGTTGAGGCTTAACTGACTGAGCCACCCAGGCACCCCTTCACTTAAAGAGTCTTGACTGACTTCATCTTTCCAGTTACGTAGTTCAAAAAAAACCCTTTGACTTGTCTCTTTTTCCCACTCCCCATCCCCTATGCAGTTTGTTAGCAAATGCTGTTTATTCTACTTCCAGAGCGGATCCAGGTGCCAGCCACTTCTCAGCACTGTGGCTCGGGGCACCCTTAGATTTTGTCCGGATCACTGCAGTACCGTCCCTTTCATTCAGCGCCGCTCGGCTCCACCCCCGGCTTCAGGGCCCTCTCAGCTCAGCAGCCACAGGGACTCTGAAAACTTAAGTGGAACTGCATTCCCAGCAGTGACCTTCTCATTCACTTAGACTAAATGCCACAGTGCCCATAGTGGCCGGGGGGCCCTCACGTCCGGTTTTCTGCTCTCTCTTTTACCTCATGTCCTTGGCTCTCCAGTCTTGCTGACCTCCTTGCCAAGCCTGCTCCCTCCTTTGGGCCTTTTCACTTTTGTGTTACCTCTGTTTGGGGTCGCCTCATGGCTTGCTCTCTCATTTCCTTCAGGTTTGGCTCAAATCTTCATCTTTGAGACCACTTCTCCAGTTCTGACACTGTCTACCCAGAGTTTTTGTCAGATTCCATAGGTATAAGGGCCCAGTCTACAAGACTTGTCTCCACGTCAGATGCCAGGGGCCGCCTGTGCTTGTGACTGGACCAGCTGTAAATTTGAATCCATGGTCCTCCCTAGGTTCGATAATTTCCTAGAATGATTCACAGAACTCAGGAAATTGCCCGACTGGCTACATTTACTGGTTTCTTGTAAAGGATACAAGGTAGAAACAGACAGATGGCAGACATGCATAGGGCAATGTGGTAGGTTCTTCGTGAGGAGGGGTCCAGGGGAGGTGAGCGAAGCAATGCTGTTCCCAAAGGCCGATGGCCAGTGGAAACAGGGACGTTCCTAAAGGCTGATGGCCAATGGAAACGTGAACAAGGGACGCTCCTCAATGGAAGCGTGGATGTTCCCGGAAGACAAGGGAAAGATGAATGTCTCTGAAAGAAATGGAGACGGAGCAAGCAAACTTTATTAGGAACAGCATCTTATTTTTTACCCTCTTACAAGCATGGAGAGCACAGTAAACGTTTAGTCAGCAGTAAATGTTTGACCAGAACAATAGATACAGATAAAAAAAAAAAGGCTAGAACAGGAACAGCTTGCTGTTGTGCGCGGGCACTGATGCACTTGGTTGGTGACCAGGGAGGCTCTGTCCTGCCCGTTCTCCTGGGACCTCATCGAGTCCCATGTTCCCAGGGACAGTTCCTCCCATTCCCCAGCAATCACATGGCTGATAACCAGGAAAGGCTCTGAATCTCTGGCTTCGTGGTTCTCGATGCACTTGGCCAGCAACCAGGAAGGTTCCGTCCCGCACGCCCTCCTGGGACTCCAACAAGACCCACATTCCCAGCGTACTGAGAACAGAGGCCACGCGGGGAACGGTTCCTCCAATCCCCCAGCAGGGCAAGGTATGGTGGGGAGGGGTGGCTCCGAGCTTCCGGGCCCCTCTCCGTGCTCCACCTCCTCAGCGTATCAATGTGTTCACCAACCCAGAAACTTCCTGAATCCTGTCATTTAGTGGTAGTAATTTCTAATTAGACATTTCTAATCATTGGCCGTTGATGATTGAACTCATTGGGAACGATGGTGCTGCAAGGTCTAAACCTCTAATCATGTTGCTGGTGTTGGGGTGACCAGCCCCCATCCTGAGGCCATGTGGGGCCCCGTCTCCCTGAGTTATTTCATTAGTGTACCTAAGTCAGTAAGCCAAGGGTTTTAGGAGCTTTGTGCCAGGAACTAAGGACAAAGACTGAATACGTATACATATATTTTTATCTACGCACCTATCCTGACACTCCCAACTGTCCCCACGACCTGTAACACTATGTTACTTTCCTTCCACAGTGCTGGTCATCCTCTGATTAACTGTGTCTTTTCTCATTTCTTTGTTCTGTCTCTGTCCATTTGAACATAAGCTCCCTGAAGGCAGGGACCACGTGTGTCATGTGCACTGTTGTGTAATCTTGCCCAGAACTGAGCCTGGCATAGTAGATGCCCAGGAAATTAATAGATGCTTGGTAGGCTTGGCTCTAGTCCTGGGAGGTGGGGAGCCAAGTATAGACCACCAAGCCAAAAAATAGGAAGGCGTTTTCCAGGCATTTCCAACACCTGGCTAGAGGTCTGAGCTTTCCCCAAACATTGGGTTCATTTTGTTTGGAGAACAGTGAGCAGGTGTTTTGTCTGGGGGTAAAGGGCAGATGTTGCCTCGGCTCTGTTCGCACTTGTCCTGTATACAGATTGTCTGCTGATTGGTTCTTCCCTGCCCCAGGGTCCCCCCCAGCTTTGCCGTAGTGGCTGACCCTGAGCCCAGAGTCCCTCTGCGGTTCTATCAGGAATAGGGACCGTTCCTTAGGGCTTTCTCCTCCTTGTCAACCTGCTTTTGTTTGCTTTTTATCTTCCAGAAATATGTCATCTTTCTTATATACCACATTCTCTTCTCTATTCAGTATTTCTTACCACCTGTATGCTTATTCTAGTGGGGCAAAGCAGCTGGAATGTCAAAAAGCCAATTTACATTTGGGCCCGAATATGTACTTACAGAGAACAGCATAGCTGAATGAATAATCTCCATAAAGATGCTTGAGAAAATAGTAGAAGTGAGAATAGACTTTGTGTTTATGATGGTAAATGCCAGTCACTGCGAAAAGTTTTTCAAGATAAATGCCTATTCCCTTGCCAACAGGGGTAAATGAAGACTGTACTTTGCTTATTTGCTCATTGAAGAGTTTATGTGATTTTTTTTTTCCCCCATTAGGGATTTGCAGCAAGTCTTGCTGAAGCAGTTGCCTCCCTAGATCTGCCCGTGGCAGTTATTAATCTCCAAGAATACGATCCAGACGATCATCTAGTAGAAGAGGTGGGTAATTGTGTTAGTTTTTCTTCAGTCCAGACTCTCAAATGTAACTAACTGACCTCCTGTGTTCTGGGATGAATAGAATCTTCAGAAGAAGTGTAGTTTTCATGCTAAGGAGTTTCAGTTGGCTGAGTTTGCAGTGTCAGAGGTGTTGAATGTGTGGTGCGGTGGTCTCTCCTGAGGCCGGGGTAAGGGTGAGGAGGCTTGGGTGGCCTGAAGTTCCCTCCTCCCTCCTGAGCCCATCTCATAAGCCAGGGAAGGTTGTGACTGTGACTGTGACTGATGGCTGCGTGCGGAGCCTGTGAAGCGCGGGTGAGCTTGCCGAGATGTCAGGAGCCCTTGGGGAGCAGGAAGAGGATGGGTTTAGGGGTCATGGAAATCTCTCACTACCTGCGTGACCTCCGTGCATTACTTAACGTCTCTGTGGGTTGAATTTCTTCACCTGAGAGATGCCCCTTCCTCTTGGCTAGTTATACTCGGGGGAGTTTGCTTCCCAGCAGTGATTCTCAAGACGTTGATAGCGTCTCCTGGGAACTTGTTAGAAATGCAGGCCAGCCCTGCCAAATTACAGTCTGGATGTGCGACTGCATTTTTACAGGGGCTCCAGGTGACTCTGAAGCTAAACTTGCAGAAGTTGAGGCACAAGACAGCTGTAGGCAGTGTGTAAACGAATGAGTGTGCTGTGTTCTGATAACACTTTATTTTTAAAAAAAGAGGCCACGAGCTGGGCCGGGCCTCTGGGACATAGTTTGCAGCCCCTTCCTAGTGGATAACCTCCTAGCCATAACTGTCCATTTCTTTCTCCCATAAGAATATAAAGGGGTGCAAATGAGTGACCTTGAATCTGCTCATAATTACTTGTGAAAAGTTATTAGCAAACTTTGAGGTTTAATTATTATTTTTTTGCTATCAAAGTATTTTGAGATTTAATTATTAATAAAGGACTGCTTATAACTTACCTCATGACTTGGAATTTAAAAACATTTTTTTGAAGTTTTTATTTATTTTGAGAGACAGAGAAAGAATGTGAATGAGGGAGGGGCAGAGAAAGAGGGAGGGAGGATCCTAGGCAGGCTTATACTTGGTCATGACCATGAGATCATGACCAAGGCCGATGTCAAGATTCGGCCAGTTAACTGGCTGAGCTGCCCCAGGTGCCCTGTGACTGGGAATGTTTGGGCAGATGGAACACCATGCTGGCAGGACTGAAGGTGTGTTTCGTGTCCCCACATAGGTGATGGTGCCTAGGTTAAGTTAGCTTACATTTAACACGTTTTACTGCATTAATTTTTCAGGTAGTTTTGAAGAGATCTTTCTGTTTTTCTTCCTGACGGATTTGGATTCTGTTTCTGTTAGGACAGTTGGAGATGACAGGAGCTTATAGTCTGAGGACTGGAATGGAGGATATGGTGAAGGGCCCAGGGGTACATTGGCAGGGGCCAGAGACCGGGTTTTCTCCCCATGCGACGTGTCCTTGCTCTGTTTTGTTCCACTCTTGAAAATGAATTAACACTTTGAGAGCACCCTTCGTCCTTAGAGATTAGTATTAACGTGGATGTCAGCATTTATAAAGGGATTTTATTCACTGGTGAGTTATATCGTGAATATTCTTCCGAACTAATCTCTTCCTTGGTTAGGTTACTAGTAAAAACATTTGTGCCTTCCTGGTTGCAACGTACACTGACGGTCGACCCACGGAAAGTGCAGAGTGGTTCTGCAAATGGTTAGAGGAAGCAGCCAGTGATTTCCGATTTGGCAAAACTTACCTGAAGGGTATGGGATACGCTGTGTTTGGCCTGGGAAATTCTGCCTATGCAAGCCACTTCAACAAGGTAGGTACAAGGTAGGTGTATGTTGAATTGTAGGGATAAATTCTCTTTTAATTAAAAAAAAAATTCACACGTAACATGTGTGTGTGTGTGTGTGTGTGTGTGAAATAATCCACAAACTTTGGTACTTAATAAGTAACTTGTTGTGTTACTCTATTATAGTGGGGAATTGCTACCCGTGTGTATCCAAGCTTGGTCCATAGTGGGCTCTCAGTGCATTTTTATTGAATAAAATGCTTAGGCCTCCTTGTCTAGTATCTCAGTGGCCTGGATTCACGGCCACTGAGTCCAGTTTGCTGTCCCAGGCAGAACCTTGTGGATGGGAGATCAGTGGTTCTTTGGACTTTCTCAGCTGCCTGGTCTGTAGTTGACCAACCTTTATGACCCAAGATAACTCTGAATACAATTGAGCTCATTATCTTTTAATGATTCTTTTTTAATACTTATTTAATTTTGAGAGATAGAGACAGAGGATGAGTGGGGGAGGGGCAGAGAGAGAGGGAGACACAGAATCCCAAGCAGGCTCTAGGCTCTGAGCTAGCTGTCAGCACAGAGCCCAATGTGGGCGTCGAATCCAGGAACTGTGAGATCATGACCTGAGCCAAAGTCGGACGCTTAACCAACTGAGCCACCCAGGTGCCCCAAAACATTTTTAAAAATTAAAAAACAAATGTCTTCTGCAGAATCTTGTCAGAATGTAACCCATGTAGCGCTTCAGGCTGGGGTTGGGGGGCCTGCTGCCCATAGGCTCAGCTCCCTCTTCCCAGCAGCAGCCTGCGACAGGGGCCCCCGGAGGAACGCGGGCCTTTCGCAGCGCGGTCAGAAGCCCGTGACGTAGTGGACAGTGTTTGGGCTCATCTGTCTGCCTGCAGGTCAGCAAGAACGTTGACAAGTGGCTCTGGATGCTTGGCGCTCATCGCGTGGTGGCTAGAGGGGAGGGTGACTGCAACGTGGTCAAAAGCAAACGTGGCAGCATCGAAGCCGACTTCAGCGTTTGGAAGACCAAGTTCATCTCCCGGCTGCAGGCACTTCAGAAAGGCGAGAAAAAACCCTGTGGCGGCAACTGCAAGGAAGGCCAGTGCGAATCATCCGCGGTACGGAGCCTCTGTGTCCCTGTCCCGCCGCTTTGCCTTCTAGAGAGGGTGTGACCTCAGGAGTGAAGCCAGTTTGGGCTGCGTGCCTTCCCGCCTCTCTCATTTAACGGTTGCACAGCCAGCAAGTAGGAGCCAGAGGCCTGACGTAAGGGATGTCCCAGGCCGAGCTCCTGTCCTTGTGTCCCCTGGCCACGTCCGCCTCCTGACCTGTCTCGCCGAACGATTCCTGTAGTCGCTCAGACTGGAAGGCTGCCCCCGCCGAGGTTCCTGTCTTTCGTCCCTCACGTGCTATGCAAGTCCTTGGTTCCTTGTTCAGGTACCTAGTTCCTTGGAAGCTCGTGTCACCAGCTGTTTCACGGCTTTTGGTCTGTCCTTTGGCCACCGGATCACTGTGTCATTAAGGAATCACTTTACATTCTGACTCACTTTCTCTCCACCCTTGTTCCTGCCATTACCTTTTGGGACAAAACCATCCATGGAGGTGGTAGATCCAGAGGCCCGGGCTGCCATTGTCCCCCAGCAGCCACGTTCCTCAATCACCTTGGCCTCTTCTGTGGTCACCTCTGAAGTTTCTTGTTCCTGTGATCTGAACTCTGACCTCCCTCAGGTGTCCTACTTTATTTAAAATTCTTTCGGTCCCATGCCTTTTTCACTGGAGAGTGAAAACTGCTTCCTTCACTTCTGCCCTTACCCAGGTTAGATTTTATGCTCATTCTTTTGTAAACGTTCTCAGTTGCCTTGCCCTCCACTCCCGTTTCTCACCTGAATGGCCAGACCCCAAGCCAGGTCGTAACCTCTCACCTGCCTTCCCCTTTGTCTGCTGCCTGCTCTTTGACCCTGGATTCATGACCACAGGCCATGTGTGCACCCAGACCCGCCCAGCAGTCTCCAGCGTTCTTGCCTGAGTTCCTCTTCTCATTCTCCAAGGTCACTGATCAATCCTCTCCTCGCCTGAGGGCACCTGGGTGGCTCAGGTGGGCGAGCCTCTGACTTCTGATTTCAGCTCAGGGCATGATCTCACAGTTCACAAGTTCGAGCCCCACACCTGGCTCTGCACTGTCTGCACTTAAGCTTCTCTCTCTCACGGGGCGCCCCGGTGGCTCAGTTCATTAAGCATCTGACTCTTGATTACGGCTCAGGTCATGGTCTCACAGTTCATGAGTTCAAGCCCCATATCTGGCTCCAGGCTGGCAGTATGGAGCCTGCTTGAGATTCTCTCTGTTCCTCTCTCTGTCCCTCTCCTGTTCGTTCTCTCTCTCTCTCTCTCTCTCAAAATGAGTAAATAAACTTAAAAAAAAAAAGATTCTCTCTCCCCCTCTCTCTGCCCCTTCCCTACTGGTGTGCTCTCTTTCTCTCTCTCTCTCAAAAATAAATACATAAACCTAAAGACCTCTCCCTGCCCCTTCTTCCAGCTCTCGTAGGGGGCCGTCAGAGATCTCTCGTAGCCCCCAACTCCATCCACACCCCTTCTCTTATGCGGCGGGAGACCGAGGATAGGAGTCCCGCAAGAGCCGCTCTGCGCATGTGCTGGAATCAAGGCCTCTGTCCCTTTGTTTATTGCGTCTCTCTCCTGCATTGTTAGTCTCGCTTCTTCCCATCAGTTTATGAACGTGCCCCGGAATCACCTGTGTGCAAACAAGCAGGAAAAACAAATACAGAGCAAATGTTTCCTTTGTTCTGTGTGTCTCAGCGGCTGTTTTGTTTTTCTATTCTCTTCTATAGCCAGATGTTTTGCTTATGTTTGCTTCCCTTCCCGCCAGTTGGTCCTTAATATTTATTTTTACATTGTTTAAACAAATTGAGATAGAATTCACCTAACATCTCATTACCCGCTGTAGAGGACACAGTGGTGTTGACTACAGTCAGCCCGTGCGACCGGTTGTGTATGTGTTGCTACGCTTGTTCACTCTTCAAAGGCTCGCTGGTTTCCTGCTGATCTGTGTCCACGTTTGCTGGCTCTTCCGCCGGCTCAAGTCTGCTGCTGAAACCCTCCAGGGAGATTTCATTTTATTATTATTATTAATTATTATTATTATTTTTAATGTTTATTTTTGAGAGAGACAGAGCGAGAGTAGGGGAGGAGCAGAGAGAGAGGGAGACACAGAATCTGAAGCAGGCTCCAGGCTCTGAGCTGTCAGCACAGCACCCGACGTGGGACTCATACCCACGGGCCGTGAGATCATGACCTGACCTGAAGTAGGACACTTATCCCACTGAGCCACCAGGGAGATTTTAGTTTGCTCCTTATACTTTTCAGATCAAGAATTTCTTTGTTTCTTTTTTGTAAGGATATTCTCATTGTGTTGATACTCTTTTGACATTGTTCTTCTGGTTTCCTTCAGCTCTTGGAGCATGTTTAAGACCATTGGCTTATAGTCTTTTATCTAGTCAAGTCCAGTGTCAGGGATGGTTTTGGTTGATTCCTTCTGCAGATGGCCAGACTTTTTTCTTTCTTTGCGTGCTTCATAATGGTGCATTGAAAACTGCGAGTTTTGAATATTATAATGCATCAACCCTGGAAATCAGATTCTTTCCCCTCCTCCAGGTTTATTTTTGTAGTTTGCTATGGGTTATAATTGTTGGTTTAGTGACTTTAAAAACTATCTTGGTAATGACTGTCTATCGTGCATGCTTTCTTTAGTTTGTATTCAGCTGGTATTGTGACTGCGTTTGTTGAGTGTCATTTTGGGGTCTCCTTTATCCTGATTCAGTGTTTACTTGGCTCTTGTAAGCCCTTGTCAGAACTCTGGGAATTAGAGTTGAATCTGTTGGTTTTTGCTTAATTTTTAGGTTCTTTTTGTTGGAGGACAGGCCCTTGGAGTCATCTGTTCTGCCATTTAGCTGACGTCACTCTTGGTTCTTAACATGTAAGCAGATGTAAGGAAAACAAATTTTTTGCATCAAAAGTAACACTTGCACTTTTAAAACTTCATATAGTACTTCTAGGCTTATAGTTAAAAAGTATCCTTTCTTGCCTTACTCGAATTCTTATTTTCCCAGGGTAGTCACTTTTAATTCTAGCTTTTTCATCAGACGCTTACCTCTACATTCCTAAATAATAGGCTCTTCTTGCCTATTTCTTGATTTTTAAAACATTGCACAATCTCTCTCTCCCCCTCTCATGGATACACACAGTGTCACTTCTCTTCCTCTCATTTTCTTGTGCAATTGTAGCACGTTTTCTTGTATGTGACTGTGCTTACATCTGTGCTACATACTGTTATTACGTTTTTATTGTTGAAAAAATTTTTTAAAATTTTCTGAGAGAGAAAGTGAGAGAGACAGAGTCAGAGTGTGAGCAGGGGAGGGTCAGAGAGAGAGGGAGACACAGAATCTGAAGCAGGCTCCAGGCTCTGAGCTGTCAGCACAGAGCCTGAGGCGGGGCTCGAACCTATGAGCCATGAGATCGTGATCTGAGCCGAAGTCAGAGGCTTAACCTACTACTGAGCCACCCAGGCGCCCCCACAGTTTCATTCTTACACATTTATTTCCCTTAGATAATCATATCAGTTTTGATTTCTCTGTAATGATCACTGATTCATTCTCAAATTCTAATGGAACTGAAAATTATTTTCTAGTGTTCTGTAGTTTTTGATGCTTTTTTGGGAGCTTCTCATGAGTCCTTCCTCCACCACCTCAGCGTGGCTGCTGTCCCAGCCTTGCTGCGGTGAAGTCCGGGTCTTCTCTCTGCTGTGAGGCACAGCCGTCCTCTCACTAGTTTCCTAGGTTGGATTTCCTGATTCTGGTGTCTCCTGTCTTCTGATTTCTTGGTTGACTCTTGTTTTTGGAGCACGTTCTCTGGTAGTTTTCCGAGAAAGGTTGTTTTGGAAGTAGATTTTCAGAATGTTTATATTTACATATTTTTATCTTGCCTTCGTAGTTGATTGATGCTTCACTGAGTAAAGAGTTGTAGCTAGGTAGCTGGGAGTAATTTTTTTTTCCTTCCACAAAATTGAACACAGTGATCTATTGTCTTCTAGTTAGAGTGTTGCTTTTGGGAATTTCAGTTTAATTTGGTGCTGCATTTTTATTATAAAATCTTCCTTTTCTACCCATCCCAGAAACTTTAGAACCTATTCTTGGCTCTTTTTTCCCCCCAGAACTCTCTGCCTATTCTTCCTGCTTTCTCCTTTTGCCTGGAATGTTTATTTCTAGTTTACATGTTCATGAGAGCTGCAGCCTTATGGGGTCCCCGCTTTGACGTTGGTCTTCTGCGTTCGACTCTTCTCCGAGGCTTGTTTCCTGGACTTCCCTCTTCCCTGGTCCTGTCCGGCTGTCAGAACCTTCTCCCAGGTTCAGCAGATACTGTCCACTCCATCTCATTTACCCGCTAGGATTCCCTTTTCCGTTCACACTTGTCCGCTTTCAATTCCTCATATGTTGTCAACTCAGTGATCCACCTACACTTGTGCTACTAAAGCATTCTGTTACTCTGTGTTGCTTATTTTCCACAGGAAGGGTGTTCGGCGTCCTTTCCACCCCGCAGCTGGGAGCGGAAGGCCCAGTACACCCTCGTCCACTCCGGGTTGGCTCTCTGCCTCACGGGGGCTGCTCCTTTCTAAGTCCGAGGACATCGTGTTGTCCCCAAGGACACGCCCATGGGTATTTCTCTGTCTTTATTTTGCATGGCCTCTCAGCAGGATTTGATAACACCGACTCCTTCTTTGAATAACTCTTCTCTGGACCTTCATGATGTCATCCTCATGGTTTTCTTCCTTTATCACCGGGATCTCCTTCCCAGTCTAACCTTTACGTGTTGGAATGATTCAGGGCTTGGCATGAGGTTCTTTTCTTTGTTGATACTCTCTTCCTGGGTGATCTTACCTAGTTTCATGGCCATTAAGTACTGTCTGTATGCTAGTTCTTCCGAGGTTTATATGTCTGTCTCTGAGGTCTGCCTTGAATTTTGTTCTCTCATGTGCATCCTCTTTAAAATCTCTGCTCGGAGGTCGGAGGCATCTCCTACTTTACAAATCAAAATGGAGCTTTTCATTTCCACTCTTCTGGCCCGTTTCTCCCCAAATCTTTCCCATCTCAGTGAACATCACCACCATCTCAATTACTTAAAAAAGAAATTTAAGAGCCATTCTTAATTCCTTCCTTTTCCTCATTCCTGCATTTAGCTTTTCACTAAGCCTGGTTGACTCAGTGTCTAAAACAGAGATCAGGAAGCTATTCTGTAAAGGGCCAGCTAGTAAATATTTTCATCTTTGTGGGCTGTATTGTTTCTGTTGCAGCTGTCAGTCCTGCCACTGTATTAAGAACAGAGCGACAGATAATGTGTAAGTGATGGCTGCCTTTAGATTCGGGCGGAGGCTGGCTGCATTTGGCTTGCAGGCCATACTTTGCTGAACCTGTAGCCTAAAATATCTCCCATCTGTCCCGTGAACTCACAATCTGGGAGACCTGCTACTTCGAACCATGTATTTCTGAAACCTTGATGTTCCAGGAGGAAGAGCTCGTGGAGAGCAGCAGTGAGGAGGAGTCTGGTGTCGAGGACCACGAGAATCCCAATTCTGTCGTTGATGTTGAAGACCTCGGCAAAATTATGAATTGTGCGAAGAAAGAAAAGGTACTGTAACTTCCGGGAAATCGTGAACCTGGATCCTGCTGTTAGCTAACATCTAACGTTTGCTTCCTGTCTTGAGAGTTTTATACTTCTTTGCCCTTTTTACATGAGCTTTGTGAAAATCTTCCCTCTAAGCCCTGTGAAAATGAGCTTGTAGTAGGATAGGTGGATTTTAGGGCAGGAATTGAGGGAAGGTAGGTGGTTAGACGGACTTTAGGTGTTGTGGCTGAGGAGACGGGGTGAACAGTGTGAAGATGGACTTGTGCTGAGATTCCAAGTGGAACGCCCTCTTTTTTTTTTAAATGTTTTATTTATTTTTGATACAGGGAGAGACAGAGCATGAGAGGGGGAGGGGCAGAGAGAGAAGGAGATACAGAACCGAAAGCAGGCTCTAGGCTCTGAGCTAGCTGTCAGCACAGAGCCTGATGCGGGGCTTGAACCCATGAACGTGAGATCTGACCTGAGCCGAAGTCGGAGGTTTAACCGACTGAGCCACCCAGGCGCCCCTCATTTTTTTTTTTAATGCTTATTTATTTTTTGAGAGAGAGAGAGAGAGCACAAGCTGGGGAGGGGCAGAGAGACCCAGAATCTGAAGCAGGCTCCAGTCTCTGAGCTGTCAGCCCAGAGCCTGACACGGGGCTCGAACTTGTGAATGGCAAGATCACAAACTGAGCCGAAGTCGGACCTTTAACTGACTGAGCCACCCAGGCGCTCCCCCACCCCGCAAGTGGAACTCTCTTAAAGTAGCTTCTACCTCATGTAGACTGAGTGGTATTGGACTTAGGGACAGCACGTTGGTCTGTAGGTGTTGAGATTAGTGTGGGTGGAGGCCCTGGGAATATAGGAAACATCAGTCTGAGTTGTCTGTGTTGCAGACGAGATGAATGTGAGAATGTACAGGGCAGTAGGAGCCTACGCAGATTCCAGGGATGTGAAACGGAAGTAGTAGGATATACACAATAGCATAGACGTGTATAGGCTCCATTTATGTGTGAGTTTTGGGAAATGAGAATATCCTATGTTGGAAGTGTGCCCAGTGCCTAAGTTTTAGAAACAAAAGAAGTAAAACCACAGAAAAATCCGAGAACATCAATGACAAAAGTAACACAAACTCAAATGAAAGAGATCAGGAAGGTAGCAGGATATAATAAGGTAAAAAGCCAACAGCCTTTATATTTCCAAACAATACCCAGTTAGAAGCCATCGTGGAAGAGAAGACGTCATTTACAACAGCTATATACAAGATAAATAAGTACATAAAAATACACTTAGAAAGAAATATCCTAAATCTCTATGATGGAAACTGAGAACATTCCTGATCGGAGATAGCTCTTGTTTTTAGATGCGCTGACTCACTCACTGTTCTAAAGGTGTCACTTCTCTTTAAGTTAATACGTAAACTTGATGGAATCCCATTAGAAGTTTCAGGAACTTTTTTTCCCCTAGAGCCAGCCTGGTTGATTCATGTGGAAAAATACACACGCAAGAATAGTTAGGAAATCCTTGGTATAGATATAACGAGAAAGACTAGTGGTACCAATATTGCAACTTACCACAAGGCATCTGTAACTGAAACTGTGTTTTGGCTCCTGTTGAGACAGATCCACGCGGCAGAATAAAATAGTAAGAGTAGATCCAAGAATATATGGGGATTTCATATAAAATAAAGGTAGCATCTCTTCCCTGGCAGGTGACAACCAGCTAGCTACCTGTGACCATTTACTTGGCTCTGTGCCTCTCACATTTGTCACATAGACTCCAACTGGGTCAGAGAAGCTGTTGAAAGACATTTATAAGTAATAGAATCAGATGCATTATTTTATAACTTAGAGAAAGGTTTCCTGTATGAATCAAGATCTAGAAGCAAGGAAAGATTGAATTTACCAATGAGTTTAAAAAGATTTGCATGGTTATAAGCGTATGAAGAACAAATGATAGAAAAGGAAAGTACTGGATGCCTGGGTGGCTCAGCAGCCGGTTGGTTAAGCGTCTGACTCTCTGATATTGGCTCAGGTCATGGCCTTGCAGTCGTGGGATCAGGCCCCGTGTTAGGCTCTGTGCTGAGCATGGTGCTTGCTTGAGATTCTCTCTCTCTCCCTCCCTCTCTCTCTTTCTCTTTGCTCTTCTGCTGCTTGCACGTGCGCGCGCGCTGTCTCTCTCAAAAATAAACTTCAAAAAATTAAAAAAGGGGAAACATTTGCTTCTTAAATAATAATGAAGGGGTTAATTTTTCTACAATACAGAGAGCTCTTGAAAATCAAAAGAAAAAAGTCCTAAAACTTAATAGAAAGCATTGGCCAAACACCTGAATAGGCAAGTCTCAGAAAAAGCCTACAAATAGACTTTAAGTATACGAAAAAAATGCTCAAATTTACTCACGGTAAAAGATATGCACATCAAAACTACTCAGACCTACATTTTTCACCTACCAAAATAGCAACAGTTCAAAAATTGGACGGCGTCCATAGCTGGTGAGGCTCTGGGAACACAGGTGCTCACACCTTGCCCAGGGGAGTCCGGAATGGTGTGACCCGTGCGGAGGGGCTTTGGATTCACATGCATTTACCCGGTGACCCAGTAGGCCTGGCTGGGTAAGTTTGCCTGGAAGATTCCTCTTTCCACAAAGCAAGCAACAGACGCACAGGGATGCGTCTGTTATGCCCCAAGGATACATGGCAAACAGCTGCCAGAGACTGGTTGAGAAAAGCAGGAAGTATCCACACAATAGAGACCCTGTTGTGCACCTGCGAAAATAATAAGGTGGGTCCAGGTGTGTCCATGTGATTTTCACGTGGTGGTGGATTTCCTTCGGAGGCTGATCTGAACCAAAGATTTTTTTCTTAAAAAATATGTTTATTGTCATAGCACATTTGCAAATTTATAATTTGAGTGGTGTGTGCGCATAAACAGTATTTTGTAGCCGTGTTTTTACCGTAAGAGCCTTTTGTGTTCTGACGAACACCCAGTTCCGTTCAGTTCCGACACTAGTTACCTGGAGTTTGCATTGGACTCTGCAGATTTAGGGGTGTAGTCTTGCACAAAACTGCTTCCCCTCAGACGGCAGCTCTAAGTAGGGGCCACCTGCTCTTCCGATCAACTTGTTATAATTTTGGGGTCTTGTGATCGCCCTCAGTTTCGGTAATTTGCTAGAATGACCCAGAACTCACCAAAAGTACTGTACAGTTTTAAAGGATCCAAATTAGAAACAACCAAGTGGAAAAGACACTGGGGGAGTTCTGAGAGCAGAGGGGTGGGGAAGAGACACAGGAGTTTCCGTGCCCTCTCCACGTGGAATCCAGACACATCCTCCCTTCCCACCATATCCGAGTGTTCACTAACTAGGAAGCTAGTTAGTTAGCACCCAGAGTTTTTATTGGGGTTTTGTCGTGTAGGCACGATTGATTAGACTACTGGCCATATGATTCTCCAGCTGACCTCCTTCCCTTTTTCTTTCCCTGGAGGTCCAGCTGGCCCAGAGTGGGTCTTTCTGGTGGCCAGCCGTCATGCTAAAGCTGCCTAGGCCCACCCCTTAGTCCCCTCCTTTGCACAACAATGACCCTTCTGGCAGGTAGAAAATGCCAAGGTTTTTTGAAGTTCTGTGCCAGGAACTGGGGACAAAGAACAGATGTATTCTTTGTTAGGCCACAGACCTAGAAACAAACATGGTGAGCACCCAGACCTTGTTTTCTAAATATCATACCTCACTGAAAAGAATCAGGCCTTCTTGGAGAAATGACCGATTCCAGGGTTGAGGAAGGGCTAGTAACAGATGGGCCTGGGATGTCTTGTTGGGCAAGTAGACCTTCAACGACTGATGGAGACCTGCCAACAGGACCTGGGAACCAGCTTGAAGAGTTTCCCACACGCCACACTGGGGACAGTTTGAGCACCAAAAATGAACATAATTATTATATGATGGACATAATGGATTGCATTATATCAAATTTAAAAAAAATTAATCCTTTTGCTACTCAACAAAAGGGAGGTGCAGGAGAAAGTCTTTATAGAAGTTTTCTAGATGAGAAATACAGTAGGCATGATAGAATTAGATAATCATTTGTTTTCTATCCCCAGTGTAATTATTAATTTAATCAAGGATCACATGAAATGCCTTTGGGGAACATAAATGCACATATTCTCAAAATATCATCCCAGAAACTAACCCACTTAGACCTACCAAAAATGAATGCATCACTGGGGGAAAATACCCTGCAGATGATTTGCTAATTACAAAGGATAAAATATACCTTTACAAATGGAGTAATTAGGTGATTTTCACCTATACCAAATCGTCAAATTTAGCTTCATCATTTGTACTCAAATGAGCTTGTGTCCCTCCTGACATGATGGGTAGTAGGACGCTTACAGCATCAACTATATAGCTTTGTGTCAAAAATGTTTAGCCTGAATCTACTTACGGGGAAACAGTCAGACAAATCCAAAAAGTAGGACACTCCAAACTCTTTAAGAAGAGTCGATGTCATAGATAGTAATAATAACATGGGGTTAGGCCAGGTCCAAGGTTTAAAAAGACTAATGAAACATAACTAAATGCATTGTGTAACCTTTGATCTTGAATCAACGAGAAAAGGTCACTGACTGGACCTTTGAGGATATTTGAAATGGCTTTTTTATTCGATAATACTGGATTTTCATTGATTTCCTTTGTTGTAATAATGGTGTAGCTCGACCGTTCAGTCATGTCGTTTTATAGGAGATGCCTTCCGTAGTGTTTAAGAGTGAAGTGTTATTGCATCTCCCACGTACAAGTGGTTCAGCAGAATTTTCTTTCTACACACACACACACATGTGTTTTGTAGATGTCTGTGTGCACATGGAAAGGTAGACCAGTAACGATCAAGCAGGAGTGGTGAATCTTCATCGTACCTTTCAGCTTTTCTTTTCTGAGGATCTGAAATAGAAAGTATGGAAGGGGCTACTTTCTCTCTGTGCACCCCAAACAGAACAAAACAATCTAGTGTCGACTGAATTATAAACTGTTTATGATACTGCCATACGAGACTGTCTCCCAGTTTTTGATAGGGTCAGTTTTGAATTACATAAGGTCTTAAGAACTTATTTATTGCATAAAACATGAGGACTTTGTAATCTTACTCACGGTGGTCCCATACCATAACAAATGGTCGTATAAGGAAACAAATTTAATGTTTATTTAATTTTTATTAAAATTAAATTATTTAATTTTTTAAATTGTTTAATTTTTTAAATAATTTAATTTTATAAATAATTTAATTATTTAATTGCCTGGTTAAAATTTTTTTCACTACAAATCAACATAGCTAAAAAATAAAAATGGCCAAAATCTAATAATTCTGTCTCCCCAGAAAAGTCACTATTAGCATTTGAAATGTTTATTTTAACTTTGTTTCATATACACCCAAATCTATTATAATAATCTTTGTGATATTTTCAGATAGCTTTTACAATCTCATTTAAAAATCTTACAGAAAAATCTGTTTTTTTTTTTCAGAAAAACCTTTTCTTTTAAATTAACTTTTTATATTTATTTATTTATGTATATATTTACTTATTTATTTTTGAGAGACATAGAGAGACAGTGTGAGCAGGGGAGGGTCAGAGAGAGAGGGAGGCACAGAATCCTAAGATGGGCTCGAACCCACAAACCGTGAGATCAAGACCTGAGCCGAACCTGGACGCTTAACCGACTGAGCCACCCAGGTGCCCCTTAAATTAATTTTTTAAATGTTTTATTTATATTTGAGAGGGAGAGACAGAGAGACAGAGAGTGGGTAGGAGGGGAGGGGCAGAAAGAGAGGGTGACACAGAATCCAAAGCAGGCTCCAGGTTCTGAGCCAACAGCACAGAGCCTGATAGCGGGGCTTGAACTTATAAGCCGTGAGATCATGACCTGAGCCGAAGCCAGACGCTTAACTTACTGAGCCACTAAGGTGCCCCCAGAGAAATCTTTTAAAAGTAGAAACTGGTATAGCCAGTGTTACAAACAAGGATTAAATTTGGGATGTTGTAGAAGGTGCTTTTGTTTTGAGTTTTCCTGTCCCTTTTCAACCTGCACGGGAGGGAGAACTGGCAGACTTCATGCCTTTTCTGGTCATTTCTGGTAATAAAGTGTTACAGGCACTTAAAGATACAAAGTCATTTCTCTTCTTTTTTGTCTTTTCTGTCTTTCTTTCTGTTTGTTTGTTTATTTATTTATTTATTTTGAGAGAGAGGCAGAGGGAGAGAGAATCCCAAGCAGTCTCCCCACTGTTAGCATAGAGCCAGATGTGGGGCTTAAACTCATAAACTGTGAGATCATGACCTGAGCTGAAACCAAGAGTCAGATGCTTAACCCACTGAGCTACCCAGGCTCCCCTAAGACACAAAGTCTTAATAAATTGATGGTAGAATGCTCAAGCCTATGTAATAGATAGTAAGTAACACTCAAGAAACTAAGTCAAAGTTTCCAATTTAAGTCAAAGGTGAAACTCCTCCCTCTTGTCTCCAGCATGTTTGCTGGCTGCTGTTTTGGATCTGCTGAGGGTCTGCAGACAGGGTGGGGAGCAGGAGAGAGAGTAGGCACCGTCACAAGGTGACTGTGTGCGGTCTCCCCCCATCCAGTGTAAACTTGACCCTCCCTCCAGCCGGGCTCCGTGCTTCTTTGGAGACACTGTCCATGGCGCCCCCTGCCTGATTCCTTGCACTGAGCAAGCGTGCCCCGTGAAGTGTGCTGCTGGTGGTGGCTCACTCCTGCCTCTGAGCCCTGTGCCTCTGGCTTTCTCTCTTTGAGGTCTGCCCTCTGTTCTCCTCTCTGGTTGCCCAGGTGATCAGCATCTATGATCACCCCTGCCTGCACTCCTGTCCCTTCCCAGGGGAACACTCCCGAGTTCTTTATTCTGGGAGCACAGGCTGATCCTACCCAGCAGCAGTGCTCACTTGCTAAGGAAACCAGTCAGTCCTTTGGTGTCCGGATTTGCTGGGCGGGAGTCCTACACTGATCAGTGATGCGCTCGGAGGGCAGGGCATACAGGCAGCTTCTCCGAGGGGCCCCGTTGCTGTGACAAGGCACCTGCTCCCAGCCTCTCTCCATTTGAGGTGGGGAAGGGGGATCTCAAAATACCAACATTCTCCAAAGGAATGTTCAGAAATCTCTGTCCTTACCTCTACATGCTCTATCCTTTCACATCCTTGGTATGAGGGAGGTGTTTTTAAAGTTTCCAGCTACTCCCTTTGAAAATACGTAACTTGATCTGACCCTCCCTTTGGAGTTTCCCTTAATCTCATACCCTTTTCACATATGTTTAAAAGATTTAGAGAATACGGCTCCCTTCCCCTATTCTTCCTAAATCTACTTCTCACAGGAAACCAGACTTTCTGGTTTGGCAGTACTGGTCCAGGTGCTTCACTGCGCTTGCAAACGCACCTGCAGTTTGGTGTGACTTTGTCTCTCTGGCTACACGGATGGGATCATCCCATTCGCCCAGGTCTGCAGACCGCTTGTTTTCATCTAACATGACAGCTTTCCAGTGCTGCAGTACAGATTTACCCGGTTCATGTTCCTGTTTATATAGTAGTCTAGCACCGTGTTCCACAATGTATTTGCTCTTGGTTAGGTGTTTGGACACTCTTGCTCTTATATTTTTTGTGGCTGGTATACCTTTCTTTCAAGAATAAGATCATAGGGGCGCCTGGGTGGCTCAGTCGGTTAAGCCTCCGACTTCGGCTCAGGTCAGATCTCACGGTTGTGAGTTCGAGCCCCGTGTTGGGCTCTGTGCTGACAGCTCAGAGCCTGGAGCCTGCTTCCGGTTCTGTGTCTCCCTCTCTCTCTGCCCCTCCCCCTCTCATGCTCTGTCTCTCTCTGTATCAAAAATAAATTAAAACATTAAAAAAATATATTAAAAAAAAGAATAAGATCATAAAATTGAAATTTCTGGGTCAAAGGGGCTTCTATATCTGTATCTACATCTACACACATACAAACCCACACACACATACACACACAAACACCCATTTTTTTAAAGTAATCTCTATACCCAACGTAGGGCTTGAACTTAGAACCCTGAGATCAAGAGTCACATGTTCCACCAAGTGAGCCAGCCAGGTGCCCTTTTTTTTTTTTTTTTTTTTTTTAAGTAAGCTTCATGCTCAACACAGAGCCCACTGCGGGCCTTGAACTTACCACCCCGAGATCAAGACCTGAGCTGAGATCAAGAGTTGGACGCTTAGGCAGCTTAGCCACGCCGGCACCCTGGGGTTTTATAGTGTTAATAGATATTTCCAAATTGCCCCATACAAAATTGAAAACATTTTTATTTCTTGTTATCGGAGAGATCTGAGATTGCCTATTTCTCTGTACCTTTGCCAGCTCCCAGGTATTATCAGTCTTTTAAGTCTTGCCCGCCTGAAAAGTGAGAAACAATGACCTGATTTTAATTGGTATTTCTTTCATTTTGAGTGAGGCTGAACATGTTTTCCCGTGAGCCACCTCTCTCTCTCTCTCTCTCTCTCTCCCCCTGGTATTAGATAAACTACAAGGTCTGAGGGCATAGTCCCCAAGACTGCTTTCACTTCTGACACCAACTGCAAGTTTTGGGGGAGGGGCTCCCCAAAACCACCCTCAGGTTTGATAATGTGCTAGAAAGACTCACAGAACTCCCCCAAAGCTGTTATCCTCCTGCTGTGGTTCGTTGCTGGGAAGGGGTATAGAAAATCAGCCAAAGGAGGAGCTGCATAGAATAGAGTCAAGAAGCGTTCCTGTGTCCCCATCAGGATGTGTCGCCCTCTTGGCATCGATGTGCAGTACGACACATGAGGGGTCGCCAACCCGGGAGGCTTACCCAAGCTTCGGGGTCCAGTGTTTTATTGGGGCTTCATTCTGTAGCCATGACCGACTGACTGTCCATGTGGTTGAACTCAGTGTCCAGCACCTTCCCCCCACTTGCAGTCATGTGCGGTCCGAGGGGCCCACCATGAGTAATGGACACTGCTGTCACTCAGGAAATTCCAAGGGATTCCACATTACTTTCCAGGAACAGGGGACAACGGCCAGGTTTCCCTTCGGACATGGCCAGATTTTCCCCTATGCACTGACCTGAGTGCATTTTCACATTGGGTGGTTTGGCTTCTTTTGTAAAGCTCATAAGCAAAAAATTCTTGGTTGGGTGTAAAACTCTAAGCCGATATATCCAAAATTGCTTCTCAGTTTAAAATTACTGTCCATCTTTCCTGTTGTTGCAGCACTTTGGTTCCTTATTTCCGAATACTTCCATATGTGGGTTGTGTCTGTCATTTTTAGTAGCTCCTGTGTTTCAGAAACCCCTGGCAGAGGAGCTGTGAATGACAGGAGCGTGGAGTGTGGGTTCGGGGCTTGGCCCAGCGAGCGTGTAACTCAGTGATCTGAGGGCACAGCTTAACCTTCTCCAGGCTTAACCCCCTTGTCTGAGGAACAGGGGCCGGGCCCTCTGCCTTCCTCAAAAGTGTGAGTCAGATGTGAACACGCACCTGACTGTGTGTCATCACCTCTAAAAGCCTGGTGGATGTCAAAGTGAGAAGTAAGTTTGGTTAGATATTTTAAACGGGTTTATACATTTTCCTAGAGCTGGCCAATTAGTCTGAGTCAGGTTTTCTGCTGGTAAAATTAGCACTGGTCTGAGACCTTTGTACTTTTTTTTTAATGTTTGTTTATTTTGAGAGAGAGCGTGAGTGGGGGAGGTGCAGAAAGAGATGGGGACAGAGGATTTGGAGCGGGCTCTGTGCAGACATCAGTGAGCTGATGTGGGGCTCGAACTCACAAACTGAGAGATCACCACCTGAGCCAGAGTGGGACACTCAGCGGACTAAGCCACCCAGGTGCCTCAGACCTTTTTACTTTTAAAAACGTATTAATAGTTCTTAGGTTATATTTCCACCAAATTGATATACTGGGCCAAATCAAATGTATAGTTTTATGACTCTTAATAAGAATCTCAGTAATTTTTTTAGTGGCGAAATGGTCTTAAAACAGGATATATTTCAGTGCATGAGATACCTGACCTACATAGATTTCTGAATTTTTACAGAGACAGTATTTAAAGCTTTGTTTGTAGTGAGTGAAGAGTTTGGAATAACTGTTTCTCCAACTTTATTGAGGCGTGATTGACAAATTGTACATGCTAGGGTCGTACACTGATATTTTTAAGGTGTGTAATATGATTTGATATCTGTATACATTGTGAAAAGATTACCACAATCAAGTTAAGAAATCCATCACCTCACATAGTTACCTCTGTGTGTGTGTGTGTGTGTGTGTGTGTGTGTGTATGTGAGCACTTCACATCTAATTTCAGTAACTTTCAAGTGTATGGTAAGTGTGGAATAGGTTGTGGGTTCATTTTCTCTTTGCTTTTCATCTCTGTCCATTAGAGGGCACTGGAGAGAAAGAGCAAATGAAAAATTTGAACATCTGTGTAAATTTTTTGAAATGAAATGATTTTGGACTTTATGAACTTGAAGCAGTTGATTCATGACATTTTCGATTTCTCATAAAAAGTTTCTCGTAAAATCTCATAAAATCATTAGATTCGGGGCAAAAATAAATCTTTTTCCACTTTTAGGGTGACATGAAAATAAAGCCCCCAGTTTCTGTTTGTATTTATTGTTAGCTTATGGTAGAGTTTCCAAGTATTTCTTGTGTTTTCATTTTATATTGGACAGAATACACTAAACTACTGCCTGGCTTTTTTGTTTTTTTCCATGAATTGTTTTTGGCATTCATATATTTTCCGAGTTGCTTTCTGCCTGGTCGTTACGAGGCATTGCACTAAATTGCCTGAGTTGCTACCATAGAAGAAGCACTAGTACTTGTTAGCATTGGCTCCAGGGTTGGGCCAAAGTACGCCTATTATATGACCTCTTTTTGAGTAATATTGAGTTTTTTGGAGTCATGCTGTCTCAGCCTGTGTGTCTTTGGCAAATTATTTTACTCTCTTTTTGTTTTCTCGTCTCTAAAGTGGGAGATAATAAAAGTAACCTCTTATAAAGTTGTTAGGAAGATTAACTAAGTTCATTCACTGCTGCCATAGTGTGTGCTTGGTAACTATGAACTATTTTGTATAAGTAGATATCTTCATAATAGGATGGATTTGGTCCGACGGGTGTACCCCCGTGGTGACCCACCGCCCTCCCTCTGTAGCAAGATCCAGGGCTGAAGAGAATTTGAGGGGTGGGAGCAATGTCCAGAAACGAGAGCTAACGTGTGAAGCATTGGAAAGTTAGGAGGACAGACGCAGATGCAGGGGGGTGGGGTGCCAGGGCGAATGGCATGTTTGGGGCACAGTTTGGTGTGTCTGTGGTTTCAAGTAGGGGTGGGGATGTGTGGAGAATGAACTAGAGAAGGAAGGCAGGGGCAGGGTACTGGAGGACTTTCCACGGTCTCTCAGGGGGGTATGAGCTTTAACCTACAGGCATTGGGAAGCAGTGTGATTTGATTGGATACAATGGATGGGTTGGGGGTGTAGGGAAGGAGGGTAGTTCTAGCACAGATTCAGGGTGTTGGAGAAATCAAAGTACACATTGGATTGTCTCATTTGATCCTCCCATTGACCTTGATATCCATACTATTATGTCCACTTTGCCAGTTTACAGGGTAGGAAGAAGGTTTTGAGAAGTAAGGCCATTTGTCTGAAGTCAGATGACTCACAGACTCATATGTGGTGGGGTCAAGCCTGGATTCCATCTCTTTGTTTCAGCTCCTGGGGGAGAAGTGGATTTTAGAAGAGAATCTGAAGAGTTTGGGTAGAGCACAAGGAGCCCGCAAGAGCCTGACAGTTCTTAGGTTGTTTTTTTCTTCTCGTGGCTGTGATTTGTGAACGCAGAGCAGAATGTTCCTTTTTTTCCTGCAGTAAATAAATGTTGTTAAATACTCCCCACAGCATGTTCCACTGAAGCAGACAGACGGTGATATCAGTATCATTCGTTTTGCGAATTAATGGTGAATACTTGGTAGTTACTCACCAGAGAAGCCTTTGCGTTTATGACAGGATCTCAGTGTGTCCGGTTCATAGTACTGCAGTGGAATACCACGAAGCTGTTGTTTATTATGTCCAAGGCGTTGGGTATCTGACTCACCCAGAAACATCCCTTTAACCCCGGAACACCACCTTTAAACCAGCCTGTCCCACCCATGGCCTGTGCAGCCAGGAGCACTTGGGATGAGTTCTGGAACTGTTTCCTTAAGTGAGGCTATCCAGAATAGAGTCACCGACTGGGTCAAAGGAAAACCATTTGAAAGCACTTGGCCCCTCTGGTCAAACCGCTTTTCAGAAAGTTCAGAAAGCTTCTCTAAAACCTAGTAAACAGAAAAACTTCAAGTGCTGTCAAAAGTTTGCCATTTAAAAATGGAGCTATGACAAGTAAGTGGCCTGTAGGGGGTTCCTTTCTTACAGAAATGGAACCTGCAGAAGGAGGGTTAAATTGCAGCAGTTTTAGTTTCAGTATCTGAAGGAGAGCTTTAAATTCTGACAGTTGCCAGATCTAACATCAGTTGCTGAAAGAGGTGCGATCTGATTCTCTAGAGCTAGGGCTGGCTGGCTGGTAGTTTGGAGGTGTTCATTATTCAGCCAGCATTTACCAAATGCCCACCCTGTGCCAGCAAGGTCCCGGGCTTAGGCGCACTGACTGTATAGAAAAATGACCTCCGGGGAGAACCTGGCGCTTCTGTTTTCTGTGTGACTTGATAAGGAAGGGAATCACCTGACGGATCAATGAAATAAACAGATTGAAACAATCAGAAGGACTTTCTCGCAGAAGAAATGTGTGTGTGCTTTGGTAATGAAAAGCTCATTTGTGGCAAAACACCTGTTTGGCACTTACCTGGCCTGGTGGAATTTTACCTTAAAATCTTTAACAGATGACTTTTGTGCCGTGTCTTATTTCCCAGGTGATCATTGGGATGGTACTGTGGTTTCTGGGACAGTGGTATGAAAAGGATTTGGTAATATTGTATAATATCTTTTTTTTTCATGATATTTTATTGTCAAGTTGTTTTCCATACAACACCCAGTGCTCTTCCCCGTAAGTGCCCTCCACCATCACCACCACCTCTTTTCCTCCCTCCCCCTTCCCCTTCCACCCTCAGTTCATTCTCAGCATTCAATAGTCTCTCAAGTTTTGCATCCCTCTCTCTCCCCTCTTTTTTTTTTTTTTAAAGAAAATTGGTACCACTCTTTGCTCCATGATTATGTCCTGTCTATTTATAAAGGACTTTTCACTTATCTGTAGTCATTTTGCAAAGTGCCTAGGAACTTAGCTTATAATTGACTTTCCTTTTTGCATGCTGGGAGGCAGCAGCTTGGAGAGGACATTCGTTTTCCTTCAGGGCAGACGTGATGGGTTTGGGAGTTGGGAAGGGATGAAATTACAAGTTGAAGATGGGGACACCGTTTAGTTTGGCTATTGCAGTTGTCCTGTCCTTAGGGGAAACCAAGGCTGGTGTGCAGAAGCATGGCATTGTGGGTGGAGTGAGCCAGTCTGGGGGAATCAAACCTTTAAAACTTGGTTACTCGCTGTCAAACGGGGCATACAGGGGAGGGAGGAATCGGGGAGTTGTGGGGTCTGCATTCATTTCTGTTTAGGCTGCGTAGTGGCTGTGCCTGTTGTATTCTGGGCAAACAGTGGACAGTGTCTGCACTTAGAAGATTAGCATTCGAAGGGCGCTTTGTACTTCCTGAGGGAATGTTATGAACCATCATACTTCTTTTTAGAACTGAAGTTACTGCTGCATAGGAGGATGGGACTAAGCTGCCACAGAGACAGAGAACGGTAATGCTGGTCCTGAATGCTCAGGGTCTTTCACTGTGGCCTCTGAGCTCTTTCCTATATCCGTTTTGTATCGAAATGGTTGAAATGGAGTAGCTACACTCCTGTTTTATGATGGATCATTTCTCTAGTGATGGGGCATGGATGGGGTTCCAGGAGCGTTCTTTATGAGTGTTCGTTTCACAAGAGTCAGAATTTGTATTTGTTGTTGCTTTTGTTTGTGTGTGTGTGTGTGTTTCACCACAAGAGGGTGTCTCCGGAGCTCTGAGCACAGTGGTCAGAGGCCAGTACCATGGTGGGTCTGGTTTTGGATTTATGTGGCCTTGGGGATAAGCAGATAGGCTTGGTGATGTTTTGTGGTAACAGGCTTTTGAGAGCAATTCTTGCCTGAGTAGTAGGGAGTTCTAGTAACTTGCTGTGGAATTACCTCAGAGACATTTAAACCCTGTCAAGTTCAAGGTCAGTTCATCTTGCTGTGCCACAGACTTCTTTTTTTTTAATTTTTTAAACATTTATTTCTTTAAGAGAGACAGAGCATGAGTGAGGGAGGGGCACAGAGCGAGAGGGAGACAGAATGTGAAGCAGGCTCCAGGCTCTGAGCTGGCAGTCAGCACAAAGCCTGGTGTGGCCTCGAACTCACTGACCATATGATCATGACCTGAGCTGAGATTGGACGCTTAATTAACCAACTGAGCCACCCAGGCGCCCCTTTCACAGACTTCCTTTTTACCCTGACATCTTTTTAGGTGGGATATAGACTTAAAAAAAAAAAGCCACACAAAGAACTCACATCTTTTCAAGCTTCAATAGTAAATATTCTGCTACAATGTATTAAATACTGCATGAGTTCTTTGTGTGCAATCTTTCATTTATGCATGTGAGAGGGTTTTCGTTTTTTTAATATTTTTACATTG